>NC_035449.2:156333526-156669586 GCF_002127325.2 Helianthus annuus | reverse complement strand
TGTTATATAATTTTGATGAGTATTTAAGCCCCTTTTACACTTTTAGTCAAGTTTTAAATTTATAAAACACGATATTTACTAACACTAAACACACATATGGGCAAGTGCACCCATCGTGGACGTAGTATAGTGTTGGTAAGATACCGAGGTCGTCCAAGGACACAAGAGCTTTTAATACCGGTTTATCCTCAACGTCTAATCAAATCAAAAAGTGAGAAAAATGTTTTAAACTAAGAAAAATAAAAACTAACTAAATGCTGAAAAATAAAATAAAATAAAAACAGCTAGACAAGATGAATCACTTGGATCCGACACGTGTATTAGTATAACCTTTGATTATTTTCGCACTTTTGCACTTGTTTAAGAGATTATCTTAGTTATTGTAGTAGGCCCCTCTTTTGAAGGCGACGTTACCCTCAACCCAGTAGTTTGAGTCAGCAAGGATACAATCCTAAAAGGTCGGATTATTGAAAGATAATGAATTAAGTTATTAATGCAAATTGTGGTAGGCCCCGCTTTTGGCGGTGACGTTACCCTCGGCTAAGTAGTCTGAGTCAGCAGGGATACAGTCCTAAATAGCCGGGTTATAGTATTAATAGTAGTTAACTTATGAGGGGGTCAAAGAGTTTGGATCCCCGCCATCCAATACCTATGGGCATTGAAGGAGATCCTACTAAATTTGACCCAGGTCCCAAGCAGGACCTCTAAACGCTGAACAAGGGCAAGACCCTTACCAAACCGTTCCCTTAACCCCCGACCAGGTAGCCAACATACCTCCATATAGACCGTGGAGATATGAATGGTGAAAATCTTTTATTTTATATAGACAGTAAAATAATGCCAAGACACCACGGACAAACGATAAGGAAGGATCACCTTCAACATAAGTAACTAGTTATTAAAGTCATTAATACAAAACCAAATAAAAAGTGCAAAAGATTAAAAATAAAAAGTATTATACTAAACACTTGTCTTCACCAAGTGATGTAAGAGACTTAGGCAAACATGGCCTTGATTGTCAAGAACTCTTACGATCAATCTTGGATCCCGAGACGACTCACACACTCTACGATGGACAATGGATGATGGTGGTGGATGATGGTGTTATGGTGGTGGTGGGTGGTGGATGAAGTGTGAGAGAGGTGGTGTGCCAAGGGATGAGAGAGAATGAAACCAAGCTCCTCTATTTATAGGCTGAACAGAAGGCTGGACACGGCCCCGTGTCCGCTGGACACGGCCCCGTGCCCGTCTGACATTCTCTCTCTTCATTAATTGTAATTCGCAATTACAATTAATGCGCCTGCTGTACTTTCACCACGCCCCCGTGCCCGCTGGACACGGCCCCGTGGTGGGCAATGGAAGCTTCTACTGGTTTGTCTTTTCTGCTGCTTCCTGGGCACGCCCCCGTGTTCGCTGGACACGGGGCGTGTTCAGACTCTGTTTTCTCTTCTTTGCCTTGGGAGGTGCCGTTGAGGGTCCGGGCAGTGTACTTTTGTTCCTTTTCTTGTATTTATGGTAGAATTAGTTGTCTTTTTGCTTCTTTTGTGATTTTGAGCTCATTTCATCCTGAAAATACAAAAGGAAGACAAAAACACTCTTTTTCCAACATTAGTACTTAAAAAGGGTTAGTTTTATGCCTTAATTGATGTGATTTATATGTTGCATTTTACACACATCAAATACCCCCACACTTGAACTTTTGCTTGTCCTCAAGCAAAACTCTTTAAATGTGGCTTACACTCCCAAATGGAATAGGTAGAAGAGAAGTTTTTTAGCTTGTCCTAGAGTGTCGGGAATCCAAGGTCTTTGTAAGTTTTATTTTTATTTATTTACAATCCTATTCGTTATGATTTATTTTGAACGTTTCATAAGATAAATTACTTATTTAGGCATAGCATGCCTTATTAAAATTCCATTTATATACAAGTTCACATACCTCACGGGGGATCACTCAACACTCGGCCGAAGGTGTATATTTTTAGTGAATCACTCGAGAGCGGCATGGAACTTACGCCTTCCATAGGCTTGCCAAGCAATCAATCCTCCTCCTTTTTAACTTTTGACCTTTGTAAATATCAAGAGGACTTTTGGGGTGAAGGGTTAGGCTTGGGTTAAAGGTGGGTGGTTGGTTAGTGGTTAGTAAAAAGGGCGAAAATCGTAAAAGCGTCGGTTTTCGTAAAATGCCTTGTCTTTAGCGACTTTTTCTTTTGAAGTATTTCTCCAAACAAGCTTTTATATAGCTTTTGTTTGTTTTTGACTTCATTCATTATATTTTTTTTTTCATCACATAAAAAGGCGAGTTTTACGAAAAACCGAGCTTGTTACTAAAATAAAGGGTGAAAAATAAAAAAAGGTTTTTGGTGGGTGAAAATGGTTTTTGGGGTAATGAAATGAAAGGTTTAGGCTCAAAGGGGCTATCTAGGGGGATTTTGGGTAGGTGATAAAAAAAAATTAAAAATAATGGTGTTGAAAGAAAAATGGTTAGTCCTAATGCCTCCATCATTTACTTACTTGGGTTTAAGTTGGTAAGGACCGGGAATGTATCGTCGTGGCAAGTTCTAGATTTGTAAGAACCAAGCGGCTATTCACACAAGAAACGAAAAATGAGCATTTAATCTAAATATGTATATTTTTGTGCTCAATAAAGGCTCAAAACTCACTTTTGTGGGAATGGGTTTTTAATGTGATCAAGTATATATAATCGAATTTTTAACTAGACTTGTTATGCCGTTTCATAATTTTCTTATGTTGGTTCTTTGTTATCACGACGCTATCGGTTGTAAACTTGTAAAAATATAACCTTTTTAGAACTTGTTATTCCCAACTTAAGCTAAGACAAGTAAATAAATAAAAAAATGAAAAAGTTTTTGAAAAAAAATTTGGGGTGTTTAGCGGTTCCAATAGAGTTTTGTGTAAGGCTTGTGTTTAGGATTTGCAAAATTTCAAGGTTTTAGCATCCCCCCCACACTTAAATTACACATTGTCCTCAATGTGTCCAAAAATAAGGTTTTTGGTTGATTAGAATGTGTAAAAGTGGGTTAAAAAGCAAAGATATATGTTACTGGCAGTCTGGACACGGCCCCGTGTCCATTGGACACGGCCCCGTGGTGAACTGCCAGTAACGAAAACTTACAGAAGGTGAACACGGGGGCGTGTCGGCTGGACACGGCCTCGTGTCTGGCAAAAAATTACAGGCCAGTAGCCAAACAGCAGATCTGGGAGATGAACACGGGGGCGTGTCGGCTGGACACGTCCCCGTGTGGACAGTCTGTGAGCCTGAAAAACAGGTTTTGTCTCCCGGTTTCTCCATTTTGGGGCTGCAAGTGCTAATGTTTAGCACTCTAACCCTTGCATTGCACCTGTTTAATCACTCAATACCAACCAAACAAGCACAAACCATCCTAAATTACCATCGTCAAGTATCATCCAAGCATAAAGTAAAAATAAAACAAAGATAAAAAGTAGTTAGAGAAAGTAAATTGTTCGACAAATGGCACGCAGGCCATGAATTGTTTGATAGATAGAAGGGCACTTAAACCTGTGGGCTCATCACCAACCAGCCCCTTGTTCCTCCAAACCGCCTACTCCGTGTCTTCATCACTACCATCACCTCCACCCCCATGCCTCGCCATGTACTCCCGGATGCTACCGATATCATCTTGTATATCGTTAATGTTGCGCTCGATAGCTCCAACCCGGTGGTGTGTGTTGTTGGCGAGATTGTAGGTGTTCCTTGTGCACATGAGGTTTTCCTGCAAAAGATCATGTAAACTTTGAAAGTTAGGAAAACCACCTCCTTGAGAGGAGGATTGGCCCGGATCGCCTTGGGGTGGGTACTCAAAATGGGGATGTGCTGCATGAAGAACTAGAGCCTCTTGCGGGTTCCATGCATAGCCTTGCGTCCTTTGAAAGCTCACCGTCCCGTCTTCCGCCTCATAAAGTAAGTTCATGGCTCGGCAAATGTGGTAATCGACCCGTCCCGACCATGGACTTCTCTCAAAGGATCTTGGGATATTCGTGAAATGCTTGAAAAGACGGTACACCCATCCCCCGAAGAAGATTGGTGTAGGAGCATGAGCAAGGCGATTCAGGTGCATGTTTCGCAGTAGGAGGTACGGAACATCGAGAGGCTTCTGGGTGTGGATGCAGTGAAGGACAACCAAATCTTTCAACCCAACAACGCCACTACTGTCGTGGCGTTGGTTCAGCGAGTACGTGAGGAGCCTGTGGATATAGCGGTATAGTGGGTCCCTCAGTTTGGTGCTTTTGGTGCTGCTTGGGTTGTAGATCCCTTCACCTATTTGAGCCCATGCGGCTTGGCGTTCAGTTGCATCCAAGTCTCGTAATCCCCCAGTATTCTCTTCATTCCCTGCTTCCTCATCACTGTATAGCCCTATGATAGATCCAAACTGTGCCATGGAGGTTGTGAACGTGGTCCCTCCACATCGGAATGTGACCGCCTCATGGTCAAACGGTTCACATCTCGAGTTGAAAATGAAGCTGCTGTAGAACTCCATCGTGCATTGATGTACCGACCGTAGTCGGGTGGTCAATGCGACATGCTGTGGACCCCTCACAATGTTGTTGAAGCGGTCAAGTTGATTCACCATGGTTAGCAAGTCGGTACACGCCCGCCTTGGGTACTCTTCCGGTCTTGTTTGTAGAACCTCGTATCGTGCCCTAGCGTCCAGTTCACTTGCGTTAAACCTCGTGAATTTAGACATCTGAAAAGAATACATAAAAATTAGTACGAAACAAGGAAAATCAGAGTGAAACTGCAAACAGTGGGCTGGACACGGCCCCGTGTTCAGCGGACACGCCCCCGTGTCCAGGCGTCTGTAACCCAAAAATTCCATTTTTCGTCCCGGTTTCGAAAACCTGAAAATTTTTAGCCCAATAGTAGCGGTTTCCCCCGAAAATGAAACCCTAAGTGTCATTTTTCCAAAACAAACCGTTTACCCTTTCAATTTCGTGTTTTTTCGGTTCAAGAACAAGGGTTTGGGGTTTTAGTTGGAAATCGAACAAATCTATCAACAATACTTGTCTATTTACTTCCTACTATACTAATCTAAACTATTACTAAGAAATTTCATCAAAAATTTTGAGTTCGATCCGGATGAACATGAAGAACCCTAAATTTTTCCCCAATTTTTGATGTTTTAACTACATGCAAGTAACTAATCGAACTACTAAAGAGGATAGAATCATACCTTGACGTTGTTAGATTCGGTGGTGACGTTGAAAAACTGCAGAAAATCGCCTCAAACCAGAGCGTTTTCGGCTAAACGGGGCGTGTGGAATGGTGTAACTGATAGGAAAAGAGGGTTTTATCCCGACAGTTGCCTCGACACGGCCCCGTGTCCAGCGGACACGGCCCCGTGCCGAGCAAAGTTTTTGAAATTTTTTTTTTTTTTGTGCTCGTGTGCATGCCCATTATTTCCGAAAATGGCTAGAAGACTTACTGGTTTTTAAACGTACACTTACCTGTAACATGTCGGGTATGAGTTTATTCGTTAACCGTTTGAAGTGAGATCTCCTCTTCCTCATCCTCAATGGATCCTCGGTAGAGTTTTAGCCGTTGGCCGTTGACTTTAAATGGTGTCCCATTTCGAGTTTTAATTTCTACTGCACCGTGTGGAAAAACATGGGTGACGGAAAAAGGTCCTGACCACCTAGATTTTAGCTTACCAGGAAATAACCGAAGTCGTGAATTAAACAATAGAACTTGATCTCCTACCCGAAATTCATTGGATTTAATATATTTATCGTGTAGATTTTTCATTCTTTCCTTATAAATTTCGGAGTTAGAATATGCATAATTCCTTAGTTCGTCTAATTCATTTAATTGACAAAATCGATTTTTACCGGCATTTTCCAAATCTAAGTTTACGTTTTTTATTGCCCAGTAGGCTTTGTGAGCTATTTCTACTGGCAAGTGACAACTTTTTCCATAGACGAGTTTATATGGGGTTGTGCCTATAGTGGTTTTATAAGCAGTTCGAAAAGCCCATAAAGCGTCGTCTAATTTGTCGGCCCATTCTTTTTTATTTATTCCTACGGTTTTTTCAAGTATTCGTTTTAAACCTCGATTAGTCACTTCGGCTTGCCCATTTGTTTGAGGGTGATATGCCGTTGAGACCCGGTGATAGACCCCATACCTTGTTAATATTTTCTCGAGTTGATGATTGCAAAAATGGGTACCTCTATCACTTATTAAAGCCTTTGGTGTCCCGAAGCGAGAAAACAACTTTTTCAGAAATTTTACCACTACTCTTCCATCATTTGTTGGAAGAGCCTCGGCCTCCGCCCATTTAGACAAGTAATCGACTGCCACAAGTATATATTTGTTTCCCTTTGAAGGTGGGAAAGGTCCCATGAAATCGAGTCCCCACACATCAAAGATTTCACAGACGAGAATGCCATTTTGAGGCATTTCGTTTTTGGAAGAAATATTACCTGATCTCTGGCAGGCATCACATGTCTTTACAAGGTTTTGTGCATCCTTGTAAATGGTTGGCCAGTAAAATCCTGAATCAAATACCTTTCGTGCGGTACTTGCGGCACCATGATGTCCTCCGTATGGACCTTCATGACAATGACGGAGAATTCTTCGTGCTTCATTACCATGGACACACCTTCGGATGAGCTGGTCGGCACACATTTTGAAAAGATAGGGGTCTTCCCAAAAGTAATGCTTTTCATCAGCAAAGAATTTTTTTCTTTGATGATGTGGCCATCCTTTGGTGACTATACCGCTAGCTAGGAAATTAGCGTAGTCGGCATACCATGGCTCTTGTCTACTCTCCATCATTTCCAAGGATTCCGTGGGAAATTTCTCGTTGATTTGCTCGTCTCTGGTTGTCTCCAAAGCTGGGTTTTCTAAGCGTGAGAGATGATCTGCGGCAGTGTTTTCTGCTCCTCTTTTGTCTTTGATTTCGATGTCGAATTCTTGGAGGAGTAGAATCCATCTGATCAAACGGGGTTTTGCGTCTTGCTTCTTGAAGAGGTACCTGATGGCTGCATGGTCTGTATAGACTACTATTTTAGAAAGAACAAGATAAGAACGAAATTTATCAAAAGCAAATACCACTGCTAGTAATTCTTTTTCTGTAGTTGTATAATTTTCTTGTGCATCATTAAGAGTTTTACTAGCATAATAAATTGGGTGGAAATGCTTTTCTTTTCTTTGTCCCAAGACTGCTCCAACAGCAAAGTCACTTGCATCACACATGATTTCGAAAGGAAATTTCCAATCTGGCACTATCATGATAGGTGCATTGACTAGCATTTTCTTGAGGGTTAGAAATGCTTGATTGCATTCCTTGTCAAAGATGAAGGGTGTATCTTTTTCAAGTAATTTGGTTAGAGGCCTTGAGATTTTTGAAAAGTCTTTGATAAATCTTCTATAAAATCCGGCATGTCCTAGGAAACTTCTGATTGCTCGTACGGAGGATGGAGGAGGTAATCGAGAAATAGTTTCTATTTTTGCTCGATCAACTTCCATTCCTTCGCTTGATATTTTATGACCGAGTACTATTCCCTCTGTCACCATAAAATGGCATTTTTCCCAGTTAAGGGCGAGGTTAGTTTCCTCACATCGGGATAGCATTCGTTCAAGATTATCGAGGCATTGGTCATATGAGTCTCCAAAGATGGAAAAGTCATCCATGAAGACTTCCATTGTCTTTTCGATCATATCATGGAAAATGGCGACCATACAACGTTGGAATGTTGCAGGCGCATTACATAGACCGAATGGCATGCGTCGATATGCGAAAGTTCCGTAGGGACATGTGAAGGTTGTTTTCTCTTGGTCTTCCGGTGCTATCGGTATTTGAAAGTAACCTGAAAAACCATCTAAGAAACAATAAAATTTATGACCGGATAATCTTTCTAACATTTGATCAATGAAGGGTAAAGGGAAGTGGTCTTTCCTTGTCGCTTCATTTAATCGCCTATAATCTATACAAACTCTCCATCCTGTGACGGTTCTTGTTGGTATTAATTCATTTTTCTCGTTACTTATTACCGTCATACCTCCTTTCTTTGGGACTACTTGAACGGGACTTACCCACGGGCTATCGGAGATAGGGTAGATTAGTCCGGCGTCGAGTAGTTTGATGACTTCATTCTTAACCACTTCTTGAACATTGGGGTTCACTCTTCGTTGCGGTTGATTTACCGTTTTGTAGTCATCATTCATTAAAATTTTGTGCGTGCACATGGAAGGGCTTATTCCTTTAATATCTACAAGCTTCCAAGCGATCGCGTTTTTGTGTTTTTTAAGCAGGCTAATTAATTTTTCTTTTTCTACCTTACTTAATTTCGATGAAATAATTACGGGTAAACTACCATCTTTGCCTAGAAAAGCATATTCCAAACCTTTAGGAATTTCTTTGAGCTCAATGGGTGGGTCTTTAGAAGACACCTTATTTTGTGGCTCATCTAGATTAAGAACCTTAAAGGTTTGTTCTATGGCTATCTCTTCTTCGACAAAGTGGTCTTCTTCGTTGGTTGTATCGGGTGGTTCGGCTTCATCTTCAATTAGGGGGTCATTATTGCCAAAAGGATATTTCATTGAACGCTCAAGATCTATGCTCCTTTTGAATGCCCCTAGTTGAAGAGGTAGATTGTTGAATTTCCGGTTTTTCAAAGCTTTATGAGTTTGTACAAAAGGTTTTCCCAAGACTAAGGGGGCGTCATCAAGGATGACGAAGTCGGTTGGGATTACCATTTGATTTGTTTGAACCAAAACATCTTCAATTACACCGATTGATTTCATTACTTTTCGATCGGATAGAAAAATGGGAATTTGAAGTGGAGTAAAATCACTAACACTTAATTTTTCAAAAATGTAGTTAGGCATTATGTTAACACAAAGATCTTTATCAATGGTGATATTACTAATAAATGAATTTTGAAAGAAACATGGAACCGGTGTAATGTTAATTTCAAAAGGATCTTCTTTTATTAGCGAGGTTTGATCATTAGTTAACTTAACACTCACTATCTCTTTGATTTTAGCACTAGTGTTTAACTCTTTTAAAAACTTAGCATGAGGGGTTACTAAACAATGATTTTCGAAAGTAGGTGACAAGAGATTAATTTCTTCAAAATTAGACTCTTCTTGGATTTTAGCATTATCAGACTCACCTTTTTCGTTGTTTAACTCATGTGTCGGTTTTTCACTTTCTTGTTCTTCCATTTTTACACTTTCAACTACCTCTACGTTATTATTATTTTTTAATTCTTCTCTTGCGTGGGATTCCTCTTCCCTTGCGCGAGATTCCTTTATATAACGTTCGATAGTTTTAAGTTGTTCCAATATCCTATTAGTTACTTCGGTGAGAGAAAAAGAATTTGGATCCTCAAAGCTTGAATCCGGTTGTTCGATCCTTGGCTCCTCATAGTACTCATATGAAGTAGATGGTTCACACCATTGTTCTTCATTGTAAGTATATGATGGATAAGGGTCGAAACTTTGTTCTTCATAGTACTCATATGAGGTGGGTTGTTCACGCCATGGTTCCTCATAATAAGAGTATGAAGGTGGTGGCTCATATCTTGAATCCTCAAAGTATGAGTATGAAGGCTCATACCTTGGTTCATCAAAATATGAGTATGAGGGAGGAGGTTCATACCTTTGGTCTTCATAGGATGTGTATGAAGTTGATGGCTCGTACCTGGGCTCCTCATAATGGTTGTATGAATTGGATGGTTGATATGAAGTATTATATTGAACCGAGCGTGCGTTACGATAATTAGTGCAATAATTACCCCTATAATCATCCTCATCATAGGTGTAGTTGTAACCTCTTGAGTATTGATCCATAAGAATCACTCAACAGACCACAACTGAGTCTCGGGACCAGAAAACAAAAATAAAGACGGAAACAGAAGCTGGACACGGCCCCGTGTTGGGTGAACACGGCCCCGTGTTCAGGGTCTGTATCTGGGCGTTTTAATTAAAGTTACTGGTCACGTTGAGCATGGGGGCGTGTTCAGTGAGCACGGCCCCGTGTTCAGACTCTGTATCTGGGTATCTACTCTAAAAATATGCAGCACGGGGGCGTGTTCAGCGAGCACGGCCCCGTGTTCAGGCTACTGTAAATGCAAATTAAACTAAAATGCAGAAAAATGTGCGCGCGTTTTAAAAAAGTTTTGAAAAACTGATTAAGCCGTCGATTTTTAAGCTTTCTTAAAATCCTTGTGTCCCCGGCAGCGGCGCCAAAAACTTGATGTGTGTCGGTGTGTATATAATTTTGATGAGTATTTAAGCCCCTTTTACACTTTTAGTCAAGTTTTAAATTTATAAAACACGATATTTACTAACACTAAACACACATATGGGCAAGTGCACCCATCGTGGACGTAGTATAGTGTTGGTAAGATACCGAGGTCGTCCAAGGACACAAGAGCTTTTAATACCGGTTTATCCTCAACGTCTAATCAAATCAAAAAGTGAGAAAAATGTTTTAAACTAAGAAAAATAAAAACTAACTAAATGCTGAAAAATAAAATAAAATAAAAACAGATAGACAAGATGAATCACTTGGATCCGACACGTGTATTAGTATAACCTTTGATTATTTTCGCACTTTTGCACTTGTTTAAGAGATTATCTTAGTTATTGTAGTAGGCCCCTCTTTTGAAGGCGACGTTACCCTCAACCCAGTAGTTTGA
Organism: Helianthus annuus; assembly: GCF_002127325.2. Lineage (NCBI taxonomy): Eukaryota > Viridiplantae > Streptophyta > Magnoliopsida > Asterales > Asteraceae > Helianthus > Helianthus annuus. Next base: position 156,658,903 of record NC_035449.2, on the reverse strand, counting down.
GTCAGCAAGGATACAATCCTAAAAGGTCGGATTATTGAAAGATAATGAATTAAGTTATTAATGCAAATTGTGGTAGGCCCCGCTTTTGGCGGTGACGTTACCCTCGGCTAAGTAGTCTGAGTCAGCAGGGATACAGTCCTAAATAGCCGGGTTATAGTATTAATAGTAGTTAACTTATGAGGGGGTCAAAGAGTTTGGATCCCCGCCATCCAATACCTATGGGCATTGAAGGAGATCCTACTAAATTTGACCCAGGTCCCAAGCAGGACCTCTAAACGCTGAACAAGGGCAAGACCCTTACCAAACCGTTCCCTTAACCCCCGACCAGGTAGCCAACATACCTCCATATAGACCGTGGAGATATGAATGGTGAAAATCTTTTATTTTATATAGACAGTAAAATAATGCCAAGACACCACGGACAAACGATAAGGATCACCTTCAACATAAGTAACTAGTTATTAAAGTCATTAATACAAAACCAAATAAAAAGTGCAAAAGATTAAAAATAAAAAGTATTATACTAAACACTTGTCTTCACCAAGTGATGTAAGAGACTTAGGCAAACATGGCCTTGATTGTCAAGAACTCTTACGATCAATCTTGGATCCCGAGACGACTCACACACTCTACGATGGACAATGGATGATGGTGGTGGATGATGGTGTTATGGTGGTGGTGGGTGGTGGATGAAGTGTGAGAGAGGTGGTGTGCCAAGGGATGAGAGAGAATGAAACCAAGCTCCTCTATTTATAGGCTGAACAGAAGGCTGGACACGGCCCCGTGTCCGCTGGACACGGCCCCGTGCCCGTCTGACATTCTCTCTCTTCATTAATTGTAATTCGCAATTACAATTAATGCGCCTGCTGTACTTTCACCACGCCCCCGTGCCCGCTGGACACGGCCCCGTGGTGGGCAATGGAAGCTTCTACTGGTTTGTCTTTTCTGCTGCTTCCTGGGCACGCCCCCGTGTTCGCTGGACACGGGGCGTGTTCAGACTCTGTTTTCTCTTATTTGCCTTGGGAGGTGCCGTTGAGGGTCCGGGCAGTCTACTTTTGTTCCTTTTCTTGTATTTATGGTAGAATTAGTTGTCTTTTTGCTTCTTTTGTGATTTTGAGCTCATTTCATCCTGAAAATACAAAAGGAAGACAAAAACACTCTTTTTCCAACATTAGTACTTAAAAAGGGTTAGTTTTATGCCTTAATTGATGTGATTTATATGTTGCATTTTACACACATCACTATGGGTCCTAATAAATCCACATGGTATCATCTTATTTACACATGGTATCATCTTATTTATGACGTAAAATATATTGTTAAAAAAACATAATATAGTATAAATGTGTAGCGGGTCAAGCCGCCAACCCGACCTTGTTGACCCGAACCCGACCCGTTAACCCAACGGGTTCGCAGGTTCAACCTGAAACTGACCCGAACCCGTTTATACTAAAGCTAAACCGATTGGTTAATCATTAATTGACACATATAAGTGTTTTCGTTAGAAATTCGCTAGCATGGATGAATTGGTAGAGTGGTGTAGAGACGTTGGACGCGTAAATGGCTACGCCCTCGTCACCAAACGCACCATCTACGATAAACAGGGTAGCGGTCAGCCGTTAAAAATCTGGCTTACGTGCGATTGTGCCGGCGAGTACAAATCAACAGCCACGGTCAGACGCAGCGGGACCAGGAAAACCGGTTGCAAGTTCCAACTGATCGGGGCATACAAAAAGAAGTTAAGTTATTGGGAACTAAAGGTTGATGAAGCTAAACATAACCACGAACCATTTCTGTATCCAGAGGGTCATCCGTCCCTAATGAGGCTGACTCCATCAGAAGAGAGGACGGTGGAGCAAATGACGCATCAGAACATAAAACCACGAGACATTCTTGCTGCCATTAAAGAACAAAACCCCCATAATGTCTCAACAAGAAACACCATATACAACGCTCGGGCCAAATTGGGTCGAATGGAACAAGTCGGCGAGACTCCAATGCAGATACTTTTCGACCGGTTGGGGAAGGTTGGGTTTGTTTTTTACCATAGAACATCTCAAAACGGCGAACGGGTCGAGGATGTTTTCTTCATCCACCCAGAGTCGAACATGTTGTGGCGCGCCTTCCCGCATGTGTTGCTTATAGACGCCACCTACAAGACGAATCGGTACAAAATGCCGCTAGTCCAGATTATCGGCGTTACATCCACGTTGATGTCGTTTTGCATTGCTCATGCGTTCGTAAGCAACGAGAAACAGGAAAACTTCACATGGGTTCTAAGAGGTTGAAACACTCATTAGACAGTGTTATGGAACCCCGTGTAATAGTAACGGATAGAGATCGCGCCCTAATGAACGCATGTGCAACCGTGTTTCCCAGGGCTAGACATTCATTGTGTAGGTGGCACATACAGCAAAACATCTTCAAACATTGCAGGAAAAGCTTTAAAACAGATGATTAATGGGAAAGGTTTCTTTACAAGTGGGGCGAGCTAATTACTTCAACGACCGATCATGACTACAACTACTGGTACGAACGAATACGATCAAACTTGCCACGCAAAAAACCGACGGTAAGTTTTATATAATTTTTGCTTAATAATCGTATTTATTTGACATGTCTTAACTGCAATTGACTTTGATTACAGAGATTATGAACTATTTGGATTCAATCTGTTTACAACCATATAGAGACCGGTTTGTTTCGTTCTGGAGCGACCAACATCTGAACTTCGGTCAACGTACAACGAACAGGGCAGAGGTTCAACATGCCCTTTTGAAGCAGTACCTAGGCGACTCTAATTACACCCTGGAGAAAGTGGTACCGCTTATCGATAAGCTCATAAGAAACCAGGTGACAGAAATCAAAGGCAGCATTGAAACAAGCAGGAGCCGAACATTGGGTCATCATAACAAACCAATATTTAATCTCCTACTAAAGAAGGTTTCACATGCCTGCCTAGAGTTGATATCAGACGAAATAATTGAAATAGAAAAATTAATGTTACATAACCGTACATGCGCGTGTCGTTTGTATACAAGTTGTGGGTTGCCGTGCGCGTATCGGTTGGAACCGTATATAACGAATGGTAATACATTATTCGACCAACCACATTTTATAATCATAGCCTTTCATCACGCAAAATCTTATTGACGTTTTATGTTGTTTGTTGATATGTTTCTTAGATGAAATGATCCCGTTGGAGTTGATAGACCCTTTTTGGAGAAAGTTAAATTTGGACTCCATAGTGGAACCGAGCAAGGTGGACTCTTTCGACTTAGACGGCGAATTTGCGCTTCTCAAACAACATTTAAGTGCTCAGCCGAGAGAACTCAAGAAAAACTTGATTCAAAAGATGAAGGATTTGGTACAACTCAATAAGACGAAGCTTAAACAACCTGTTGTGCAAAAAAACACACGGGGTCGTCCAACTTTAAAAGCTCAGCAACAAAGGAAGGAGGATTCGTTTACGGAGCCTTCTAGACACAGCTTTTTTACAACGCAGGACCAGTATAGTGATTCACAATATGGGTTTGGCACACAAGAGTCAGCGATCGAACCTACCAGGCACAGCTCGTTTGTCGAGTCACAAAGTTATTGTACTGAAACACCTATGTTCTTCAGCGAGATTGCGAAAGGCGCTAAGAATTCGAAAACGAAAAACAAGGTCGCAAAATCAAAGGAAGAGCCACCAGATTTACCTTTGCTGCCTGTCGGACAAGTTAATATGTTCTTGCACTACCAAAAGTTCATTCCACCGTGCTTCTATCCACACCTCAGTCACATACAAAATGTGCAGGGTGATGGTAATTGTGGGTTTCGATCTATAGCGGTCGGCTTATCGCTTAAAGAGTGGCAGTGGCCATTCATACGGCAGAATCTTCATGATGAGTGCAACCGGTTCCACGAATTTTGGAAAAACATAAATGACGTTCAGTATCAACAAGTTCTGGAATCATTAGTTTGGTCCGACCAAATAGTCGGAGCACCTGAACATAAGTGGCTACAAATGCCATTCACGGGGATTCTGATAGCAAACCGGTGGAATGTCATTTGTCTCTTATTAAGTGACCTTGGTTGTGCTTCATTTTTTCCCATGTTCACAACAACCGAAGAAAGTATTCCGCATCGAACAGTCGCGCTTGTACATGTAAACAGGAACCATTTTATTCACGTCAGATTAGAAGGGGAATATCCAATGCCAACCCCATCAGGATACTGGCGACAACCCACACGGAATACGCCAGCAGAAAGTTGGTATCACTATTACAAGGAACGTATTGACCAATATAATATGATCGTTGATGAATATAGGACCAGGGATTACATAGATATAGGGATGTTGTGAATATAAAATGTTATTTACATGTTTTGACAATTTGTAATGATCAACATACCCGTTATATAAATGTTTTGGCAACTTGTTCAAATTGAATTTGAAAAAACGTTTAAACGAATCAACGTTAACGTATACCGACCGTATTTTCATCAGTTCCGCATATAGTAATTGAAAATAAATGAAAAATACTGAATTGTATACGGGCCATATAAAAATATACGCCTCGTATACAGTGATCGTATATTAAGTATACGACAGAATTATAATAAATTAAATTAATGTATACGGGTCGTATAACTGTATACGGCCCGTATACACAGGAAAAAAGATCGTATAAGTTTTATACGACCTCATTTCCACCATACGGCCTCAACATTCCACAAAAAAGTTCTTTCGGTTTTCTCTCGGATCGTTCTTGGACAGCGTTCTTCGGCGTTTTTGGCGTTTTCTTCTCGTTCTTCCTATACGGTACGTTTTCGTATAGTAAACTTTCAAATTCCGTAACATGTTAGATTATGGTCTTGTATAGTAAAACGTAGATAGGCATAACGATTACGATTGTATAATTCAATTTGAAAAAAAAAAATTGAAACATAAAATTGTAACTGATTATTCAAGTGTATACGGTCGTATAAATTGTATACGATCGTATAATGTTTGATTATTCAAACTGTATACGATCGTACACAATTTATACGACCGTATACACTTGAATAATCAAAGGTTTGTCAACCGTATACATTATATACGCTTGTATAACCTTTGAATATTCATACATTATACGATCGTATATTTATATACGGTCGTATACCTGTTTGAATATTCAAAGGTTATACGAGCGTATATAATGTATACGGTCGTATACTTGTTGAATATTCAAACATTGTACGAGCGTATATGATATGTACAATACGTTCGTATACAAGAACAATATTGGTATAATACGTTAACGATAATCGTATAGTGATTGCTAAGTTGTAATTGTTATTTGTTACAGACGATATGGCTGGGTCATCAGCAGCTGGTGCGGCCCGTAGAGGTCGAGGTCAGGGTCAGGGTCGGGGCCGTGGACGTGGACGCGGACGGGGACGTGGACGTGGACAGGAGGAGGAGGTTGTGCCCGATTTTACTGAAACGGGGCAGTTTGTTAGAGATATCCCCCGAGGTACCGTTGCCTATAGGGTTTTGGGCAAATTAGGGGAGATGGTGCTGGATGCGCCTCGGACCATAGATTTTCAGTTTTTGACCGATATTGAAGCGATCGGTCGGTCCGGGAGCTCATGCCAGCTAACTCCCCGTGGGACCGCTTATTTGATGCCGCCGCAGAGCGGGCCCACAGGGAGATTACTTTAGAGTTTTTATCTACCTTTTCATTTACGGACACCCGGGGTGGGGGTTTTCAGCATTTTTTGACGGCAGAGGCCGTAGCTTTTTCTATTTGCGGCAAGAGTCAGAGGATGTCACTTCCTCAGTTCGCTGTTGCCTTGGGTCTGTACTCACAGGAGGACTCAAGGTCCCGCGCATTTTTTGATGCGCCAGTCACCACGCACACTGACGTGTTGTGGTTGTATTGGCGCACTATTGGGTTCGGGGAGTTCGCGAAACCGAAGCAGCGATCCCCGAAGGCACGGGCGACTGATCTTTACGACCCGTTACACCGATACCTACATCGGTGTATCGCCGTGACGATCGCCGGTCGTCATGATAGCAGGGAATGGGTCACCCAAAATGACCTATTCTTCTTGTACGACTTACTTAGCGACGGGAGGGCCAACTTGGCGTACAAGTTGGCCGCATATCTCGCCGACTACGCTTTTAAGCGACCCTCTTCCCACATCAGCTGTGGGGCCTTCGTCACCCGTCTGGCGAAGGGTTACTTTCTCCTGATGTCCCCGCAGGTGGCAAGTGATATGACCTTGATACGCCAGCTTGACAGGCTTGGGAGGGACACAGCCCTATCGATGGGTTTGGCTCGCGAGCTCGAGGGAGGGCAGCTGGTTTGGGCTTATGGTGTGGGTGAGGGACCCCGTGGAGAGGGTGGTGGAGAGGGTGGTGATGAGGAGGGAGACGATGGAGAGGGAGACGAGGGGTAGGGAGATGGAGGCGACGGAGAGGGAGGCGACGGAGAGGGGGTCGGTCATGCTGGCGATCGATCACAGGTAGCTGCGGAGGAGTTACGGGGTGATCGCACGTATGTTCGACGCAGCGTGAGACAGCGTGTGATGCCTCCACCAGGGGTGGAGGAGAGACTTGTTCAGGTCGAGTCGGATGTAGCTGCAGTCAGAGGGGATTTAGCTGCAGTCAGGGGGGATTTAGATGCAGTGAGAGAGGATGTACGGTGGATGGTCGAGGCGATTGTGGCTATGCATTCTGCCGCGCCCCTACCTCCACGAGCTGGCGCACCACCACCACCACCGCCGTAGCTGCTTTTTGTATTATTATTTTTTTTTTGTTATTTTACGTTTGAAATTTTGTAAAAGTTTATCTTTTTTTTTGTTTTAGATGTAAAACATTATAAATATTAATCTTATGTTTAGATGTTAACTTGTTTGTTTAATAATTGTTGTCGTAGTTTATCATAATCATATCACATATTTATCGTTTTACATACTGGAAACTTACTAAACATTATAAATACGTTTAACTATAAACTCGACTCGTAACATAATCCGATATATACAATACTATTTTAAAATTTACAAAACTTATTAAACGGTTTCCCGATTGCAACAAAAAATTAACTATTCTATACATATTTATCGTTTTACAAAGTGGAAACCTATGAAACATAATAAATACGTTTAACTACAAACTCGTAACATAATGCGATATATAGAACACTATTTTAAAATTTTCAAAATTTATTAAACGGTTTCCCGATTGCAACAAAAAAATAACTTTTCTATACATATTTATCGTTTTACAAAGAGGAAACTTATTAAACATAATAAATACGTTTAACTACAAACTCCTAACATAATCCGTATAATGTTATACGGCCCGTATACAGATTTCAAAACTAAAAACCATTGTCCAACCTTCGAAACAATATACGGCCCGTATACATATAAAAACAAAAAAACATTCCACTCATTAAATTCTATGCATAAACATTTCATACGGCTCGTATAATTATATACGGCCCGTATACAAATTGAGATGTGAAAATAAGATTATAGGGGTGTGGAAATAGAACAACCCTTGCCTATTTACACATCAAAAAAGGTGTTTTTTGTCCTTATATGCACACCCTGCAGTGTCGAACTGTGGCCAAAACGCGGCGTTTTGGTCCGGTTAACCAGACAAAGACTGATGGGTCTGTTGACCGGACCAAAACGCCGAGCTTTGGCCACGTTTTGGTCCTGTCAACCAGACCGGTGTCAGTCTTTTGTCTGGTTGAATGGACCAAAACACGACCAAAGCTCGGCGTTTTGGTCCGGTCAACAGACCCGTCAGACACCCATCAGTCTTTGTCTGGTTAATCGGACCAAAACGCCATGTTTTGGCCACAGTTCGACACTGCAAGGTGGTGTATATAAGGACAAAAAAAAACCTTTTAAGGGTGACTATCTACACACTTGGTGTGTAGATAGTTTGGCCCTTACATAAATGACTCTTGTGGTATGGTAAAAGTAACAGGTTTGAAGCATAACTTTGGGAAGTAAGAAGTATAAGATCTATGGTTTTAATTTTGTAACACTTGTGGGATCTAATAGTAACGTATGTTTATTTTTAATAAAAAAAAATTCCTATGTCTCAGAGCATTCACATCCAATCCACTAAAAATATACATACATTCCACTAAAAAACAACTCCCATATCAATATATTTCCACTAAAAACAAATACTTTTTCTCTTTCCTTTTCAATATATATTACATTTTCTCTCTCCTCCACTCACAACCACTTTCAATATATATTAAAAAAATATAGGGGGTGAACAGTGTCCCCCCAAATATACAGATGAACAGTAACATTTTCTCTCTTCTCCACACACAACCACTTTTTATACTTTTTATATTTTAAAAATCCCCTCACACAGATTTTAGTGGTTTGGATGGGAATGCTCTCATGCACATGAGAGTATTTTGGGTATTCTTATATTACTCTGTTTATTATAACCTAATACTTCAATTCAACCTATTATTTTGACATTTTGGGTAAACTTTATTATTGAAAAATTGGAAAGCAGCCACTACACTACCACTAACCATTAAATAAACCAACAGAATTAGATTTAAATTTGAGCACATAGCAACCCATTAAAAGTCTTAGTTTTTTAATAGGATATTTGAATAGTTTAAAGATTCATGTAAGCCACTCAACGATAAGATTATCATTTTCACCGTAGAAAACTACATATGAAATGGCAATAATAAAGACCACCTGCCAATCAAACTAACCCACTTAAAATTGAAATGTCAGTAATATAGACCAACTTCATATTAAATAGCAATAACCTAAACATGTTAGCAAACCTGTTGTTAGTGTTGAAGAAAAATAGGATCATTCGGATTATATCTTGAAGATGATAAAAGTCAAAGAGATCATACAAAAATGAGATATACAATAGGGTAAATTACACTTTTCGTCCTTTATGTTTGTAACGGATTGCAATGGATTTCCTTTAACTTCAATAATTACAGTCATAGTCCTTTGTTTGGAAAACCCTACATCTTTCGTCCTTTAGCACTAACCTGGTTACTTTTCATGGTTAAATCTAGTCACGTGTGTTGCACATGAGGGTATAATTATCTTTTTACCCATTTAATAAAAAATAATAAACACACACATTCTAGTATATGTATTAATTTACATCTGTCGGTGCAATAGTGATGTTTGGTTTATTTACGTTTTGACCACCACACCACAAAAGTCTTCTGCTTCATTCAAAAGACCCTATACTTTCTCATTTTTAGCTTTCATCCTCAGCACAAAGCTGTAAGAACCACCGTCAAACTCTGCAACCATCAAATCCATCGTCGCCCTAAATCAACGTAAATGTAATTAAACGCCGGAACAAAGGTCAGAAACCTTACCGTCAAACCCTAGCCGACACAGATCGGTTTGAGAAAACTACATGCAACAGGAGATCTGGACTGTGGAGGTAAAAAAGGGGAATGGGGTTCTTCACCGGTTCAGTTCGATTCCTTATGGCGATTTATGGTTAAACCGGTGACTCGGGTTTGATGGTCGGAATGGTAAAGCGGTGCACGATGGTGGTGTTGGATCTGCAAAGATGCTAGATCTGGACGGAACGATGTCAAGATACCTAGGCTCAAACAAACAGAGTGGAGCCGTAACAAATCAACAATCGATGCAAGTTGGGGATGTAATTGTTGGAGCCGGTGGAGTTAAATGCGTATGAGAAAGTGAGTGTATCAAAATTAGAGATGTTGGATAGTGCAAGTTGCTAAGAAATGTGGAAAATGTATTACCATATTTAATTTTCATGAAAGTATTTTACCTCTGTAGACATCATTATTCCAATATATCAGGTCATTATGTTTTAAGGTTAAAAAAAGAACTCTTATTTTAACTTTGTGTTTTTTTAACGGCAGAGAAACTCATGTGTTAACTCATTATGATCGGGGCTACCGGCTATGTCTAGAGTTGACTCCTCGACCACCGTGAGCCCTTATGCCACCTTGCGCGGGAAACGGATGAAATCCGTAAACCCTCTTCCCCGTTAGGTTCAAACTCGCGATTAAAGCCCAAATTTGTCCTTCACCCAAATGTTTTTTTTTCTAAAATGGTCCAAACGAAAATCATACCTACGTTTTCCACTAGGGAGAGCATACCTCTTTAATAGTTGACCAAATTCTCAAGATATTTTAACTTTTCTATATATTATAACAATAATAAAAAATCTCATAATCATAAAAACGTTGACTGAATTTCTCTACCGCGGACCGAATTCTCACCTTTGTACCCAACCGAATGCTAATCATAAAAACGTTGACTGAATTTCTGTACCGCGGACCGAATTCTCACCTTTGTACCCAACCGAATGCTGACCGATTTTGTACAATAAAAATCCCGCGCATTTGCGCGGACGAATTTTACTAGTTTTAATATATTCTCTCTCTCAAATCTGTAGAACAAAAAAGAATCCCCAAATTTGCAGAATAAGAACTCTTTTAGAAGTTTTCTCAGCAACAGACTTGCAACTAGTCAAAATAATCTGAATTTATAAATTTGGACATGGTGATATTATCCATCTCTAATTTCTCTAATTACTAAATCACTGTAAAAGTTCATGGTAAATTTATAAAATATCATATAAGTGATATATATTGAATTGAAAAGTTACGAGAATACTATAATTGAAAAGTTCTCAATAAATTTTATTCAAGAGGCAACTCCGACACGACAAGCCACCACCAAACCACCATTAACAACCATCAACAACAAATCACAACGCAGATCTGACAATTTGTTGAATACTTAATCTCCAAGTCTTCAATTCGTTGAACCTACCAGGTCATCGTCTCCCTCTCTCTGTTAGGTTTCGGATTTCAGATCTGCGCGACGATGAATCGGAAAAACGACCTGTGGCAGTGGCAGGCTTCAGGTGAGTGGCGACGGCCGACAACCACACTCAAATCACCACTGCTGGAAAAACGATCGGTGGCAGTGACATCCGGCGACAATGAGTGGCTTCAGGAGGCTTCAGATGACTGGCTGTGAGGCGGTTATGATTGAGTTGAAAGGTGGGATACGGTGGTGGTAACTGGATAAGGTGGTTGTGGTGGAGGTTGGTTGAACAGAGAAAGAGAAAGAGAAAGATGAGTGTGAGATGGCTGATTATAGGGTTTAAGACCATTCTCATCAAATCCATCAAATTATACATACATTCCACTAAAAACAACTCCTATATCAATATATTTCCACTAGAAATAAATACTTTTTCTCTCTCCTTTTCAATTAAATAATATTATCATCACATTTTTCTCTTTCCTTCACTCACAACCACTTTCAACATATATTAAAAAAATTATACTGGGTGAACAGTGTCCCCCCAAATATACAGATGAACAGTAACATTTTCTCTCTCCTCCACTCACAACCACTTTTTATACCCTTTACAATATAAAAACTCACCCTCACAAGTTTTGATGGATTGGATGAGAATGCTCTAAGAATTGGGGAAGTTGATGTTGTATATATGTAATTTTTTGGTTTTATTTATTAAGAAATATTTTAAGTATAAGTGTGAAATGACCAGAATATCCTTAAGTGAATAGACTTAACTAAATTATTGAACATGGTTAGTGCTAAAGGATGAAAGATGTAATGAGTTTTTCAAATAAAGGATTGTGACTGTAATTATTGAAGTTAAATGGTATCTATTGCAACCCGCTACAAACATAAAGGACGAAAAATGTAATTTACCCTATAAGATAACAAGACAAACACAAAGACAAACAAACATCTTCAAAAAAACATCATAAATTGATCGCAAGCAAAGAAGGGCGAACCGAAAGAACCAATCTGATAAGTCTGATGATAAATATGGTATTTATCATCAGAATCTGGTGAAATCTGTTGATCAGAAATCTGGTGACCAAGTTATCAGATTTCTTGTAAACTATTCATCAGAAAGTCTGATGAACCAACTTGCCAGAGAGATAAGTCTCTGCCACCATAGTAAACACTACAAAAAAAATGTCGAGTTAATAGCCAAAATGGTCCCTGAGGTTTGCTCACTTTTGCCACTTTAGTCCAAAACCCAAATTTTTTACATCTGGGTCCCTGAGGTTTGCATTTTGTTGCCATTTTGGTCCAAAATTTAAAAACCCTATTTTTTGACTGTTGCAACCTCCTATTTTGTCTTTTAGTTCAGGGGCATTTTGGTCATTTTGCTTTTCATTTAATATTTTATTAATTCAAAAATTAATATATATATATATATATATATATATTAATATACACACATCAGATGCAGCAGTTCATCTTCATCATATTCTTCAGCACTCTCTCTCTCTTCTCTGAAATACCTCCACACCACCGCATCATCCCCACCACCACCATCCCACTGCCGCCAACACCACCACCACCGTGATGAGAACCGACATCGGAAAACGACACCCATCTCTCTCACTACAAGAAATTTGGTTCTTTACCAACACATAGTATATGTGAGAAAAAACATATAATGCGTTGTTAGTTTTCTTTACCTACACATAAAATAAGTGTAATGATGTGTAGGCTCATGACTGTGGATATAGGTCATTATCCACACATAAGTTATATGTAGGCATATAGTAAGCTATACCTACACATATATGTGTGGCTAAAAGCCATTTATATGTGTGGTTAAAAGTACAACAATTTGTTTAGAAGACATCTGACGTGGCAGTTGACGTGGAATCCGACGTGGCAGCTGACATGGCATATAACATGGCATCCAATGTGGCATCCAACGTGGCAGTTGATGTGGCATCCGACATGGCAGTTGACGTGGCATGAATATATGTGTGGGTAAAAGTAATCTTATGTGTAGGTAAAAATAATATTATGTGTAGGTAAATGTTGAAGATGTGTAGGTATTGATCTTAATTTGTGTTGAAAAAAAAAAGGTTGATGTGTTGGTAAATATATTTTAAAGTGTAGACGTTAACCACACTATATGTAGATAAAAATATTCAATATGTACAAACAAATACCAAAGCATTATGGAAACATACGTGAACAAATTAAGATTCTTAATTAAACTAATAACATTAATCTTACAAACAACCAAATAAAAGTACTAGTTATAGAAATTTAAATACTAAAACAAACAAAACAAAACTAGAATTAAAGAGAAAAGATAGACAAATATCTATTCTGCCTCTTCCAGCCACTTCACAAACGGCTCCAATGCCTTCACAAAGCTTTGCCTGCACCGTAAAAATCAGGATCTCCAAATTCTTGTTTCTTATGATCGAGTTCAAATGAATTTTGCGTGAGACTATAAAAAATACATACCTTCCTTTCGGGTTGGTTCCTTTAGCGACCCAATGAAGTATCGTGTCTTCAGCAAGAACGTCTTGGTCATAAAGAGACCTCACAACTTCAGGGAACAACTTCATTAGCTTCGTATCTTTGTAACACTGAACTTGAACTTTGTAAAGCAGTTCGAGCTCAAGCTTTCCGCTTGTGCAAAACGTGTTCAATAGCTTCGCCCATGTTTTCACCTGCACAAACAAAAATTCCCAAATTATTAACACAAATACTCCTTTTTCATCCAAAAGCTTGCTAAAATTAGAGGTGCAAACAAGCTGAGCGGCTCGAAACAAGCTGGGCCGAGCTTGAGCCTAAAATTAAGTCCGTATATTTATCGAGCCCGAGCTAGAGCTTGGCATGTGAAGCTCATCAGGCTCGTCAAGCCTTAGTGTAATATTAGTTACTAAATCAACCTCAGAATCGACCGCGCAGACTCAAAACACTTTGAAACAACATGTTGACCAGCAGCTGTTATTTAGAAAACCATATACTGGTTCTATCATTCTAATTATTAGGGTTCAAATTTAATTATCATTTTTAACTAAGACAAAATAAAAAAACTTAAAGAGAAAATTCACCTTGATTCAAGCTCCGCGTCTTTCTGCATCAGCGCTTTATTTAAACCGTCTTTAATCTCAGAAAACCGGTTCACAACCACAAACGCACCCGCTGCACAATCTGATATCTTCTTGATTTGTTGTTCTCTTTCTTTGACTGTGTTAGTTAACTCGTTTATCACACAACTTTTTTCACTCACCGTGATGACAGCTGGCGGATTACTGGATCTTTTTTATAGCAGTCTTTGTTGGTGCGCTTCCGACATCACTTGCAGTAATATACTAGTAAGAGGGACCTGAATGCCTTCATGTGGGCCCTGGTTCCGTCTCCATAATGGTTCGCAAGCTGGCCAGAGCTGCTGCCAACAACCGTAATGCCTAAAATTATAGTAAACAATAACAAATCAGAGTTATTGCCAACAACCATGACTAAAAGTTGAAAGTCAAACACATTTACATATAAATATGCCGATTCTTGTTAAGTTTTTATTTCAAATGAGTCAAATGAGTAAAAAAAATATAAAAGGACAAAATTACCCACAACTTCAGCACCTTGCTTTATGAAAACCAAAGACCCTATTTCTCCAATTGCTTTGGTATCCATATGTCCTCCTAAAATTCAGCAAGATAAACTATACAGATCATAAGATTAACTCATTTAAGAAAGCATTTTAGACCAGTAAAATTCAATTCATACATGAATAATCACTATAGTTATTTCAAGAGACAGTTCCACCATAAACACAAGTTACGCAACACACAAGAAAAATTTTAAAAAGTAGATTAACCTCGTCCATCTCTGGCCTCTTGTCCGGATTTACATCCCAGCATCTCTTCATAACACTTGCAAGTGAGTTAACAGATCAACATTTTGAAAGTGCAGACAGAATCGATCTAAACAATACTTCCACTGTAACATTGTTTTCTCTCAAATCAATACTTTCATACTATATAAAACCAAGCAAGTGCAGACAGAATCGATCTAAACACAATTAACAGATCAACATTTCGTAGAACTCAAACTTACCAGCAGATATTTCAACAGGAATTAATGATTCTATCCGTCACATGGGGTGCGGCTATTAACCCTAGTGAACCATAACAGTCGTTCATCCGCACTTCTACTCATCACCTCAGCCTCCTTATGTTGCTACCGGAGAAGCAACCTTAACCGCCGTCGTCGGGATTAGACGTGAAACCCTAGTCGTCATTTGTTCTGCTTCGGTGACATAAACCCTAAGGTAGTCGGCTCTCCTTCTCCATCGCCTCTCTCTCTATTTCTCGTTCTCTCTCTGTCTCCCTCTCCTCTCTTTTCATTTGGGAATTCAAAATTTGAAAATGCAGAGAGAGGAATTTGACAATTTGGGGGAAATGTTTTGGAAGCTTTTGAAAATGAGATCTGGCGAGTGTCTAATAGGGATCATGATCCGTGTGAAGAGTAATGGACGGTAGGATCATGATCCATGTGAAGTGATGGATGGTAGGATCATTGTCTGTGTATTTTTTTTGTCTTTTAATGTTTCTATAGTCAAGTACTTTTTATTCATTTTCAATCTCTTGGGTTTATATATTTTACTTTTGGCCATTCAAGTTTTGCCTTTTTTTGTGATTAAAGTTAAAGCTTTCTTAGAATAAATTTGATTTTTTTACGTTTACACCAAGTTATGGTATAAGTGTGTCTTTGTGTTTGTCTTTACATCACGTGACGATAAAAGTTTGTGGTTTTTTTACGATTTTTCACTGTTTTAGTCCTCGCTTGCTACTTGACACGATTTTACTGTTGCCCACCCGCAACGCGGGGGTTACACACTAGTTATTATATTATAATTATAATTATAAATATTAAACAAAACTCTTGATGAATAGTGTTTTAGATCTTTTAAATATTTATTTATATTTTATTGGTTTCTTAAGTATTTATCTATTTATTTTTATTCTAATTTTAAGGATTTATTTATCTTTTAATAATACATTACTCCTTTCTGTTACGATAATTGAATTGGGTACCAGTATCTTCACGATATAAACCGTTCGATATCCTTCGAATAAAATCGACGCTGGTATCGATATTCGTTTTTTATTGTTTTATGTCGATGTAAAACACGTGTTGATTTCTCTACCGAACTCGATGTTTAGTCTGATGTTCATTTTTATAGTTCTATGTGGATGTAAAACAGGTGTTGCTTTCTATATCGAACATGAGTGCTGGTGTCGGTGTTCGCTTTAATCATTTTCTGTCGATGTAAAATAGTTGCTGATTAGTTGCTGATTTCTATACCGAGTGCATGTATCGTTCAAGTACTGTAACGACCCAACCCAAACCAATACCGATCTAATGCTCACGATATGTACCGCCGCAACGCGCGGACTATTACCCTAGTTATTTAATAAATTACAACATTAACTTAAAAAATAATCCAAAATTGGATTAAAATGGAAATCTGGAACGAACGATGGGGTGATGGAAGTCTGGAACAAGTCACGAATGGATGTAGTGATGAAGCAAGTTTTGAATTTTGATCGATGGAGATAAAATACTAAAAGTTGTTAGGTTAAATCTAAAAGTAAACATGGAGATGGGACGATAAAAAGTAAATCCTAACCCAAAAACAGACTTGAGACGGTACCGGTATAACGGTTCAAACCGGTATACCAGGTTTTACCGGCGGTACAAAGTCTATCCCGTTTCTTCTACTTGTCGGGGTGTTTCGGACCGGATTTACATCCGAAAACAGTAATACCGGTATTACCGGCCGGTATTTACCAGTTTTTAAAACATTGGGTTAGGGAGGGAAAATATGTAGTTGATTTTAAGGATTGGGTAAATATATAACAAGTGACTTTAATAAGGGGATATATGTAAATTACCCTATTTTTTATGTGTCCAATATCTACACATATTGTACATTTCTAAATACTAGTGGGAATGCCCGAGCGTTGCAGCGGGGGTCCCGACTCATATCGGATTCAATTATAATCCCTTGCTACGTGGCGATCTTTTGACCGGTATCGTTTCGGTATACACACATTCGATATAGCAATCAACACCGGTTTTACATGGATCAAGACCATTAAAAACCAAACCTTGGTACCTATGTTCGGACGGTATCAACTCAGGCCATCACGGTAGTTAAAGTTGATAGCCAAAGTTACTATTTGTCGTAGTCACTACTAACATCACCGGTTAATACTAAGAGAATAATTTCAAGTGATTATTAGTTCCTGCTTCCTACTATAAACTTTTGTCCCTTTGGCCCTGTGCGTTTCCCCTTTGAACCCATGTCAAGCATGTACCCCACACGGGCCACACCTTTCATAAATTAATTAAACTAAAATCACCAACACTTGTAAGCATGCATATTTGAATCAATAACACTTCCATTTAAACTGACTGTATATAATCATATATAATATAAAGAAGTTGATGCGTATATAAATAGTTCAACTACTGGATATGAACATCAACTTTAGGGGTGGGATTAGGCATATCTCTATATACTTGATGAGGTCAAAGTCAAATGTTTGATTATATTTCTATAGAGGTCAGTTTTTGTCAACTGTTTGAGTAGTAGACAGTACGCAACGGCTCAACAGATGGGTCACCAGTAGGGGTGTAAAAGAGCCGGTCTGAGCCCGAGCTTGACGGGGCTTGAGCTAGGCTCCTCATGTTTTTATGAAGCTCGAGCTCGGCTCAAGCTACTTTAAGACAAACCTCAGACGATATACAAACGACATGTTACTTGAAAAAATGGAGATAAAAGTGTGAATTTACTGGTGGTGTTTGAAGAACTCGCGCATCAATAGAAGTGAATTGCTCTCTCACTCGCATGCCAAATTCATTGTTCACAAGAGCATCGTCGTTATACTTGTTACTCTGCATGATCTAAACAACAACAACCAACCAGAAAAGCCATAAGTAACTATATTGACATATTGTTATAAACAGTGGCGGTTCTTAGAAGGCCACTGGCAGGGCCACAGCTCGGGCAAGTTTTTCGGCCAAAGTGCTAATTTTTCGCATTTCGATCGATATTTTTTATATATACTATGTTTGGCCCGCGCCTGCCCGGGTTTTTTTTAGTGCCCGTGTCTTTCGTCCTGGCACGTTCAACGGGCAAGATCCGCCACTGGTTATAAAAAGTTGATAAAAATATAGTTTATAATTTAAGTAAATAAATGCATACCGTCATAATGCTACCTTCCCTCTCACTTGGGCGCTGACATGTGGCCCTTAGCAAATTAGTCACCTGTTTCTCATTTAGCTTTGAAGCATATCTTTGACCAAAAGACAATGTACAAAGCTAAAATTACACAAATTAAAGTTAGCAGAAAAATGGCAATATAGTTGATAACTTGATACACAGATACTGAGATATACAAGGTTTTATTTGAAATTTTAACAGGAAAAAAATGATTTTATAATGCTAAAGAATAATACAAGCGAGACTTGTTTTTCACTCGATAAAAAAATTAAAATAGCTGACCTCCATTGGCAGATACGTAGGCTTTGCTTCTGTGCCTGATTGAATAGCAGGAAGTAACGGATAACGAAGAGTGGTGTTGTACTTTGCTCGGAAATACTGAACAACAAAAATTGTGGCTCCACTGTCACCCACAAAACTAACAAATTAAAAAAAAAATTAGTCAAAGATAAGAAGCATATAATCATAAAGCACAAGTAGATTGCAGAATGAATGGCCTACATAGATAAACAATTTAAATAGTGCTTATCAAGTTCATATTTGCAGAATGAATGGCCTACATAAATTATCAAAGTAGTAAAATAATTTTTACAACTCACGTTACGTGTCAAGTCTTGACACTTGTAGCGCCTCACAGAATCCCCATGGCGAACTTCAACCCTAACTCCTCGAAGAGCTCTCTTCACCTGAAAGTTACAATCCCCATAAAAGAAACTATGAGCTTGTTCCAATAATTCAAACTATACACACATGATATTAACATATGGCTCAATAGAAAGGTATACCTTAATCCATTCTTGATCACTAAGCGGTCTTGATATATCCTTGTTGAGAAAGTCTTTAAAAACTCAGATACCAACTTGTTTTCATAGAAAGCCCAAGCTGACATGTGTACAAACAAAATATTAAAAACAATAAATCAGATTAACATTCTATAAAATGAACACAAAACTAAAAACAGAACAGTTGAGAAACAAATACCAATGTTCAGTGATAGTCCCATTTGTGTAGGTCGTAAACTCTGGTAGAAGTACCGGTACCGAATTTACCGAACCGGGTACTTTTTCGGTACCGATTCGGAACCGACTTTTAGCATTTTCGGTACGGGTTCGGTACCGGTATTTACCGGTTTTTTACCCTCAAATACCTATACCAAACTGTACCGAACCGGGTATATTCGGTACCGGTACCGGTACCCACTTTTGAGGATTTTCAGTACCGGTTCTTTCGGTACCGGTACCGATTTGGTACCGGACGGTACTGAGCTCATCCCTAGGTAGAAGCCCTTCCAATACTCAATACCGTCACCAAGTGTGCCTTTACCAAATACAGGGCTAAAGAGTGATCTCCCAATTACTTCACGGCTGCAATTCACAATAGGTTTGGAGGTTAGAACCAAAACATGAAAAGAAAAAACACTGAATAGAAAAAGATAGCTTACTCATTAGAAGCTGACTCCCTTAGAACTACATCAAGAGATTCAAGAGCTTGTATAGTTTCTTGTGGACTGTCATGTTGACTGCCAGTCAGAAACATCTTCAGATAGCGAAGGTCTTTTTTTGCAGCAAACTTAATGGTGACCTTGAATTCGCGTTCCCACCTACAATACATGCAAATATTAAAAATGAAACATTAAGCACAAGATACTTCAAAAAATATATCATACCCATTCCGCTCGGTAATGTTAACAACAAATTCTTTCAACTCGAATGGCAAGGAACCAGCAGCGAATGCACTTTTCTTCCCATCATAAGCCAACATCAAGTTTCCCAGATGTGAAGCCTTAAATGACTCGCAAAGAAGCTTCATTATCTCCTGACATTTTGTTTTAGAAATAACTTCGGGCGAAATAGCAACCTAAACCCAGAATTGTATGAAAACATTACAGTGCATTATACAAATTAAATACACACATTTAAGTTCAAGGCAGTCATTTAGAAAAAATGAAAGACATTTAAAATCACTCTAATCCATGAAACTAACAGAAATGAAATAAAAAGACAAGCGGTTTCCAAGAAAACTGAAGATCCTCTCAGAATCTCATATTTAACCTATTATTTTTATCTAACATGTATATCACAGAGGGCCTATAAACAAGGTACAAATTCATATACATAGTTATCAAATCTACCTATCAGAATCGCTTGTATAAAATTAACATTAACCTAATACTTGATCTAACATGTATGTACATCACAAAGAGACCCAACAAACAAGGTACAAATTCATACATGGATACACAAATATATCAATTCATCCCATCAGGATCTCACATTCAAAATTAGCAGAGATGGTTGTATGGCATCATCCTATGTATGGAAATTAAAAAATATACTTAAAGTATTAGGCACTATATTTGTTCAAATATATGACTTGGGTTTTTAAGTTGAACAGATAACATGAAGAAATAACCTTTGGAAACAATTCATCTAGAACTTGTACCGCTTGCCTGGAGTTCCAACCACCATAGCCTCGCAAAAATATGTCTGCCTGCACCATTTGAAATTGAACAGATATTAACTTAAATACATTCAAACATTTTTCAATTAGGAAATAGTTGGTATGAAACTGGTCTTTCCTCTTGGAGCGCTAACCCCTTTTGTTGCAAACGCATCGACTTGTTTGAGAACCTATAGCTCTTCTCAAGTGCAGTGCGCCTAGGAAAAATGAAAATAAATCTTCAATAAATCCATAATGAAACA
Source organism: Helianthus annuus (assembly GCF_002127325.2). Taxonomy (NCBI): domain Eukaryota; kingdom Viridiplantae; phylum Streptophyta; class Magnoliopsida; order Asterales; family Asteraceae; genus Helianthus; species Helianthus annuus. The sequence goes on along the minus strand of NC_035449.2, from coordinate 156,638,113 downwards.
CATGTTTAATTATTAATATTAGTAATATTAGTAATATTCACCACTTTAAATCATCCACTGAAGCAGCTGAAAATGTAGGGACCAGATCAGCTCCGTTTATAACAGATGTAATAAACTCATTGCCAGAGTCCGCCAACTCTATTATCCTTCACAAGCTCTTGCCAGTTCGGAGGCGGTTCGCGCAAATCGTTTGGGCCATGAGCGAACGTACAGCCGTCGCTGTTACGACAGGTTCAATCAAGAAACTTTTGGCACATTCGGGTCTTGTAGAATATGTGGGTGGTTCCTCTATTGACAGTTAAAGAAACACGTCAAGATCACACACACAATATGAGTTGATAACATGGTATAAATGATATAAACTGCCAAATATTAAACCTTCTCAACTCAAATCATAAAACTTTTTAGGATAAAATTACTATTTTTTTTTTTTTGGGAATTCTAGTTAGCATCAGTACAATTGCTGCATGCAGATAATAAAAGACAATAAACAAGAGTAACATTAACAAGAGTACAATACAATAATTCAAGAAACAGAGTAACATAAAAAGCCATACATCAAGAACCAGAGTAACATTAAAAGCCATACACATGCTTATGAGCCAGAAATCAAAAATATAAAAAAAATTCAAGATTTCTTTATTATATCAAAGTAAAACTCATCAAATAACATGCCTAAAAGAAATTAACCCAACCTGAATTAAATGGTGATCATCAAAGCATCTTCATAGGTTTGTAAATAAAAAAAATTACAAATTCAAGATCAATTTATTTTTTCAAGATTAAATATATAAGCATCTGGGCAAAAGATCTAAAAACCCTGAAAATATTTTTCCCACAAAAACCTTAAACTGGTAATGGGATGATGATCAACCATCAAAGATCCTTCATAAACATATAAATAAAAAAAATCAAGACTATACACATATATCATAAATTGGGGTAAAAATTAAAAATAAAAAAAAAAACCCACAAAAATTCAGTAAATAAAATAAAATTCTAACCTGTGAAAAAAAGCAAAGAACTTTACTGGAGATTGTTGAAAGCCCAGACAAGAACCGGCAACAAGAACAAAAAATTGAAGAGAAAGCATACTAAAACTTATACTGGATTTCAACTAACCTGTACTTGCACCAAGATCCTCTTCTCGTTATACATCCTTCACCAGGAACCATATTCGCTTCGCCGGCAAACCTTGCCCTCCGCTACCTCCATCGCGACCTCTACCTCTTCAGCCACCGCCTCTGCTGCCGCCGAACCTTTCGACTCTGCCGCTGCCATCTCCACAGCCGCCCCTAAAGCCGCCACCTGCCATCTCCACAACAAAATCAATCTATTGTTAAGAAGCGCCCCAAATAAGGCCTACGGCCACCTTTCTGGACATCTCAGATTCCATTGAAGGGTTGCATGCTCTTAATCTGCTCCAAAAAGAAAACATAAAAGAGACTTTAATGCAAAACTGGAGAGACCCTTCATTTGTTTCTAAGGGCAGGGATGGATAGGATTTTAAGGTTGTGAGTATGGGTATAGGTATAGTTTACTATTATACTCTCATAGCTTCTTAAAATATTCACCTCCTTACAATTTTACCCTCACAAAACATGCATTTTTTACTTGTACGTATTGCATAAAATGATGTTACAAGTGTGTACATCACTTCTCCTTTTTATAATAGTATAGATAGATGTGTAGGTATTTTTTGCCATGTCATCTTAAAAAAGATTTAATTATTTATTTTATACGTATTCAATATCTACACATATTGTACATTTTTAAATATGTGTAGGTATTTGTTTTGTCACATCATCTAAAAATATATATTTACTTACTTTATAGGTATGTAGGGAGCCGCTAGAATGAGAACCACCTCGAGTTGTAAGAACCGCGAGAACTACACCCCACGGAGCGCCGTTCGCCATGATTTTTTTTTTTACAAATAGATGTGTATATTATAAACACAGCCCTAAAAAATCATGGCGAACGGCGCTCCGTGGGGTGTAGTTTTTACACCACAAGTTTGGTGAAAAAAAAAAGAAAAAAGAAAAAAAATTAAAAAACACCAAACTTGTGGTGTAAAAAACTACACCCCACGGAGCGCCGTTCGCCATGATTTTTTACGGCTGTGTTTATAATACACACATCTACTTGTAAAAAAAAATCATGGCGAACGGCGCTCCGTGGGGTGTAGTTCTCGCGGTTCTTACAACTCGGGGTGGTTCTCATTCTAGCAGCCCCCTAGGTATGTAATATCTACATATATTGTACATTTTTACTCGTATGTAGGTATTTAATTTGCCACATCATTTTCAAAATAAAAAAAAAAGTATATATTAACTTAGTTTATCTACATATTTTTTTTTAAATTCTTATGTGTTGGTAAACATAATCATTTACCTACATATATATTAGTTTTTTTACATATGTGTAGATAATTTAGCTACACATGACGAAAATTTGCTACATGTGTAGGCAATTTTGGGGGGGAAATTTTCCCACCAACACCAACTGTGGCTAAAATGTATTACCAACACATATTAAGTGTTAATTATTATGAAAATATATCATCAACTATTACACACACATATACAAACATGTGTAGGTAAATTATGTGTAGGTAAACACCCCAATTTCTTGTAGTGTCTCTTTCTCTCTCCAAACACCCATCTCTCTCTCCTCTCTCTCGAACACCACCACCACCACCGTGATGAGAACCGGTGGAGCAGGTGAAGGATCTAGGTTGTTTGCAGGTGGTTGGTGATTAGGGTTGTTTGCAGGTTGTTTAGGATTAGGGTTTCAGTGAGGGTGGTGATGGTGGAGACGGTGGGGGGATTGTGATGGTGGATGGGGTGGTGGGTTTAATAGTGGTGGTTTGCAGGTTCTTGGGATTAGGGTTTTCAGTAGGGGTGGTGGGTTGAATCGTGTTGGTTGCTGATTTGGGTTAGGGTTCCGGTGTTGGTTGCTGAATCGTGTTGTTGCAGGTTTGGGGTTAGGGTTCCGGTATTGGTTGCTGAATCGTGTTGTTGCAGGTTTGAAGGTGGTTGTGGTGGTGTGTTGTTGGAGGTGGTGGGTGAAGGAGGGAGACAGAGAGATGGTGGTGGTGGTGGATTAATGGTGATGAAATTGGGTGCAGGTCTGATCAACCTGGGTTTCTTGTTGCAGGTTTGAAGGCGGTGGTGGTGGTGGTGGCGGCAGAGAGGAGTAGAGGGAGAGAGAGAGGTGGTGGTAGGTTTATTATTTTTAATTAATAATTAGTTATAATAAAATGAAAATGACCATTTTACCCGTGTGCAAAAGGACAAAACTTGAGTTTTTTTTTTTGAGAAATCTGAGCAGATTTATTTTTGGACTAAAATGGCAAAAAAATGCAAACCTCGGGGACCCAGATGTAAAAAATTTAGGTTTTGGACTAAAGTGGCAAAAGTAAGCAAACCTCAGGGACCATTTTGGCTATTAACTCAAAAATGCCATTTAGTGACATACAAAAAATGCCACAAAATAGCAAAAAAGTGCCACTAAAGATACCTGTAGGAATGGGCGGCACACAATAAAAGTGACACTGGAAGCGCTGACCCTAAAGCATTTTGTGGCACTTTTTAAATCTGCCGTACAAAGTTTTTATCCTTTTAGTGGCACTTTTTTTTGCCACAATATAACAAAAAGACTTGGTGGCACAATTTTTTGCCTTTAAAAAGTAATCATAGTTACATATTCAAACTATTTTTAGTGGTACTTCTTTTGCCACTATAAAAAAACCTTTTGTGGCACAAATTTTGTGTCGGTTAAAATGTTTCTAGTCAAATACATGTACTACTTTTAGTGGGGCATAATTTTGCCAAAAAAACACATTTTTTACAATATAAAATAAAAGTTCGATATAAATATAAATGTAAACAATCATACTATTAAAACTTCAATAATATATTGATGTGAAACATACTCCAAGTATTAGCAAAACATTATGTAATAAGTAACATATTTCAAATTCCAAATGTTTACATGAGGAGTTTAAACGTTCTTTTGAGTGAGAATTTCTCTGTCATAAAACTTCGCTCGAAAGCTTCTAATAATATATACCCTGCCATCATCAACCATATAAACAAGCATTAGTATTAATTAAAAAAAAACTATAAGTTATTAAATTTATGAAATTAATTTTACTTGGTTCAAGAAAAACATGTATACTTAATTGTAAAAGAACAAATTATGGTTTATTCATGTAATCTCCTGTAAGTTCAAATCTACCATGTTAACAACTACAAGAAAAAGCAAAATAAGCACTAATTGTTTTAATAGACATGAAATAAACAATGAACGGAATTCGTATGTGATACACAACTAGTTAAGTGTAGTTAGCACAAGGGAATGTACAAGAGAAAACAAAGGAACTGCAATCTAAGATGTTCAAATCGTAGATGGCCATATATATTGCATAATGGACAAAAAACATTAGAACATGTGCATGTATTGTTCTTATATATCATTTGTATGTAAGTATTGTGTGTGTAGGGCTAAAACTTTTTATATGAAATTTGTTGCAGCATACACATATAGAATATCAAATAACACGATTAAGCCATCGGCGTGCTTTAAAACAAAAAGAAAACCACACAAATATTGGGGTTGAACTTACGAATTCCATTTCTAGTAACAGATGACCCGTTCTAACCAATCTCAGAGGCGACACAAATCCAGTTATCCCACAGTGACCCGTACCTACCATGATTAACCTACAACAAAATGGTCAGCCATGACAATAATATATTGTAAATGGTTATAGAGAATTGGTCATGATCACTACAATAAAGTAACCGTAGATGTGGGCCATGTGGCACTCTAGGTCATAAATGTAATTCATATATAATGTACTTACTCGTATTCTCTAGCTAGAATTCCAAGCACAAATAGAGCTACATGGTACTGATGTGCCCGTATATCTAAAACTATCACTAAGCTATATTTGAATTAAATTCCACTTAAAATATGATGTAGCTGGATCATGTGGTGCCCAATATTTCACAATAAAGTTATTAAAATGCATACTTGCAACCTGTCGTACATCCATATCTCAATTTCCAAAAACATGTGACAAGATGTAACAAGCACAATACCCCTTGAGTGATTAAAAAAACAGAATAGCTTATAACAATCGAACCACCTAGTTTGGTTTGTCATTACATGAAAACATAGGTTCGACCCACAATTTTCACCAAGCTTGACCAAGAACACCCCTATCATTTACTCTTATAACAAAGAAAGAACATTTTAATGACTTCTTAAATTCTCATCCAACCAGCAAACATACTCAAATTGAATTAAAAAATCCAAATAAACTCTTTATAATAATCTCAGATAATCTAGATCCGCCCTCCTAAACAATAAAAAAAAAAGAACTCATAAAACTCCCTTCACTTGGCAGCCAAACAAAATTATTCATTCTAAGCTATAAAAAGACGCTACAAACTTAGAATATTAAGCTAGAAGTTTAAAAGCTAGTGTTGACATTGACAATGTTTTAATACCTTTTAGAAGGGATGATTCCAGTGACAATAAGGTTTAATCCTCTGCTTCTAAGCTTTTGCCTTCTTTAGGAGATGCGAAACTCCTGCTAAGCTGAGATCTTCTCGAGGGATCCAATGGTGGTCTTTGAGCTGGTTGTGGAGCCGGAGATGCAAAACTCCTGCTAAGCTGAGATCTTGTTCAGGGATCCAACGCATTGTTAATTTCGCAATGTTTTGAGATTAATAACTAAAACAGATAACATTAAACCAGGAAAAACAGGTCAAACCGGTTCAAACCAAAATGATTTTGGGTTAAACTATTGCAGCAAGTATATAATAATCTATCGAAATTTACCTGTTGTATAATTTGAGTAGGCTTAAATTTAGTCGACCCAAATTCAATAAGCATTGCAGTGACCTAAATCAACCCATTTCTTGATGAACGAGCCATAATTTCGGTTGTAGGTAATAGTGTAAAAAGCACTTTAGATAGCATAAAGTAAAAATAAGCTTATAGAAAAGTCTTTCAGCCCATGTGATAAAAGAACTTACTCAATATACGTCATTGGTGCAGCATCACCAACTTTTATTCAAGTTCGAAGAACTCTTGTATATCCTCATGTCCTAGCAATGCACCATCAATATATTGTTTAACCACAATTAATATCAAGTAAAAAACTTAACCAAAGAAGAGGTTTAATGTTCACTTGTATCAGTAAGCCAGCTCTGTAAATAGTTTGTGAATAACATCATATCCTCTCACAAAGGCTGCTCACGCCTGACAGCACAAAGGGTACCCTGTAAAAGTTACTAACATGTAAGCACATGAAACAACAAACCATTAGCATTTTTCAAATTAAAAAGCTCCAGGAACTGTAATGATGATAGGAAAGAGAGTAATTAGCCTCAACACATTTCAAATTAAAAAAAAACATTGTAATACAACAATTATAAATTAAGAGTATAATTTAAGTTGAAGATGTACACAATCATTACAACAGGGAAATTAACATATCTTTTATCCAGATAAGTTAAAAACCAAGTTTCTTTTGAAAAGAATCACACACCAATATAGTTTATCTAGGAATGAGCTTGGTACCAACCAGTACCGAGCCAGTACCGGTACCAAAAATACCGAATAGTCGGTACCGGTACTGAATATACCCGGTACGGTACCGGTATTTGAGGGTAAAAACCGGTACCGGACCGATACGAAAAATGTACCCAGTAAACAAGAAAAACAACATATTATAGCATGCCATCATATCGTCACACAAAATAACCTGATTCAGAACGATATGAACATTTTAAAAGTGACAGTAGAGAACCGTTGACTAGAACGGATGTTTTAATAACACTTTCCTACAATTTGATCATCTTTTTCTCCTTAAAAACGGATGTTTATTGACTGGAACTGCTACAATAAACTTTGTTGAATAACCAGAGTCAGATACTCTGTTGTAATAAGTTGATAACACTGGCTTTTTTAGGTAATGTTTATATCTTGTTTTGTTGTTTATGGTTTTAATAATCTGGTATTCAGATATCGATTGTTTGGAAAAGTCCGATGATTTAGGTAAACAATATATAGAATGATCAAAAAGAACATTCTCGTGTATTAGGTTATAAAAAAAGCCTTTGATAATCAGTCTTGTTACAGCTGGTATGAAACTTATTGACACACAAATAACCAAAAGCACCAAATATGTGGGTGCAGGGGAGTTCAGTTGTGAGGTTGTTGACGATGGTAAAGTATCTGTAAGGGGAGTAAACGTTACGGGTGAGAAAACTGTGTGTATTTGATCAGGTATTCGAGATGCAGTCTAAAAACCTGTCTTCTGGGTCACTTTTCTGTCTAGTATAAGCTGCTGGGGCCCGTTGATCCTCAACAATTTTCTGGGAATTTTGTGACTGATGGGGTTCTGGAAGGAATAGTGATGAAAGCAGCAAATAGGATGAAACTAGGATTAAGATATTCCATGCTGATGCATATATTCGTATGTTTTATGTATTGCATCATGGTTTATCTATTAGGATCTTATAACCCTACCACAACAACCAGAATTGTCTAAGAGTAAAACATATTAGTTGAATAAATTCAGAAATATAACATTACGAGCTCAAGTAGACATGCGCCGGAGTGAGTTTGATACGTTCTCATCCATGATCAACCTCAACTAAAATTACCTAGAAAATAGTGTTCCAAAAAAACTAATTCCAAAATTTTGAGCATATACAAATTACGATCTACCTGCATATATTTTTACCTAACCAACTAAATTGTGGAGGAAAAATATCAAAACAGAAGCAAAAAAGACAGTATATGTAAAAAAAATAAAAGTGTTTTGTCTATAACCTGAAGCGCGTTCAATAGTTCCAACTTTTATCCCTTACCCTTGTATGTACATGAACCTTCACCATGTCAAACTCAACCTACGCACAATCAACAATAATTGCAACAAAGGTACTTAGACAATTGTGAATAAAATTAGAGGGGAAAACTAACACAAACATTTCATCAAACCCTTAGTGTGCACATATTCTAAACATCATAATGAGCAGATAAAAGCAGAGATTTAGCCACAACATATTCATATGAATTTAGTGGACAATTGCACACATGGGCTGTAGCGAACAAGAGAGACGATGTGCCCTAGAGGGCAACGACGGTGCAATAGAGGGCAGCGATAGTGCACCGGAAGGTATCAGTTAGGAAAAGAAAGAAAAGAAAAGAAATAGAGTTTAATAAAAGAAAGAAAAGAAAAGAAATAGAGTTTAGTAGAGAAAAGAAAGGAACAAATAAAAATTATTGTGTGTTCCAGAGTTTCAAGTAAAGGAAAAGAAAGAAAGGAAAATAAACATTTTTTTGCATTCCCGAGTGGAGAGGAAAAGAAAGGGAAAGTGACAATTTTACTATTATACCCTTTTAAGTAATATTAAAATAAAAATAACCCATACATTCTCGTCTTCTTTAAAACATTCTTTTATCTTCAATAACAAATTAAACTCCATTTCAACCAACCTAAACTTGTGTCCCATCATGCAAGAAAAGTGTTAGGGGTGCAAACGATCCGAGCCTGAGGTCAACCAAGCTCGAGCTCGTTTAACATATGAAAGCTCGAGCTCAGCGCGATTCAAGCTTCGACTTTAAAACCTCGAGCTCGGCTCGTAAGTAATTTTTCAAGTTCGCCCTCGGCTCGGGCTCGACTCGTTTAGTATTTGTTAATTAATTTTATATTAATTATAATTATTTTGACACAATCTGAGTATGCTGATAGACTTGCAGATGCTATTTTGTGCCTTTGACTACTATAATTCAGTTAGTGCTTTAATATGGAATTCTACATACATTCCTGGTGTTTCAGAGTAAGTAAAAAATAATAATAAGTGCAAAAGAAGTTTTGCTCCTGCATCAATTATAGTCTTGTAGAACAAGATTATAAAGCTCTAACTTTCCCATCAGGTGAAGCTGTTTTCTGCAATTTCAAATCGACCGGTGGTTAGTTCCTGCATATACGTATGTTTTATTAATTAAAAAATAATAATAAGTGCAAATTGAATGAAAAAGAAACCAACTGGTCTATAATTTATATCGAATATGCATCCGCCGCTAGGGGTATCAGCGGGTCCGTGTATGAAGCACAACAGCGACAACGAACATATCAAACTGGAACTAGCATACCAGTTCAGTCGTAGACTGTATCTGCTTAGACCACTTGAACGACGCACCCCAAACTCCATCCGGCAGCGCGTAACGATTAGCGACAGCTGTCTTTTTCTTCCTCTTTAAACCAAATAGCAACAGGAATTTTACGAATTATCAATCTATTAATGCGATAAAAACCATATTTATCAAACACAAGTTAACATGAGTATTTGTGAAGAGCAGAACCTACAAAAGTATGGTAGAATCCACAAAAGTATGGTAGTACAATCAACTAATCAAACATAACTAACTATTCAAAATCTAAAACAATATTAATCATAATTCATGGCTGCACACAAGTTGAACACTTGAGCTAGGCCCAAGTTCGGCGTAAGAAAGTTTCAATATTGATTCGCAAACACATTAGCTCAAAAAACATTCATGAAAACTGTTAGATATAGAATACTTAGCTCAAAGTCAACACAACCAGTTATCATCATACTAAAAGATGCAGAAGGTTCAGCGCTACAAAATCTGCATTGCGTACAGTAACGCGCAAAAAAAATCTGGAAAAATAGGGTCAAAAGCTGCAAAAAAACTGTCTAAATCAACCTAAACTAGTCTAAAACGGGCTTTTTAAGCACCTTGCGCCTTAGGCCATGTGTAGTCATAAAACCCCTTTGGGGGCGTTATGCGACAAGTGGCACGCCACGTCATAGAGGGGCTTTATGGGGCGTTATATCACTAGAGCGTGTTGTCATAAAGCCCCTACCCAACATATCGAACATGTGAATCATTCCATCAGTTGCAGCAGCTGCCTTTTTGTTCCTCTTTAAACCAAATCAGTAACAGAGCAATATTCAAAGGAAACTGAAAGAGAACTTTCCGGATACATACATCATCTCATCTTTTTATCAAAATAGCCGAACATTATAATTATAAATTTATAACGAGCAGTTCTTCAATTAATTATCTCAAATTTTACATACAAACGAAACTGAAACTGAACTAAGTGCAGGGTCAGGCCTCCTTCATACATACATACATACAGTTCTCAAACGGCAAATTCAGACCTATGCTTCAAAGTTTTAGCTATAAACCATCAAAGCAATCTAATTTAATCAAACATAAACAACTCGAGAAGCCAAAACCCTAACTGGACACATTAATTTAATCAAAATTTTAGATAAAAAGACCAGGAGATTGGCCGCTCAAAATTGGATGTGAAATAGGAACGTAATCTTACCTGGAAGATGAACTGTTGATTGCTGAGGAGAGCCAGTACAGAAACAATGATCGACAATTTTTCAATTGAGGGATAGATGATGGAAGGTGGATTGATGATCTGGCGGGATGTGGGAGATATACCCGCCATACTTCTTACGAGGGTAAAATTGGAAGAAAATTAGGAACGTGATGTTTACCTCTTCTTTTCTCTGAGAATCATTCCGATTTGGGAAGAAATATATAAGGAATAAAAAACCTCCTCATTCTCTTCTCCTCTCCCCCTTTCTCCTCATATAAAAATCTCTGGAACATGATTGCTATCCTCTTTCTTTCCAATTCCTTTCTCTTCTCTATTTAAGTGAGACTCTGGAACACAGTGTTAGGGAACGAGATGGATCCGGCAGAGAGACTTGGGGTTCAATTAGGGTTTGTGAGGGTGAGAAATTGGTAAGAGGGGGAAAACGTGAATGGAAACAAGCGGGAATATAAGGAAAATAAAATTTTGGAGGGGAATTGGAAATATGAGGGAGGGAAAATGTAAATGAAATATATAAAGTTTGGGGAATTTATGAACAAAAGATATAAAGACTTGTGTACTACTGACATTCTTTATTGTATTAGGTTATGGGGTGTGGGGGTCATGGATTGGAACATTATTTCCACATAGGACCATTAATTAAATGGTACATCATCCCTCCCCCCTTGATTGACGGTGGTTCCCATGGATTAAACCACGATTACCACGACCCTCCTATTTGATAATTTTAAGATAAAATTAAATTTAAAAAATGAAGGGGGTAGTGGTTTGGGTCATGACCACACCCTTAGGGTAGTGGTTTTGAATGATGGATTAAAGATGGATGATATGGTGGCTATGTGGAGGGTCATGGTGGTCATGAGGGTCATGATCACACCCTATAGCCTTATTTATCTAGAGTATTGGATAAAATTTTAAGCTAAAATCATATTTAGAGGGAAACCAAAATAATGTATGTAAAATCAGATTTTATAAATCAATTAAACGGGAAATATATATTTATTTTAAAACTGAAATTATCGTCATTTAAATGCAGTGAGGCTTATTGATGGTCCTTTAGGCACATCGATGGTCGACTACGAACAATGATGTTTGATTAGGTCACCGATTGTGAGCTATGATTAATAATAATATAGGGCTATAGAAATTCAGTACGCTCAAATCACTATAAAATCCGGACCCCGCAAAGCGGGGAAAATCAATTCTAGTTTAATTAAAGTGTTTCAAGGAGGGTAAAGAGAAGATTTTAGAATTTTGAGCCACTTAGAAAATAGTGGCGTATGTAAAGTACCACTAAAAGTTATCAAAAATTTTAGTGGCGTATGGAAAGTGCCACTAAAACTCTAAATTAGTGCCATAAGAACTAAATGCCACTAAAAATGTGTGTTAAGCGAATGTAGCATACGTAAAATGCCACTAAAACCTAAATTAGTGGCAAAAAAGCTAAATGCCATTAGAGGTGTGTGCCACTAAATGGACTTTTTTTGTAGTGAAAGTAGCAAGTGGACCTTGGATGGATTCAAAGAATATCCCAAAAAGCTACTTTATGCAGACAAGTGAATGAATAAACAAATATTTATTCATGTCAAACATTCTCTATAAATAGAGAACCAACTACTGAAGGGAGAATAAGTTAAGCAAAACATTTATTACATACAACAAAACTCCACAACCCTTCATTACAGAATTCTTAAAGTATTCGTTTGTATTAGCCAATAACCTCACAATTACCTTGTAAACCTTGTTTCAAAGTGATATAAACTTGAAAATTTTGTAGTTGTGTTTCTTGAAAGTTTGATTTCTATTTCCGCACACTATTTTCACATTTGTTGAAAATCACTTACCAAATTTAGAAAAGAGCACTGTTATCTGGGATCAACAAAACAAAAGTCGAGTAAAAAGTTGAGCTGAAAATCACTTGCCAGATTGAATAAACTATTTTCAAACAATCAACTGCTCAAATTTTTCTTTAACTTTTTTTTATATAAATATGGCAACTTTTAAACATTTACGTGAATTCATAAATAAAGAAATTTTACACATGCGTAAGTTTGCTATTACTCATGGGTAAATTTGTTATATTTACACGTGTGTAAAATATCTAATAAAAGTGATTTTGAAAGAAAAATTCAATTATTTGATGTTGTAAATTATTTTTTTTAATGTTGTATTTTAACTACAATGAGAGTTGTATTAAAAAAAATTGAGTTTGATTGATTTTTTATTCGTTCTTACAGTTCTCGCAATATTTAACATTCTTAAGATAACTTTCCCATATATATATATATATAGGGGAAGGATCCACTAAAAAGTGGATTTTGCCTAATTAGTCTAAGAAGGATTGTAATGATAACATGTGACACTCCTAATAAGTAGGAATGAAGGACATTTTAGTCTTTATAAATAAGAGTGAAAATGACATGTGGCACTCCTTTTGTTTTTTTAAAAATACAACAAAAAAAATCTAGTACAAAAAAATCTAACACAAAAAATCTAGTAAAAAAAATATAGAACGAAAAAATGTTGTACAAAAAAATATAGCACAAAAAATATAGCACGTAAAAATTTACCAAAAAAATTGAGAAAAAAAATTAAAACAAAAAAATTCAGCACAAAAAATTTAGCACAAAAATATAGTACAAAAATCCAGCACAAAAAATGTTATACAACATAGAAATACAACACATTTTAGTGGGTTTTTTTAGTCTTCATATTTTATATAGCAATGTGATACTCAAATTAAAGATAAAAAGACGCTCGATTTTACGATGAAATTTCCATGAAAAAATAATGTCGTATAAAAAGTTACGAACGTTTAAAAAATAAGAGTGAAATATGCATGTGTAGAGAGAAAGTCCATAAATAGGATTTTCCCAAGATACCCTTGCACTCCTCCTTTCTCCTACACTTTCATCTTAACCATTGATTTGAAAAATGAATGGTCAAGATTACTTCTCATCCTACTTAGGCAAAATAAAAAAGTTTATTTTGCCTAAGTAGGATGAGAAGTAATCTTGACCATTCATTTTTCAAATCAATGGTTAAGATGAAAATGTAGGAAAAAAAGAAGTGTAAGGGTATCTTGGGAAAACCTTATTTATTGACTTTCTCTCTCCACATGCAAGGCAAAAACGTTCATAACTTTTTTATACCACATTATTTTTTCATAAAAATTTCACCATAAAATCGAGCGTGTTTTAATATTTAATTTGAGTACCATATTGCTACATAAAATATGACGACTAAAAAAACCCACAAACATGTGTTGTATTTCTATGTTGTATAACATTTTTTTTTGTGCTGGATTTTTGACCTATATTTTTGTGCTAATTTTTTTTTGTCTTAAATTTTTTTTCTCAATTTTTTGTACTGGATTTTTTGTACTATATTTTTTTGTGCTGAATTTTTTCGTGATATATTTTTTTCTACTTGATTTTTTGTGCTGTATTTTTTACTCAATTTTTTGTGCTATATTTTTTTGTACTGGATTTTTTGTACTAGATTTTTTGTACTTGATTTTTTTGTTGTATTTTTTAGAAAACAAAAAGGGTGCCACATGTCATTTTCACACTCCTATTTATAATGACCAAAATGTCCTTCCTTCCTACTTATATGAGTGCCACAAAAAATCATCATAATCCTTCTTATGCTATTTAGGTAAAATCTATTTTTTAATGGATCCTTTCCCTGTTTAAACACACTCCTTCTCTCACTCTCTTGATAACTGCTCCCATTGCTTCCCTGTTACCTTCAACCCCATTGCACCATCACCATCACCTCCAGGACATAACCTCTTTGATTTCTCATCAAATCGCCGTGTTATCCCTATCCACGAGAACCTGGTCGTTTTTCCTGTGGTGGGGGAAGACGGGGTTGTTCCGGCCAGTGAAGATGGGCGGAAACATGATGGTGAGTTCGGTTCTTTCTTTTCATTGCAATGATTTGATTAGGGGTCGATTGAAGATGATGATGGAAGTGCTGGTGGTATGAAGTTGGACCAACCTTTCTAGTCCTTTACAAAATCTTTATGCCTATTCGAAAACCAAAGAAAACCATAAACTTTAATATCCTTCACAATCTCAACAACATTGCTACGCTTCTTCCGGAAGATGCCATCATTCCTAGCTTTCCAGATACGCCAGCAACTTATCATAGCCATACCTTTAGGTAGCGTTCGTTTCATGGAATGGAATGGAATGAAATTGGGAAGCTTTTCTTTGTAAAATTGATCTTGGTTTGGGGAGGGAGGAATTTAAAATCCAATGAATTTCTTTAATCAATGAAATTTGTGACTATTTCAACATTCCATTCCATTCCTTCATTAGAGTGAAGGATTTCTAAGGAATGTTGAAATAGTCACAAATTTCATTGATTAAAGAAATTCATGGGATTTCAAATTCCTCCCTCCCCCAACCAAGATCAATTTTACAAAGAAAAACTTCCTAATTCCATTCCATTCCATTCCATTCCATGAAACGAACGCCACCTTAATAATATCTTTGCGGGAGGTCGATAAACCGTCCACCTTGTGAATGTTCATAATGTCTCCGACACCGAAAGACAAAAAAAATTCGGCATGCCAAGCCATTTTAAAATCCCATTCCACACGCTCGTAGAAAAAACACAACCTGTAAAAATATGGTCGATCTCATCCTCACCATCCCCACAAAAAATACACGACATGCTTTCCACATTAATATTCCTCCTCAATAACGCTAACTTGGTGGGTAAACGATTCAACATAAGATGCCATATGAAGATGTTACACTTAAGCGGAACCCATTTACACCAATCGAAATTCGGGGTGTTTGAACCTAGGCGCGTAGCCGCCACCCATTTTCTGACAGCAGCAGTCGAGAAAATGCCCCCCGGATCACCGTCCCACCTCCAAATATCCATACCAATTTTTGGTCGAATTTGCTGCACATCGGACATTATGTTCTGTATCTGACCCAACAGATCCAACGAATAAATGTTCCTCTTCCACGACCAAGAAAAAAAGATCGGCTCTTCCTTGATAACTCTATCAGCCACAACACAAGACTTGGCATTTTCTAGCTTAAATAGCTCCTGGTACCTGTCCTTTAGAACCCTAACATGCGTCCAATTATCTAACCAGAATCTAGTATTACCCCCATTGCCCACTTCACATTTCAATAAGCGAATAAATGATGACCCATTAACCTTCATTTTATAACCTTCCTTTACAATATTGGCCCAACCACTGGAGTAAGCGTTATTAACCGGGAACATATCCTACTTACGCTTTGACTGATGAATGGCTTCAATGATCTGCTTCCACATAGAATTCTTTTCAGAAATATATCTCCAAAGCCATTTAGAAATAAGCGCTCGGTTGCAATCAAATAGGCGAGACAAACCCAGACCGCCACTATCCCTACTACAAGCAACCGTGTCCCAAGCCACCCAATGAAGCTTTTTAACGTCCCCACTACCCCCCAAAGGAACTTCTTCATAAGCGCTTCCAAATCGTCAATAACTTTCAAGGGGGCTCTATAAATAGAAAAATAATATGTAGGTAAAGCTTCCAGCACCGACTTGATCAACACGAGCCGACCTCCTATAGATAGAGTATCCGCCTTCCATTTACTCAACCGACATCTGACCGTATCTATAACCGGTTGCAAATTGGCCACCCTGTTCATATTAGCCCCAACTTTAACACCAAGATACGAAAACATAATCGACCCCACCATAAAGCCCATAGTCTTAGCAATTCTTTTCACTTCCTGGTAATCCACACCAACACCCATCATGATAGACTTACTAAGATTAATTTTGAGGTCCGAACAAAGATAAAAAATTCTCAGCATCCTTTTCAAGTTGGTGAATTTAAACACGGACCACTCGCCAAGAATCATAACGTCATCCGCAAACAAGAGATGAGATAACCGCAAACCTCCATTTGGCAAACGAATACTATCAAAAGACCCAATGGCCTCAGCCTTCCTAAACATTGCTGAGAGTGCCTCCATAATAATAATAAAAAGAAAAGGCGATAACGGGTCACCTTGTCTAATGCCTTTAGAACATCCAAACTCGAACATAGGAGATCCATTAACGAGAATAGACGCTCTAGAGGCGGCTAAAACACCACTTATGCACTTACACCAAATCGAGGGAAACTTCATTTGATTCATCACATCAATAAGGAATGCCCAACTCACATTGTCATAGGCCTTGGCGAAATCAATTTTGAAAATAAACAACTCCTTACCCGTCTTCTTAGCCCACGAAAGAATTTCATTGAGCATAATTGGACCATCCAAAATAAACCGGCCTCCCAAAAAAGCAAATTGTGCCTCAGAAATAATATTACCAAGCACCGTCTTCAATCTATTCGCCAGGATCTTTGAAATAACCTTGCTAATAACCCCAATTAACGTAATCGGCCTATACTCGCCAAGGGATGATGGGTCTTTAACCTTAGGGATCAGCGTAATAAAAGAAGATCCCACTCCTTTATTAAAGCAACCATTCTCAAAAAACTCTCGCATCACATCTGTAAAATCACCTGCAAAACAACTCCTAAAGGTCTTAATAAAATGAAAATTAAAACCATCAGGCCCTCGAGCCTTATCGTCCCCACACTCAAAAACAACAGTCTTGATTTTTTCATTAGTGAAGCTACTAGAAAGAAAAGTCGCTTCATCTTCAGATAATGTCTTCAATCCATAACAATCCAGGCTCGGTCTATTAGGCATATCTTCCACGAATTTTGATCTAAATGATAGAAAGAAATACAATAGAAAATTGTTTACCTAGTTAAGCCCATGGTATATACAAAACCATGCTATTTGGTACAACTACTAAAGGACAAGATACAACTTAAATCAAATATGACAATATGAGATTATCTATACTACCTTATTACCTTCCAAAAAAAAAATCTATACTACCTTATTAAGCAAACTAGGTTTTCTACCCTTATTGTAATTTTACATTGTGTACACATCTTCAGGCCCTGGAGCCTTATCGTCCCCACACTCAAAAACAGCAGTCTTGATTTCTTCATTGGTGAAGCTACTAGAAAGAAAAGTCGCTTCATCTTCAGATAATGTCTTCAATCCATAACAATCCAGTCTCGGTCTATTACGCATATCTTCCACGAATTTTGATCTAAATGATAGAAAGAAATACAACAGAAAATTGTTTACCTAGTTAAGCCCATGGTATATACAAAACCATTTGGTACAACTACTGAAGGACAAGATACAACTCAAATCAAATCTGACAATATGAGATTATCTATACTACCTTATTACCTTAAAAAAAATCTATACTACCTTATTAAGCAAACTAGGTTTTCTACCCTTATTGTAATTTTACATTGTGTACACATCTTCAAACAACATTTACAAGAGAGCCAAGCTATTTTAGAGGGGCTAAACTTGCAAATTGTCCAAAATTTTGAGACATTTTAGAGGTATTTTAGGGATTTTGACACCTTTGTAACCTATAATGTTAATGTGACATGTGAACTTAATTGATTATTGATTAAATTTATTGTAATTTCCACAAATTAGAATGAATGCACATAGATTTTGCAATGTAAAAAGTAAGAGTTGAGGTGAGGGCTTTTTTTTTATCAAATTTTATATGTTTGTGATCTATCAATTATCATTGTTCTTGTAAGAGGTTTAACTTTAGATAATGCAAATCCATATGTTCATCTTGTTTATATATTTTACTTATAAATGTCAAACTAATTACTTTCAATTTCAAAATTGTTAATTTATATAATTGTTTAAAGACTGCCATAGAAGAAAAATTGGTGATAAATATGTTTTGAAAAGTGGACAAAATAATTACATAGTAATGAATTGCATGAATTTGGATTTCTAAATTTAATTAAAAAATATGAACAGAAAGTTAATTCATATTAAACTCTATAAAAGTCATGGAACTAATTTTTTTAACGGAAAAGAGGATCATATCATTACTTGAATAAACGTTACAAATAAAATTTCTAGCAAGGAACTAGAAAAATATACAAGTAACAAAAAAAAAACTCATCTCCTGTTAATTGATACCTTTCACACCCACACTAAACCAATGATCTCTCCCAATATCCTTTTTTTTGTCCTCTAAATTTGAGCCATAGTAGCGAGCATTCTTTGATCTCTTCGACAATCTTTGATTGTGACTTATGTACGTTGTTGAAGATCCTCTCGTTCCTTTGCGTCCAGATGTTCCATAAGACCGCCATAATCACGCAATAGAAGGCCTTTTTTGTACTATCGGTAAATTAACCCCCCATGCCACGGCGAGAATATCTTTAACCATCTCACAAGCTGATAGGTCCATGTTTCCCAGCCAAACTCCAATGAGCCACCAAATAGATTTAGCTGTTATGCAGGAAACGAGTAAGTGGTCGGCCGTTTCTTCCAAGTAACCGCAGAATGGACAAGTTACGGACCCAACCTATACTCCTCTCTTAGCTAATTCAACCCGCGTTGGAATCCTTCCCGATATGCACTGCCACGCCAACGTATTCGCCTTGGATGTTGCCCACCCACACCACTTCATGATCGGATTTCCGTCGCTTTGGTAGCTCGCTTCGCCTAACTCATTTCTCACAGCTTTTACCGAAAAAAGAGTGTCTTTTTCCGATATCCAACCCCATGCATCGTGCGAGTCCTTCATTCTTTTGCTATTAAGAGTTTCAAAAGGCGTAGAAACTCGGCCCAGCTCTCGCTATTTGACGGTTTAGACTTCCATTCCCAATGCCACACAGTACTTGAACCCAACTTTTTGTAATTTTCAATAACTCTAACATTCTTCTTTGAAGCCATGTTGTATATCAGTGGGAACTCCTCTTTTAGTGTTTTATTACGTAGCCATAGATCTTCCCAGAATCTCACTTTGTTCCGTTTCCCTACTTCGCATTTCAGTTTAAGGTCAATATTTAAATTGTTTTCATGAAACTCCTTTTTAATTGCCCCGATGTTTTTCCACACCCCCGATAAGCACTTATTCACCGGAATGATTTCTTTTTTCCAACATCTCCCGTGTAATGCCTTTATCACCCTAACCCATAATTGGTTTTCATCTTCCCTTAATCTCCACCACCATTTAAGTAACAATGCCAGATTAGCGTCTCTAATGCTTCCCAATCCCCAACCCGCCCATCTTCTTAGACGCCACCATTTTTTCCCATTTGATCCATCTAATTTTTTTGGCCGAACTTGCTCCTCCCCAAATAAATCTTCTCCGAATTCCTTCAAGTGTTTTAATAACTTTTGCTGGTGCTTTATAAAGTGAAAGGTAGTACGTGGGAAGATTGCCAAGTACCGCTTTTGCCAATGTAACTCTTCCCGCTAACGAAAGGCATTTTGCTTTCCACCTAGAAAGTTTGGAACTAAAACGATCCACCACTAATTTCCAGTTTGCGATTCTGTTCATGTTAGATCCGACCAACAAGCCAAGGTAATTAAATGGAAAAGATCCCACATTACAACTGAGAGCATTAGCGAAGCATGCCATACTTGACTCATCCACCCCGACCCCATATACCTTACTTTTAGAACGGCTGACCCTAAGGCCTGAAGCCAAATAAAAGCAACGCAAAATACGTGCCAGATTTTTTACATGCTCCAATTTCCCATTGTAACGCCCGGCTCTTTTGTACTTTCCATTTATAGAAAGCTTTGTTCGTATTTCTATTTTTGGAAACCTTGTATTCTTGTATTTGTTCCTTTCTTTGTAATCATTATCAAACCGAGACTTGGATCATTAATGAAGCTTGTATTTTGTTACATTTATGTTATACACACTCTATGTATGCTCGTATGTTCAATTTGGTGAATCAATCAATGTCTAATCGTTATTCTTGGAAACTATGTGCGAAACTCGTAATTAATCTAAACTTATGCATTGAACGTCTTTTGAACAAGAACGATACTTGGTTATGACATTTATACACATAAACATACTTTGGTTATGATCATCATGCTTAACTACACCTTATACTATGCTATTGTATCAAAACAAGTCCCTAAACTCTCAACTTTGCACCTAAAGGAACCAAATATAAACTTCAGGGGCCTAAGTGTAATAAAACGAAAGTCAGACGACCCCTACCCGCCGCGTGACGCGAGGGTCCTAGACGTCACGCGACGCCCTTGTTTCGGCAGAATGTGTGTTTCCTTTCAATTTTTGCACCAAATCCCAATAATCCAACTCACCCAATCACCTTTAATCCACCTCTAATCACCTCCAATCACCTTCTAACTCATTCATTATAAATACCCACCTTCTCCAACCCATTTGACACTTCCACAACTCTCTAATCTTCACAAATTCACTCTCAATCTGCAGTAAATCTGAGTTTTTGGACAGATTCTTGTAACTTCACTAAAGTGAGTGTAACTTGCTTATTTCTTAACCAAATCACTTGGTTCTTCTTCCTATTGCTTTGTTATGTCCTTGGGTTTGAATCCTTGGTTTTTCCTTGGAAGAATCAGGCTTGGATTTGCCCTAAAATGGACTAAAACTTTCTGTTTTGTTTCAAACTTATGCAAACTTCATCTAACTTGTGTGAAACACATCTCACACCAATGTCCTAATGCTTACAACCTCTCCTATGGTTGGTTAAGCTTAAAAACATGGTTGAGACACTTAAATCAGAGGTTAAAACCTCACAAACTTTCTGTTTTAATTAGGGTTTTACCCACAAGTAGTGTTCAAGTGTGAAACTTGATGTATGTGTGATGGTTGGTTTAGCCTAGGCTATCCTTCATAAGAATCCACTCATTACTTGATGTTTTCTATAGATTAGTTGTTGTTATTACCTTAATACTTGTATGTTCATGACCCTCCTTGTTGTTTATAACAACAAGTGTAGTGGTGAACAATAGAGGTGCCTAAATGGGAGCTTGTTCTTCCTACCTCATGTATGTATTCTATGACACAAAAAGGTACCTAAATGGAGACATTAATCTCCTACCTCATGCTTGAATCATAAGACTTGTAACTATATAATATCTAAGTTATTCTATAAGTATACATCTAAGTAACTAAGACTTGATGATGACTTAATAGTTATTTGTTAAGTGGACGTTACATCATCTATGACCATGCCCTTGTTACGACTCTAATGGATCTTAGAATCCATGAAAGCATACCAACTCTTTTGAGTTTAATAGTGTCAAGAACAAGAGTTATGTGTACAAGATGATTATTTTCACCTATGTTACTTTCTATATATTTTAAAAACTCCGAATCTATAATCTTCCGTTATACGCCAAACTCACACACCTACGTTTCCTTGTGTAGAAGGACAAGGTGCTCCAAACTAATCCATCCACCAACTTGCTCTCGGATTCTCAAGTTTAAAGACTTGCAAACCGTGAGTATACTCGTACTTTTCCCCTTTTTACTTTTACTACTTTTGGGGTGTAACATGTTTACCTATTGAAACTTACACATGAACTTTTGTCTAAACACATGAACATTCCTATAACATGCTTGTATATGTGATGACTTGATACTTTAAATTTGGGTGATTCTTATGTGTTGAACTTATCATTAACTTCGTACGAGCCAAACCTTGACATATGTAGCGCTATAGGATTAACGACCCGCCTCTACTGAAACTTTGGTTATGTCATGAGCAAGTTGCGTTTTCTTGGTTTGATATGTTAGACACATGCCATATTTAATGTTTTCTTGAATCGCATGCTTGCTATGAGGAATTGTTCACACTTTTATCTTATGCTATGTATGTACCAAACTTGTATACTCGCCTTTGCTTTTGCATTGAAATGTATTTTAAACATGTTACAGGTTGATGATGATGAAATGAAAACGGATAGCAAAGATGCCTAGATACTCACTTAGACGTTTAGGTTTAAGGTGTTGTATCAATTTTGTTTATGTTATGTTGAACAATGTTGTTATTTGCTTTTCTTGTAATGTTTTGACAATTTATTTTGGAAATGAAATTTGGATTATTAAATTATTGTCACAAATAGCGTTATGATATCTCGAGCAATCTTCACACTTCGTCTCATCCCGATGTTTCCGCCATTGGTTGGGGTGTGACACCCATCATCCAGAAACACCACGTCATCGGCATAAAATAGGTGTGAGATTAATGGACCTCCATTAGGTAAGGTTAAACCTCCAACTAGTTCATCCTCAACCGCTTTGTTCATAATGATGTTTAGGGATTCTAGGGCCAAAATGAACAAAAACGGTGAAATAGGATCCCCTTGCCTGAGCCCACGTTCCATATTAAAAGTCCCCGTGGGTGACCCGTTAACGAGTACCCTGCCCGACCCCGCATACAATATTCCCATAATCCAGCAACGCCACTTGGATGGAAATCCCATGTGATGTAAAATCGTAATCAGGAATTTCCAATTGAGGGTGTCGTATGCCTTCTCTAGATCTACTTTATAGAATACGGCCTGTTTTTTTGTTTTTTTTAACCCATGTAAACAGCTCGTTTAAAATTAATGGGCTGTCCACAATGTTCTTACCCCCCAAAAAAGCCGTTTGCACAGGAGAAACAAGCTTATCAATGAGCCTATTAGAGAGTACTTTGGAAATTACCTTGTGAACCATGCCAATAAAGGAGATAGGTCTGAATTCGCTCGGAAATCTTGGATCGTTTGACTTCAGGATAAGCGAAATGAAGGAAGCCCCGTTCGCTTTGCATAGAGATCCGTGGTGATGAAATTCTTTGAAAACCTCGAGGAACAGTGACTCGAATTCCCCCCAGAATTTTTTTAAGAAGGCAAAAGTGAAACCATCGGGTCCTGGTGCGTTTTCACTGCCGCACTCCCACACTGCTCCTTTGATCTCTTCTAGAGTAAAAGGCCTGATAAGTTCGACACCTTCTTGTTGCGATAATGTTTTAAAACCATTGTTGCTGATGCGTGGTCTCTTTGCCAGAGGCTCTCTAAATTTAGAGCTGAAAAAATCAAAAAACACTTTTTTTATGTCTTCCGCACCAGTTACCCATTCATCACCTGATACAATTCCGTTGATACGATTTTTGGCGTTATTATATTGACCCACTTATGGAATAGGGCCGAGTTATCATCCCCATGTTGAACCCATGTGGCTCTTGCCTTGATCTTTAGTTCTTCCAACCTCTTTGATTCCCAGTCAACGATGTATTCAATTGCGTCAAATCTTGCCTTTTTTCCTCCTCATTTAGGGGTCCCGATTCCGCTTTTACTTCCAAATTATTAACTAAGGTTTTAGCGTTAACAATCAGTTTGTTATCCACCTCCTTTTTCTTTCTCCTCCAATCCTTAATGCTATCCTTTAAACTTTTAAGATTACCCGCCAAACTTAGCCCATGAGAGTGAACCATAAGTCTACTGGACGTAACTGATTTGACCACGTCGGCCAATTCCGGGTCTAGTAGCCAGGTATTAAAGAACCGGAAAGGAGTTGGGCCGAAGTCGTCAATATTGACCTGAAGGATGAGAGGTCTATGATCCAGTTTTCCTCTAGGCAGTGCCGATTGCTTAGCGTTTGGCCATTTATCCATAAACCCGTCACATACGAAGATTCTATCGAGCTTACTCTTTTTCGACCCGTCTGGATTTATGTATGTGAATTTCGCTCCACCCATGTTATACTCTGAAAGGCCAGCCAAACTTATGAAGTTATTGAACGCCAAGGCATTATTCGGGTTAAAGACTGAGTTTAACCTTTCTTCCTGAAACCGCACCTCGTTGAAATCGCCAAGGAAAACGAAAAAACCTTCAAATGACTCCCTCACTTCCAGTAATTCATGCCAAAGATGTTTACGTCTACTATCATCGTTCGGGGCATAGATGTTAACAATGAAGAAGTCACCATCTACTCCAGTAACTTTTCCACCAATAATGATAAAATTTTGTTTTATAATTCTCAAATTAGCGTTGAAAACAGTAGGATTCCATACAGAAATCAAACCTCCCGAACGCCCAACGGCATCTGCTATGGCGAAATCCACTGCTGAATTATCCCAAAGCCTGCCGATTTGATAATTGGTGATGCTTGAAAGTTGCGTCTCCTGTATAGCATAAAATGCTACATTATTCTCCTTTATCAGTCTTCTGATCATCGATGCCTTAGCTTCAGAAGATCTGCCCGCCCCTCTAATATTTGTAGTTGCGAGGTTCATTGTTGGCCATTAGGCCCCTCAGACTCTTTGACCAAATCTTCAACTAGGTTCCTGAAATTATTCACCGCTATACCCACTGCTTCGCCGATCCGAATGGTTTCTTGTACCTCTTTGTCGATCTCCAGCTGAGAATGATTAATCGGGGAGTTATGCCGAGAATCCTCAGCAAGAACTGAGCCATCCGTCCACTCCCCCTCTGAAGAACTATCTTCCCAAAATCGATCCACCTGGTCGTCTCTAATAAAATTATTCACCTCATCGTTAATATCGATCTCATCTTCCGAAAGTGTTGCCCTGCTTTTTCTCCTCAAAACTGCAAGTCTTTTTCTCCTGATTATTTTGTGTCTCCATTTACCTTTACCCTTTTGAGAAATGTCTATGTTGAGATCTGGAATACCTTTATCTTTGCCAAAAGAACACCCATGTTGGGAAGTTGATCTGGCTATCTTTCATGCACCCCAATATTCTGCTCTCCCGATGACGGATCCCCAAAAGACTTTTTGTTTCCCGATCCCTCCGGAACCGACTGTGCCGGCTGACCTCCTCCGGGCATCTTTTCCGGCGGCAGACCTGCATCAGCAGTGCTGTTATTAACAGCGATCTCTTCTACCACCAGATGAATACCACTCGTTTTATCCTTCTCTTGCTTATCATAGTTAACTTGAACCGGAGCTACATCTTCTATCACGACGACACCTTGAAATTTTTTTTTTCCGACTTTGATTTATCCGGCTTTCTGAGGACGAAATCTGGGTCCCAGTCAGTTTCCGATTCCATTACCCAGACCTGAAAGGACTCCGTTCTCCAATGAACTACGATCTTCTCTGCTACTTTCCAACCATCTTCGCGAATAACCGCCACTAAATCATGAGCTAAGTTCCCATCTCTCACAGAAGCCAACGAGCCATGAACGATTGGACCAAACTGCTCAGCTATTTTGTCGAAAACATCTTTGTCCCAAAGGTGGATTGGAACCCCCGTAATTTTCAACCATACTACCCTTTCAAATTTAAGGTTCTGTCCTTCCCATAATTCTAGTGAATGAAACCATGTCTCCCATAGCTCCTTTTCATTTTGTAAGAAATTTCCAGCCTTCTGACAACTCGGAAAAGTGAGCAATACTTTCATACCTCCAGCGTACCTAACAGTAAGACCCTCGATATCCAAAAAACTTAGCAAGTCTTCCATCCGGCATAGTCGAGTAGCATCCCGGACTACTCCTAAAAGCGAAAATTTCCCCCATGAACGTTTGGCCTGATATTCTGTTGGTGCACTTTGTGTCTGTACTTTGTCTATATTTTGTAATGTATAAAACGATGTCTTTTGTCGGTTGTGTTTACGTCCTTTATGTGTGTTTATGTATTGTAATGTGTTGTTTGACCAAGTCAACCATCCTCCTGGTTTGACTTGGCCAAACTTCAACACTTAGTATTTGAAAGATAGAGTGTCACGAAGGATGTCTTCGAAGGATGATGTTTATCCTTCGAAGACTTCGAAAGATGTCTTTCGGAGGATCTTTATGGACCTCGAAGGATACACTATCCTTCGAGGTATGTCTAGATCCTTCGAGATCTTTCGATAGGTTTTCTGGTCGACAGATGATCCTTCGACCAGGACATCTATCCTTCATGCATGGGAATCTGTTTTGGGTATATATATCCATGAAGGGTTTCACTTTCACAATAGTTCTGATAAGTTTCTGTCCAAAGTGTGTGTTCTTCATAGAGAGCTTTTGTGTGTGAAACCCAGGTCTTTGTTAGAGTGTATTTTCAGTTTGGTCAAGGTCTGTAACCGTGTCCACTGAAATACAAGAGAAAACTTTGATACTTGCTTGTCTACTCTTTCTCTTGTTCACTTTGCTTACATATAAACTCCGGTTTGCTTGCTAGCTTGGATTCCGCACTTGCTAGTGGGTTAAACATAACAAGGAATAGGTTAAACCTCAACCTCCGAGGGACCTACAAGTGGTATCAGAGCCGTGGCTCTTTTCCTTGTTAAAACCGGGTTTTTGTGCAAGACTTGGTAGTTTTTGGACAAAAAGTTTCTTGGTTTAGCACCCGTTTTTAGTGTGTTTTCTGGATATTTAACCATAAAAAACGTGTTCTAAACTAACCGGGTGTGTTACGGGAAGGTTTGGGTAACTTAAAAATCATATCCGATAGTTTTTCTGTTTTCCGACCATTATTCCGGTCAAATTCCGGTTGCCTTGGTGAGGATAAGAAACTTCTATTTTGGGTGTTATTTTTGAAAGTCAAATCTGATTGTGAAAAGGTGTTGTCAGATCATACCCATTTGCCGAAAGTTGGTCACCTACCACATCAACTTTTCACCAACTTTTGTACCTTCTGTACTTGTGTCAGAACCGTCGAAAGATAACTTTCGAACTCGAAAGATCATCTTTCGATCAAGGAGATTCGAAAGATAGCCATCCTTCGAACATCCTTCGAAGTCTGTAGGTTATCCTTCGAGTCAAGGAATCTTTTTGAAAGATCATCCTTCGAGCTACTGTTCATTTCGAAAGATAAGGATCCTTCGTGAAGGTGAATCTTTCAAGTTTATCTTTCGAGATCATCGTTCGAATCTCAACAGTGATCCTTCGACCACTGTTGATCCTTCGAACAGGTGTGATCTTTCGTGGATCCTTCGAGTCTTAATTGTTTAGACTTAACAGTTTGTGAATTTCAGGTCTTTCGATCCTACATCCTTCGGCTGCTTGTTATCCTTCGAAACTTTTAACATAGTTTGTGAAAATCAACTTTTTATTAAGTTAATTTTCACAGAATATATTAAAATATAAAATGGGTACAAACGGTCAATGGGATCCATCCGCATGGTCTTTGAATCCACAATCATCTACTGCGCAATCATCTACTTCTCAATCTGATCAAGATTTCAAGAATGCTTGGATGCAGGCTATTACCCCACCCTCAGCTGCCATGATATCTGCTCATCAGTGGGCCTTAGTTACTAATCAGAACAGCAGTATTCAGGCCATGATGCAAAATGACAATGAGACGGGTACAAACACAAAGCCTCCAAAGCTCAATCACATAAATGATTGGGGTTGGTGGAAAGAAAGATTGAGAACGTATGTTCAAGGACAAGGCCAAGACTTATGGATGTGTTTCTTCACTCCATTCGAGAATGAGTTAGAAGTCGCAGGATCTAATCCTCAGACTTACAGCACAATGACCGAGGAAGATAAAAAGAAGTTCGAATTGGAGAAGAAAGCATTTATGATTCTCACACAAGCGCTTCATAGAGATATATATCATCAGTTTGTCTACTGTACAACTACAAAACAACTGTGGGATATGCTTACTATGAGATGTGAGGGAAATGCTCAATCAAGAAAGATCAAGCAGGAACTGCTTAAGAAAGAGTTTGAAGGTTTTACTTGCATGGAGAATGAGGGTCTAACAGAGTTGTCTACAAGATTTCACCATCTGTTGAGTGAAATGTTTGCTTTCAAAGTTCCCGCTACTCCACAAGAAATGGTTCAGAAATTTGCTGATAGTTTACCAGCAAAGTGGAGCGGTTATCTCGAGATCCTTAAGGAAAATGGTGTTTTAGATACAATCACCATTTATGAGCTGATTCAGAAGCTAGAAAACAAAGCCGTTGAAGAAAGGCTCAAGGCTAAAAGAACAATCGTTCCTCAGAATCCAGAAGTGTATTTTGGGATTGCAGGCGGTATTCAAGGAGATAAGCCAGCTCCTCAACATGCTAAGCTTCAAACTGCTTTTCTTTCTAACACCGGAGCGTCTACAGCAAATCAGTTTGATCCCTCAGCATATACTATGCTCTCAAGACCAGACTCTTCTTCTTCTCAACAACAACAGTATGTGCAACAGACAGCTCCTCAGTTCACTCCACCACCTTTCCTGGATCCAAGTAGAGCTCAACAACAACCACCACAACAACAAGGGTTCTATGGAAGTTCTTCAAGCTTTCAAGCTACATCCAACCCTAACACTGTCAGATTGGATACTTCCAATTTCTCAAAAGTCAGTGTTGAGATTGCCAAGGAACATATGGAAATGCTGAATACTCTGGTCAGCGCTTATTGTGGGTTGGTTGCCGGTCAAATTGGAAATATCAACCTGACCAACGAAGATTATCAACAGGTTGATAAAGAAGAATTCGAGATGATGGATATAAAGTGGGCTCTTGCAAGTGCTATCCGGAGAGCTAAAGAGTTTATGGAGCGAACAGGTAGAACCAACTTGGAAAGCAACAACAATACCAAGTATGGTTTTGATAAAAATGCTGTCACCTGCTTCAACTGTGGTGAAAAAGGTCACTTCAAGCGGGAATGTCAGAAACCAGCCAAGCAAGGCAATCAGAATCCGTTTAGGAATCAACGACAGCCTCAGCAACAACAGAACAATTCTGACAGACAATTAGTTCCCGTGGGAGGAAATTCTTCTGGATCCACAAACTCTAATCCCCACAGAGGATTAGTGGTTCAAGCTGACGAGATTTGCAACTGGAATCTTCAGCTAGGTGAAGGAGGAAATGGTGGCACAGCTTGTTATGCCAAGGTTGTTGAAAAGGTTGAAGAACCCGTGCATGCTGGTGAATCTTCTGAGGATGAAGACAGTTCGGGTTATAGTGGAAGTTCGGATGGGGAATCACTCGATGTTAGTGATATATCATGTGAAGCTTTGGATCTGGAGGTTGATGAGTTATTGGCTGATGCTGAAGCCTTATGCAAAAGAAGATCTATTCTTTGTCAGAAAGCTGCTGGAACTTCTGAGAAGCTTTCTCAATTCTTTTCTGAAGATGGATCTTTCTCTTTTCATACAGCCTTTATGGCTCATGTTGAAGGACAAACCTCTCAGGTATGTGATCCTAAGCCTGAATCTATTTCTGCTAATGTTGAATGTGCTAAATGTAAAGAGTATGCAGAAAAGGAAAGTAAGCTTGAAATTACACTGCAACACAATCAACAATTGATTGTGGATCTTGCTAAAGCATCTGAGGCTAACTTCTTCTTAACCAAAAATGAAAAAGAGTTTAAAGAAACAATTAAGTCACTTAAGCATGATGTTTCTGAACTTCAAAAGGCTGTTTTAAGAAAACAATATGCTAATAACAACTTAATTGACACAATTGAGCAACAGATGGTTGAGCTGGCCACAGCAAAGTGTGAATGTGAAACAATCAAGCAGAAATTGGAAAGTTATTCCAATTCCCGCTATGTTTTAGATCACATTATTGATGTGCAAAAGAAGAAGAAGGATGAGAAATTCACTGGGGTAGGATTCAAATCATGTCCTCCTCCAATGAATCACAACTATTCCAAGATGCCTGATCACGAGGAGATGCCCCGGTTTGAACCTACAGTGCAACTAAATCTCGATGAGTTTGCAGTAGGCCTTGGGTTCAAAGCAGGTGCATCATCCTCGGGACAAACTGTGTCTGAAAAGGTGGAAACTTCATCGTTTGTTAAGGAACAGAGTCCTCCCATCATTGAGGATGCTGATTCTTCAGACGATGAAACTGAAGAAAATGAGAAACCACAGTCTAACTTGGTTGCACCTGAAATTCCAATTGAGAATCACATCTTGTGTGATCCCCCGGTGAAACCAAGTAAGATTGAAACACCAAAGGCAATGAAGCCAAATGTACCTAGCATTGAAAAGAATAACTTGTTGTATACGCTCAAGGGAGACAGTAAAATTTATTCTGACAAGGATTTTCCAATCAAAAACGTAAATCAAGAGTTAATTGAGAAAATTTTTGAAGGAAGAACTGACAAGTTTTTGGGAAACAAGGGTAACAAAATCACTGTCACTCAATGTGAACCCGTTCCGTGTGAAGTAATTAGAAAACAATACGGAAATCAAAAACTGTCAACTGAGCGAAAACAACAAGTGAATTCTGGAAAAGGTAAAGAGCAGGTACAGGAAAAGAAAGCTCAAAAGGCTCAAGCACCAAAAGTACAGCAGCTTAAAACTGCACAACCTAAGGTTCAACAACCTAAGGTTGAACAGTCTAAAGCTTCTCAACCCAAGGCTGCACAACCCAAAATTCTACAATCTAGGGTTGAGCAACCTAAGGTTCCTAGGGTGCAAAACAAGAGAGCTCCTGTCAAGAAAGGAGAACAGAAAATGAACTTTGTTGAATCAAAGGGTACGGACAAATTGGAAACATTTCAAAATAAATCTAACATTGAATTTATAAAACAAGTTAGAATTTTAAAGAGAAATGATGAAAACAATTATACCCAACACACAAACGGATGTGACTCAGGTCCTAGCACATCTAAACCACAAAGTTCAGTCTCTGGTTCTCAGTCGAGTCATCAACACAGTTCTCCGAGGTTTGTAGAGCGGAGAATGTGTTTTGAATGTGGAACAATTGGGCACATCGTAAGATATTGCCCATATTTGAAGAAGTTGAAAGAAAAAGGAAGTGTTCCCCATGAAAACAATTACCAAAAACAACCAGTTTCCCCTAAACAAGACCCGCGTGTCTTACAAGAAAGGGAAAAGAAAGAAAAACAAAAGAACAAAAAGGTAATTGAGAAGGCCTTGAAATCTGAGGTCAAGGATGTCAAACCTGTACAAGCTAAGTCTGCAAACGTAAAACCAGTAAACTCAAAAGTAATTAATACGAATACTGGTAAAAGTCAACAAGCTTGGAAACAAAAGCAGGTATTGAATTCAGGGGGAGCACCAGAGGTTTTATTTCCTAATCATCAAGTGATAGAGATCACTTTCCTTGATGATCAAGGACGACCCAAGTCAACAAAGGCTTGGGTCCCCCTCTCAATCTGATGTGTTAACTGTATGTGCAGGCGGCTCCAGGAGGAACTGTGAATAGTCTTTGGATTGTTGACAGTGGGGCTTCCAGGCACATGACTGGAGACTATCGTCTTCTGTTTGATGTGAGAAGTATCAGAGGCGGATATGTCGCATTTGCAGGCGACAAGGGAGGTTACATTACCGGCGAGGGAAGAATTTCTAATGGGATTGTGAGTTTTGACAAGATCAATTATGTACAACAATTGGATCACAATCTCTTGAGTGTTTCTCAAATCTGCGACAAGAAGTTCACCGTGCATTTTGATGATGCCGGTTGTTATGTGCTGAAGCCGGGTTTCAAGATCCCTCCTGAATGGATTCTCTTATCGGCTCCAAGGGTGAATGATTTATATGTTCTTGATATGAGCCAAGCTATTACTCAGTCCAAGCAAGTCACTTGTTTCATTTCAAAAGCCACTGAAAAGGAGACGATCTCTTGGCACAGACGAATGGGTCACATTCACCTCAGAAAAATGAATCACCTAGTCAAAAACAATCTGGTGAGAGGTGTTAATGTGAAGAACTTTCAGCTTCAAGATGTCTGTGTGCCATGTCAAAAGGGAAAGCAGACCAAGAAATCTCACCCACTGAAGAAGGTAAACACTGTCAATATGCCTCTCGAGCGTTTGCATATGGACCTTTTCGGCCCAGTCAAACACAAGAGTGTGCATGGAGAAGTCTTCTGCTTGGTAGTTACTGATGACTACTCAAGATATTCATGGGTTGATTTTATGGTTCACAAGAGTGAAACTCCTGAGATTCTGAAGAAATTGATCACCTTGTTAGAAAATCTGTATAATCTAAAGGTGAGAAGAATCCGAAGCGATAATGGTACCGAGTTCAAGAATAGAGTTATGGATGAATTTTGTGCTGCAAAAGGAATCCTTCACGAGTACAGCTCTCGGTATACGCCACAACAAAATGGGGTCGCTGAAAGAAAGAACAGAACCTTGATAGAGACTGCCAGAACCATGTTAGTCGAGTCTCAGCTTCCAGTTCGATTCTGGACTGAAGTTGTTGCCTCGGCTTGTTACACATTGAACAGGGTTCTTACAGTGAAAAGACACGGGAAAACATGCTTCGAACTCCTTCACAAGAAGACTCCAGACTTGGAATATCTCGAACCTTTTGGTGCACCATGTACCATGATTGAACCTGATGGGAAATTTGGTGCCAAAGCTATCGAAGGTTACTTCCTTGGGTATGCTACTCCTAATCTGCGAGTATGGAACCTAACTACCAAAAGGATTGAAGAATGGGGTGAAGTAAGAGTCCAGAGATATTCTAATCCTCCAAAGCCTTCTGGTGATCCTTGGATGTTCGACTATGATGGTCTTTTCGACTCTTTTAATCTGCCGACATTTGACGATGATAATGCAATAGCTCAAATGTTGTCTGAAAGCGAGAACGCGACTGGCTCTCAGCTGGTTCGCCCAATCCTTGTTGACTCACAAGCAACATCTTCTGTCAACAATCTCGTTTCAAATGAGGTGTTTAATGATGCTGTCGACTACAATGTGTCGTCGGAAGATGAGGATTTTGTTGATGCTAATGATGGTGAAACACGGGCTCCGGTGCAAGGTACTTCAGAAGCAACGGATCCAGTGTCTGCTCCTATTATTCAAGAAGAAAATGCATCATCGTCTACTACTCACCAGCTTCAAAATGATATCGGGAATTTGAATATCACTAACTTGAGGACCAATGTTGAGGTGCCTCTAGTTCCTGAAACCCGAATTCATAATATTCATCCTCAGCAGAATATCATAGGTGATGTTCTCAGTGGTGTTCGGACGAGAAATCAGATAAGAAACAATGAAAATGCTGGATTGTATGCTGAGATAAGAGAATCGGGACAACAGAATCAGTGGTCCTTTGCCTGCTATGTTAGCCAAGAAGAACCTAAATCTTGGAAAGAGGCATTGAAGGATGATTCTTGGGTGGAAGCAATGCAGGAAGAACTTCAGCAGTTTGAGAAACTGGGCGTATGGAAATTGGTTGATAGGCCCGATAACTACAAGAAAATCGGAACTCGCTGGGTGTTCAAGTGCAAAAAGGACGACCGTGGGGTTGTTGTCCGAAACAAGGCAAGGTTAGTGGTGCAAGGTTTTAGTCAGGTTGAAGGAATTGACTACAATGAAGTGTATGCTCCTGTTGCACGTCTGGAGGCTATTAGAATCTTTCTAGCCTACGCATCCTTCAAGAAATTTAAGGTGTACCAGATGGATGTTAAGAGTGCTTTTCTACACGGAGTAGTCGAGGAGGAAGTATATGTCGAGCAACCACCGGGGTTTGAAGATCCATTACATCCTGACAGGGTTTTACTTCTCAACAAGGCGTTATATGGTCTTCATCAAGCACCTCGGGCTTGGTATGAAACGTTGTCTACCTATCTGCTCAACAATGGTTTTCGACGAGGTTTGATCGACTGTACCCTCTTCATTAAAGAAAATGGTGAAGATCTTCTGTTGGTACAAGTATATGTCGACGATATTATCTTTGGTTCTACCGATGATAAGTTGTGTAAAGAATTTGAAAAGGTGATGCAGGATCGATTCGAGATGAGTGCGATGGGTGAAATGACGTTCTTCTTGGGTTTGCAAGTAAATCAATCCGAATCTGGAATCTTTATTCATCAAACCAAGTACGTCGGGGACATCTTGAGCCGGTTCCAGATGTCCGATGCGAAGCCTATTTCTACTCCTCTTCCTCAGAATCATGGAATTACTCCAGATGACGAAGGAGATGCTGTGGATTCTTCATTCTATCGTGCTATGATCGGATCGTTAATGTATCTCACTGCATCAAGGCCCGACATTATGTATCCAACTTGTCTTCTCGCTAGGTATCAAGCGAATCCGAAGGTCTCTCACTATGCTGCTGTCAAGAGGATCTTTCGTTATCTGAAGACGTACCCTGACACCGGGTTATGGTATCCTAAGGATGATAACTTTGATCTCACAGCTTTCAGTGATTCTGATTTTGGTGGCTGCAAAAAGGATGGAAAATCAACTACTGCAGGATGTCAGTTTTTAGGCAATCGCCTAGTCACTTGGCAATGCAAGAAGCAGACATGTGTGGCCACGTCTACATGTGAAGCGGAATACATTGCTGCATCTAGTTGCTGTTCACAGGTTCTATGGATCCAACAACAGATGCGGGACTACGGTTTTGAATTTCTAACTACTCCTATTTATGTTGATAATGAGGCTGCCTTACAGATCACTCGAAACCCTGTACAGCACTCGAAAACGAAACACATCGATATCAAATATCACTTCATACGTGATTGTTTTGAAAAGAGACTTATCGATGTGGTTCACATTCATACTGACCACCAACGTGCCGACCTTTTTACCAAAGCTTTCGATAAATCAAGATTTGATTACTTACTTTTGGTAAACGGCATTAAGGTGAAGCAAGAGTAACTAACATCAGGAAATCGTTTTTTTGTAAATATTTTTCTAAAAATCAAAAATCCAAAAATATTTTCATTTCCTTTTATTTTTGAATTTTAGGGGGAGAAAATTTCAAGAAAAATACAAAAACATTGAAAAATCTCAAAAATACAAAAATATGTCTTTAATTTATTTAATTTCTGCATTTAAGGGGGAGTAAAATCCAGAAAAACACAAAAACAATAGAAAAACAAAAATGAGTTTCTTGGTAATATAAGGGAAAGTGATATTACATCAGAGGTCAGTTGAAACATGTTTCTAAAAATCAAAAGAAACGGAAAATGATATGTAGCTTTACTTATGATGTACCGGTAGACTCACAATCATTTCAAAGTATGCAGGAGATATAAACATAACAGACTGAAAACCGGGTGGGAACCATTCATTGGCATATGGTCTTGGTACCGAAATTTCGTTTGATAGATTGCCGGGGTTCTGAGATATTCGGGGTTTATGCTTTTTATCATCCGGGTATCATGGTTGTATCTTTTACCGAAAAATAACGGGGACGCAAGTCTAGATCTTCCATGATACTATACATACGTGTACATATCTCATACTGCATTCGACCTCAATAAGTGATAAACAATCACATGTCCATCAAATAAGTGATAAAATATCACATTTATCCGGGAGTCAAGTTCGTCTCTCTGCTGTACGAAAGTACTGACCTGTTCACGGACTTGCTCCTGTGCCCTCATGCATATGAAAATCAAGTTCCTCATCAATAAGTGATTCTATCACACAGGGCTTGTTTTCAAATTCAAATAAGTGACTTGTTCACATTGTAAATATTTATACGTTAAGAAAACGGATGATAAACGATATACTCCCCAGTATGATGAATCGCGTGCATACCTTGATACGGGAATGTGTCGTGAAGTGGATGAACACCGGTCGGTAAGTATAATTCATACCTTAAACGTATCTCATTGTGTTATTATTACACTTGATTGTTGAGTTTAAGTGGATAACAATATCGGTAATTGTGGTAAAATATTTATCAACTTCTGTAAAATTATAAAAGGAAATGTGTTTTGACAAAAGACCGCCAGCTGATATGATTCTCTTCATCAGAAACTCGCAAAAATATTGTTGTGTTTGTATATAATTATTTACTGCTTTATTTTTAAACAGTTTTTGTTCGTTTGGTGCATATCAGCACGACATTAGCGGTGATGTCGTTTGATAACATTCAAAGGATTTTAAAATTGTTGCCTTTTTATTTTTATCAAACTTCAAAATCCAAAAAGATTTTCATTTTAACCTTATTTTTGATTGAATGATGTTGGTGCTCGATCCGATACCTGACAGGCCGAAATACTTCATAAAATTAACCTTGTCGTACTTCATAATGGACAATTTCTCAAAATGGTCATTTTTGGAAAACCTCAAAATTTGAAGGGTTAGATTGGAAATTTTCCCAAAAATCCAAGTGTTGGTGGAAATCTGATCCTTCGAGGAAGCAATGGCCCTCGTAAGATCAGATGGTCAAAGAAAGTCAATGAATGTCAACAGTCTCCATCGAAAGATACTTGGTCAACGAAAGATTTGACCAAGTGATCCTTCGAGTTGACTAGAACCCTTGAAAGATGGCTTTATATCGAAGGATATCCTTCGAAGAATCCAAAAAAATATCTGGCATCCTTCGATCCAGATCCTTAAAATATCTGGATCCTTCGAACCTTATATGGATCCTTCGAACAAAAGGGAATCCTTCGTGACAGCTGTCCATCCTTCGAACGGTTTGAGTCCTTCGAGACGGTTCAACTTTCAAGGTGGAATATAAAAGGGTGTCTTCTTCATCTTTCATCTTTAACAGTTTCAAATTCTCTCAAAACCCTCAAAAACCCTCTCGAATCGCTGCCCAAAATTCTCAAAATTACTTGTTTGTTAATCAGGATTCTCATAACATACTTGGTAGGATGATTGTTTTTAATCCGTTAACAAAACATCAAAACTAAATCATCACTAACATGTCATTGATCTTTCTCATTATATGCTAATGTTCATCCTTAATCTGAATGTTCTGTATTTTGTTTTTGTTTCAGTGATAGTGTGTATAATCCTGTGATTATCTTGTATCAGATTGTGCTTGTCGATTATGCTTAGGCTGAACTTTGATAACAGGGTTTTCGTTTTGATGAAAAACAGGGGAGGTTAGGGTTTGGGTAAAGTTAAGTATGGATTGTGTTCATGTTCCGGTTTGGTTTAAAATCTTGATTTGATGTGAAATTGGTAGTAGTTTTGATGATATTGATGTGTTAATGTTAGCATA
Organism: Helianthus annuus; assembly: GCF_002127325.2. NCBI lineage: Eukaryota > Viridiplantae > Streptophyta > Magnoliopsida > Asterales > Asteraceae > Helianthus > Helianthus annuus. Next base: position 156,601,008 of record NC_035449.2, on the reverse strand, counting down.
AAACATATTTAAAATCATTCAAATGTCACCAGAAAATTTTAAAACCACCGGAAAAGCATTCCGATGAACAGACGTTTTTATCGGAAAATGAACAGTCGCCTATCTCGGAAGATGATGAGTCATCACCTTGAAAGATGTGCCAAACAGCATCTTTCGAGGTGAAGTTCGAAAGATAATGGATATCCCGAAAGATCATCCTTCGTTGGATCAGCCTTCGAAAGATCAAGGTATCTTTCAAAATATCTTGATCATTCGAAAGATGATCTTTCGACAAGCTTGACATATTTCAAGATAAACAGCATCTTTCGAGCTGGATCAACATCCTTCGAATCATTCTCCATCCTTCGGACTGTTTTTCATCCTTCGTGCCCACATTTCATCCTTCGATAGACAGAGTGTATCTTTCAATAGTTTCCAACACTTAGGAAATTTTCAAGAAATTGAAAATTTTTCTAAGTGTGAAACTCAATGTTGACTGTTTGACCTGTGCTTATTACGTGCAATTGTGATGTGCAGAAATGGCACCAAAAGTTAAGTTTGAGCGGGCCAAACCCACCAAGAAAGTGAAATCTGAACTGGAAGCTATGTCTGAATCTAGACATAATATGGTGGCGTACTTACAACCAGAAGGAGGCATCAGTCCTGAGTTTGCTGGAATTATGGAATATCTTCACCGGGCGAGAATCAATTATGCTATCACCACACAGCATGTCGCCTATCAATCACATATCAAAGCATTCTGGAGTACAGCTAGGGTGGAAACAGTGGATAATCAGGAAGTAATCAGGGCAATCGTCGCAGAAAAGCCGGTAGTTATTACTGAGAACTCAATCAGGGAACGTCTTCAACTTGGTGATAAATCTGAAGACCCAACCTCTGTAGAATTGCAGTGTCAAAGGGGTTTATTGTTAAGGCTCAAGTACAGCGAGAACGTCCTTACAAATCAAATCAACAAGAAATATCTGCCGCTTAAATACAAGTTTCTTCTGCACATTCTGATTCACTGCCTAAGCAACAAGCGCTCTGGGTATGACTTATCTCCTATAGATCTGACGGGATTGTTTACGGCGTTGATTCTGAACAAGCCGTTCAACATCTCTCGTTATATTTTCAACAATCTGAAGGAGAACTCTCAGAGGCCACTTCCGTCCGATAAGCAGCGAACTAACACCAAGTTTTGGTTATATCCTCGCTTTCTGCAAATGTTGATAGACGATCAGATTCCTGATCTTGCTAAAGCCGAGGCAGATGTATTTCCAGTGAATCCTATGAACGAGCGCACACTTCTAATTGTCAAGTCTATGGGGGTTTACACGGGAACGCATCCAGATAGGAAAATGATTGGTCATCTTGATGCTCCTGAGTATGAGCCTCCACAGAACAACAGATGGCGACGTGAAGGAAGTGTGTCTGACGATGAAGAACCAAGATTGATTGCTATGGCTGATGAGCAACTCACATCTAAGCATGGAATCAAAGCCACTAGAAGATCTGCTGGCAGTTCTGGTGCAGCAGCTAGTGCTAAGGTTGATGTGAATGTGACTGCTGAAGTGGCTCAGGACATGCCTGTTGATCCTGATGTTCCAGTTGTTTCTGGTGGTGATGTTGGTGCTGGTCAGTCGAGTGTTGCTGCGACTGACAAGGGAAAGGGCAAAGTGGATCAGCCGAGAACACTTGTTGATGATAGCAGTTCATCTTCTGAAGATGAAGCAGGTGGTTCTGGTGATGATGATGGTGATTCTTCGCCTGATGATGATAATCCTACTCCTCCGGGGTTGAGGAAATACAAGGATAGTCGTGGGAATACCAGGTTTGAAAGAATTAAGAAGACAGGTGGTACTGGAGACTCCGATAAAGATGATGAAGATTATACGCTCACATCTCCAGGCTTTATTAGGAAAAGGAAGGCTCAACGACAGGGTGGTCGTGGATCAAAGAAATCTACTGCTGACACTTCTGTTCCAGTGTCAGTTCAGCCTTCATCTGATCCTGAGCAGCAGCTTCCTCCAATTGGTGATCAGTTAACTGCTTCTGAGACAATTGATCTTATGTCTTCTCCACAGAGGTCTTCGGGAGCTCATCAGGTGTCTGTTGATCAACAGCCACCTGAAACTCCCACCACAGGTACACAACCTCGACCTACCCTTGTTATAACTGGTCCTTCAGGTGGTTCGGGTCAGGCAGGTCAATCTGGTTCATCGAGACCTGAGCCCTCTAGGCCATCTCTGGCAGAAACCTTGTCGGGTTTCTCTGAAGCTGATAAGGTACAGTTCTTGATTGAACAAATCAGTGAACTGGGTGATATAGTTGGCCGTCATACACGAACGATTGAAGAACATCGTGTACAACGAGTGAAGGATGCAGAGGCTCACAATCAGCTGTGTTCTATTGTAAATGCTCAAAGTATGAAGATCAAAGAACAAGCTGAAGAAATTGATAGATTAAAGAAGGCTAACTTGGCAAGAGATAGAGAGGTGGAGATCATGAAAAGACACAGCACTAATCTGGAAAATTCAGCAAAAGCGTTAAGGGAAACAGTTAGCGATCGTGATGAAAGACTGAAGAAAGCATTCCAACCTATGCATGAAAACTTTGGTAGGGTTCATAAACAGGTTGGGATATTATGGAGAGAGAGGTGCAACGCTCAAGGGATAGTACTCCCAAGACGTCAAGATGATCAGGATGATGATTCTGCTAATCCAGATCAAACAGCAGCCTCAGGCTCCGGTGCAGCTGCATCCGGTGCTGCAGGCGGATCTGGCACTTCTCAAGAGACTCCGTCTGCTCCTCCTACAGTCTCTACTGGTCCAACTGAACAGACTGAAACATTGGAAACGTCTGTAGATCCTTCACAGATCAGCCTAGAACCAGAAACTTTTACTGAAGATCCTCCTGAATCCTCAAGTGCTCAAAAGTTTCATCCTATCACGGGTGAACTACTGGAAGAGGGAGAGTTTGTATCTGGGATGACAGATGAACAGTTATCAAGGTTGTTTGAGTTGGATGACGTTGCTGAATGTTTGATTGATGCTACTCCACTGGTACAGGATCAGACTGATTTCTCCTCAATTGATGAAATCTTCATCAGTTCTGATCCTGAACATCCTGTCTATGTTCGAGAGGACAATGCTGAAATGAATACTCTGGATGATAACTTTGTTGCTGAGAAGACAGCAGAGTTTGAAAATCTGTCTTCTGATTCGCCAACTGCTCAAGAAAGCCGTGAGAGAACTATTAATGAATGGCGAGCGGATTTCCTGGCTAGGAATCCTCCTCCGCTTGCCCCATTGGAACAGGCTAACTACATGTTGTTGGAGAAAAATCAGGCAAGGGGCCGCATCATCAGCTGGATGTTTGTGAAAGACTTACACTGCATGGTTGTGAAGAGAGAATCTGGTCTTCAATATTTCAGAACTCTCCTTAGTATTCTCACACTTCCATATTATGATGTGGCAGTGTTGGCGCAGCTTGATGTAATCAATCGAGCTAAAGAATCGATGGTAGATCTCTTTGCGAAGAAAATCAGGCTAGAAAGGCGTTTGGGTTGGAAGGATCCTCTGTACAAGCCTCAATTCCCAAGATACGAGCAAATCAAGTTCACTCTTGATCCAGAGACTAACACCGCTCGTTATCGTCTGGTATATGATCCTCCTAGGGTGATGAAGAAGATTCCGCTGTTGAAGATGAAAACTGACTTTCTTGAGAATTTCCGCTGCTGGGTTTATGATGCGGATACCGGTGAAGCTGTGATCTTGTTCAGAGACAATGCAGAGAACTTCAGGATAATCGATCCGATGTGGATTACAAACATGTCCAGATCGGATATCATTGTGTTGAAGGATCATGAAATCAATTACCTAGTTCAAGATCGAGATCAAGCCATGAAGTTTCAAAGGATGGCTCGCTACTGCTTCAACTTGTTGATCAATGCAGGAAGTGCATGGTCGGCGCATCATGTAGCCGTGGAAAGGGCGTTAGAGACTTAAGACTTGAAGACGAAGACAAAGCTACAGCCAAGGGGGAGTTTGTTGGTGCACTTTGTGTCTGTACTTTGTCTATATTTTGTAATGTATAAAACGATGTCTTTTGTCGGTTGTGTTTACGTCCTTTATGTGTGTTTATGTATTGTAATGTGTTGTTTGACCAAGTCAACCATCCTCCTGGTTTGACTTGGCCAAACTTCAACACTTAGTATTTGAAAGATAGAGTGTCACGAAGGATGTCTTCGAAGGATGATGTTTATCCTTCGAAGACTTCGAAAGATGTCTTTCGGAGGATCTTTATGGACCTCGAAGGATACACTATCCTTCGAGGTATGTCTAGATCCTTCGAGATCTTTCGATAGGTTTTCTGGTCGACAGATGATCCTTCGACCAGGACATCTATCCTTCGTGCATGGGAATCTGTTTTGGGTATATATATCCATGAAGGGTTTCACTTTCACAATAGTTCTGATAAGTTTCTGTCCAAAGTGTGTGTTCTTCATAGAGAGCTTTTGTGTGTGAAACCCAGGTCTTTGTTAGAGTGTATTTTCAGTTTGGTCAAGGTCTGTAACCGTGTCCACTGAAATACAAGAGAAAACTTTGATACTTGCTTGTCTACTCTTTCTCTTGTTCACTTTGCTTACATATAAACTCCGGTTTGCTTGCTAGCTTGGATTCCGCACTTGCTAGTGGGTTAAACATAACAAGGAATAGGTTAAACCTCAACCTCCGAGGGACCTACATATTCCTTATTCGGTATCTTCAACACCGACTTACTAGGTTGTTTTTCTGGCTCATATTGATCGTAATGCACAGGAAACGCTTCGGGCTCCTTTTGTCTCCATGCCACCTTACTTATTGGCGGGACCTTCCATGTGTTGGGTTGCTGGAATTCCTTATTGAACTTCTGTCTCTTGGGAGCTTCCTCTTTGACAAATCTGGCTATATTGACAAGAACTTTAGACTCCCCAATCGATATCTGTTTCAAGGCCTTCACCATCTTTTCTTTATCCTTCACACCTTCGAATCTTATGAAAGCAAAGTATTTCCCAGTTTTGTCCTTACGCTTCGCCAAATATGCATCTGTCATTTTCCCACAGACTTGGAACTGTTTCCATAACATTCCCACCGTGCATGAGCTGGGTAGGTTGGACACATAGAAGGATGTTGTGTTACTACCCTTCATCGAACGGTCACCCATTAGAACACCTATCCGCTGAAAACAGGTACTTTAAAAGGTTAACGGGGTTCGATACGATCTAGCTGAACTATAACGATAGCCGCGACCAATGTCAGACCTGCTAAGCAATCAAGGACCGGAAAGAGCAAGATAGGGATCGGAACGGACGAGGAAAGACACGAACACAAGGACCCGGAGGCGAATGGAAGGATCACAGGGGCGACTTAGAATGAAAGGATCAACCGGAGAGGGATCCTCGCACGCTAAACCGGGCTGGAGCACTTCGTCGAGCCACCGGCGACCGTTCGAGTACTCGTCCGGCGACCGTTCGAGTACTCGTCCGGCGATAGAATTAAGGGTGGGAGAGTTCTGGGAAAAAGTAGCAGTGGCCGTAAGTTTGTTTAGTCATTCATGGAACTAATGATTTGTATCAATTTTAAGATGGCATGTTAGAACAAATCCATTTTTATTTACGCTTTTCTTCCCATCTTGCCCCTACCCTCACCGCCTTATACCATTTAATTCTGTACGATTCATCATCTTCTTCAATCAAATCACTACTCCCTTCAATGTTATCATCAGTTATCTAACTCAATCGTTCCTTCTTCAATTCGATTATCAGATTCTTTAATTCAATTGTTCCTCCTTCAATGACCCTGTCCTTTTGCAGGTGATTCGTGGTGGATAAAGAGAAGGCCCAACAACGGTGGCTTTAGGGTTCCATCGCAAGTCAGTCTGGGGGTTGTTAGGATTCCAGCAGATGAATCCTCTGGTCAACTATGGTGAAGGTACAATTTCTAGTAAAAGGACTTGAGGTTTGGCAGTTACTACTACGATGGCTATTGATGGTGACCACTTTGGTTTGGTGGTTGATTGACTCAGATGGTGGAACCCCTTTCTTCTGCTCTGTTTTACAAATTAGTTACTACATTTAATTACTTTGATATACCGAATGAACTTGCAAACTCAAAACACTTGCAGGTGCTGTATTTGAATTTTGTAGAACTGTGTATGTTCCTTTGAGCTCTCATGTCCATACCCGGGTTACAATTACTTGAGCTATAATAGCATGAGGTATGTAGTGTACCAAATATGTTCAAAAATTGTTACATAGTTACAGCTCATTGTTGTTACAATCGAATTTGCAGCAGAAATCACCATATATATTAAGTTAAAACAATCAAGATATCGTCCTGCTTCCGTTGAAAATGGATTCCCTTTATGTTAGAGACAAAAATGTTTAGGTATGATTATAAATATGCAGATTTATATTTTGGTTTTTATAGATTTTATTGGATATACCTCCAGTGGGCGGTGGTCAAGCCTCTCTGTGAGCCCAGCCACATGTAGTTGTCCAGCAAGTTTTTTTAGGGTAATCCTAATGCTAGGTATGTAATCATGTTATAATCAGATAAAAAATGCTAAAAGCTTTTCACTCATTTTCTTTAGACTGCGGGGTATGGGGCGGGAGTTTGGGCGTGGGTAGGGGGAAAACGCCCACGCCACCACCCCATTTTCCACTATAAACCTCACAATTTCTTCCATTTTTTTACCACATTCATCTTCAATTCTCCATCTACAAAACGAAAAAATGCATCCTCATAACCGTTCTTTTGACCCGACCCACCCGTATGCACTCCAAGAAAATAATCCTAGCCCACCACCCATTCGTCCAATGCCTCGTCCATTTATGATACACTCTTCTATGCCCCAAGAAGCGAGTTATGCATCGTATCTTGGAGATGAGAGAAGAGATAAAAAACAAATATAAACGTTAGGAAATTTTTTTATGTAATTTTCTTTAATTTTTATGTAATTTTCTTTAATTAAAAACAAATACAAAGAGCCCAGCCGGGTCAGCCCAGCGAAGCCCACCAAACCCACGCCCCCAACCCCCGCCCCACCATACCCTGTTTAAATGTGGGTCGCCCCATGTCTGCCACCCCAAGCCACGTGTCAACAAATGCCCCAACCCAAGCCCAACCCCCGCCCCACCATACCCCGCAGTCTTAGTAGGTGTATGGACCTTTAACTTATTAAGGGTATGCGGGGCACAATCGGTGACCCCGTGCGGGGACCGATTTTGCCGATAGGGGAGGTGCCGCCATTCAATCGGGGACCAAAATCGGGGACCAAATTCGGGGGATAGGCACCGAAGAGAGGGGAGGAGAGAGAAGGTGGGCCCCATTCAATCAACCAATGAAAACTTTTTTTTTTTTTTTAATAAAAAAACAAGTCACCTAAGAGGGGAGTGCCGCCATCAAATTGGGGTGTGAGGGGAGTTTAAGAGGGGAGTTGACGTGGCATAACCTGATTGGGTGTGCGTAAGAGAGGGGACTCCCCTCTTAGGGGAGTGCCCCGCTCACCCTAAGGATCTATCGTTATATCAAATAAAAGATTTAAAATTTAATAATCTGATAAAAACAGGACAATATGGCCAATATAAGTGTGCTTGAAATAACCTGTTTGGTTTTCATACAAGAAAGAAGATACCCGAATCAAAGAACTATTTGAAAATATTGAAAAGCTGAGTGTAAAGTTTGATTCAATTGAAAGGCTGAATTTTGAATCCTGATGAAAATTTGTAAACTTTGCAGGCCTTTTAACACACACACAAAAAAAAAAAAAAAAAACCCTTTTTTAAAACCAACTCAACCCGAAACCCATTCCGACCTGGATCGTTTCGACCGAACCCTTTCTGACCTGAAGTCATTCCAACCCAAAGGAACAACCCGTTTCGACATGAACCCGTTTTGACCCACCACCTTACTCGACCCGCCTATATTGCCAGTATGATATAATGCTATGAACAAATTCGTATTATGATATTGTAAGAACTCACTTCATTCTTCAATTAAGCATGTGTTTTATCTATTATTTTAGGGGAGAATTTACAAAGTATTATGTTCAACCATATCTTGGGCAGTCTGGTGTTGGTGGTTCTATGGCTGGATATGGAGCTGAAAATCCAGATGATTGAAGCATTAGAATGGAGGTATTTTTTTGTCTAGATGTCACTTTACGAGTTTTACAACATGTTCCGTGTTTTGTGTTTCATCAACCTAATTTGACATGTTAGTTTGGGTGCAGGTTGTTGTGGTCCAAGAGAAGCACTGAGCACCTGAGCTTGCTGGACTTTGGATGTTACCAATTGGGTCCATTCTTGAGGTGTGCACGAATACATACACACACAAATTGGGTCCATTTAGGGACAGATCTCCTCCACCCTATAACGACTCAAGGAATCCAAGCCCAGGTCCTGAAAGGGTAAAACTGCCGCCAATGAGCCGAAGCCCAAGCAGAAGCGGAAGCCATGATTCATGCGACTACTCGAGAGGCAAACTAGACAAGGATGCTTCGGTTACCCCTGAGTCGGTACCTGAGTGATTTAGGTGCCAAAAGGACTGTTGTATTTCTAACCTGAATATTATGGTTGTTGGTAGTAGACAATTGTTTTGGTACTTATAACCTGAATATTATGGTTGTGCAACTGTTAGTTGTTTTACTTTGTATCAACATGTTTGGATTTTTGATTCATGTTTTAAAATGTGGAAAACACAAGTTTTTGTGATAATCTCAAAATTTGGCACAGACTCTGGTCATACTTTGATGCAACAAAATACCAGCTTGTTAGAAGTATCTTTTTACATAGTTAGCAACCTTTTTTTTTATTATAGAAAAGATAAAGCAGGAAATAAGAAACACAAAAGGTGTACTTCATTAAGATAGTAAATTTCTTTTTTTATTCATGTTAGTATGCAATATTTAATTTTAGAATCAAAACTTTTCAAGTAGTGTACGACTAGATGACTTTATAAATCTTACATATCATATGTTTTCTACTCTGTTATGCTTTATGTTTTTTAAATCGATTAGTACTATATGTTATGAACATGAAACAAGTCACGCAACGTGCGCCAAAAATATATAAGTACTCGCGGCAGCGCGCGTGCATTCCAACTTTGTTAATTAAATTAAGAACGTATTCACCCAAACTAGCTTTAATTTTTCTATTATATTGCTACACTTCAAATTTTTTATTGCATTTTACTATATACATAAGTATAAATATACATATTTAAACGACATTAAAGTTATAAATTATATATTGTTACAAACTACTATATTAACCAATGATAATATGTTAATACTAGGTTAGAACCCCGTGTATTACATGGGTTTAATAAATGTAATTTTATATAGTAAATAAAAAATAATATATTTTTAAAAACCTCTTTTATTACACGTGTTGAGTAAATAGAATTTTATATGGCTCACACTATCTGCACACCCAGTTTGCCTATCTGCACACTTAGGGTTTACCTACGCTGCGTATAGGTCAATACGCAGCGTATAGGGTTAACCTTATACGCTGCGTATAGACCTATACTCAGCGTATATAAACCATGGATTTCAGAGCCTTATCAGCATTGCACAGAAAACAAGGGTTTCTATACGCTGCGTAGGGACCTATACGCAGCGTATATAAAGTTCAATTTTTGTATTTTTTTATGTATTCATTTGTTTAATTACAAAAAAAAAGAAAATTATTTATAAAAAAACAATATTATTGGTAAATAATACAAATATAACACCCGTATAGGTCTATACACTATACGATACGATACGATGCAACACGATACGCTACTATACGATACGATATAACACCCGTATAGGTTTATAGGTTTATATATGTCCCGTATAGGCCTATAGGTGTGGTTTAGGTCCTGTGTAGGCCTATATGCATATACAAGACCTACATGGAACCTATACGACACTTATACTATACACTATACAATACGATGCAACACGATACGCTACTATACGATACGATATAATACCCGTATAGGTCTATAGGTGTATATATGTCCCGTATAGGCCTATAGGTGTGGTTTAGGTCCTGTGTAGGCCTATAGGCATATACAAGACCTACATGGAACCTATACGACACTTATACTATACACTATACAATACGATGCAACACGATACGCTACTATACGATACGATATAACACCCGTATAGGTTTATAGGTTTATATATGTCCCGTAGAGGCCTATAGGTGTGGTTTAGGTCCTGTGTAGGCCTATATGCATATACAAGACCTACATGGAACCTATACGACACTTATACTATACACTATACAATACGATGCAACACGATACGCTACTATACGATACGATATAATACCCGTATAGGTCTATAGGTGTATATATGTCCCGTATAGGCCTATAGGTGTGGTTTAGGTCCTGTGTAGGCCTATAGGCATATACAAGACCTACATGGAACCTATACGACACTTATACTATACACTATACAATACGATGCAACACGATACGCTACTATACGATACGATATAACACCTGTATAGGTTTATAGGTTTATATATGTCCCGTAGAGGCCTATAAGTGTGGTTTAGGTCCTGTGTAGGCCTATATGCATATACAAGACCTACATGGAACCTATACGACACTTATACTATACACTATACAATACGATGCAACACGATACGCTACTATACAATACGATATAATACCCGTATAGGTCTATAGGTGTATATATATCCCGTATAGGCCTATAGGTGTGGTTTAGGTCCTGTGTAGGCCTATAGGCATATACAAGACCTACATGGAACCTATACGAGACTTATACTATACACTATACGATACGATGCAACACGATATGCTTATACGAGGTCGATAAGGGACATATACTACTCTATACGATACGATATCACACTTATAGGCTTATACGAGGTCGATGCGGGACAAGATACGGGACATATACTACTCTATACGATACGATATCACACTTATAGCCTTATACGAGGTCGATACGATGTCAATATGATATTTATTTAAAATAGAAATACTTAATTTTTTTATTTATTTAAAATAGAAAACTCTTTTTTTATAAAATTTACTAAAACCAATAATATATAAATGTTTTTTTTTAAAAAAAACCTTATATACGCTGCGTATAGGTCTATACACAGCGTATATAAAGGGTCAAAAAGACCGTTTTACCCTTCATTTAGGGCTATACGCAGCTAAAAACAGGGGTAAAATTGTCTGTTTCACCATTTATATACGCTGCGTATAGGTCTATACGCAGCGTATGGTAGGAAAGACCATTTTACCCCTTCATTTGGGGCTATACGCAGCCAAAAACAGGGGTAAAATTGTATTTTCAACCCTTTATATACGCTGCGTATAGGCCTATACGCAGCGTAGATAAAGGGTAACTTTTATTTTTAATCCCAAACCTGGGGTAAAAATATATTTTTTGACCCTTTATATACGCTGCGTATAGGCCTATACGCAGCGTATATAAAGGGTGAATTTAAAAAAAAACAATTTTAAGTATCGTATCGTATAGTATAAGTCTCGTATAAACCTCGTATAAGTCTTATATAGGTCATGTATCCGCGTATAGGCCTATACGGGACCTATACTATAATATCGTATCGTATCGTATTGCATCGTATTGTATCGTATCATATAATGTATAGTATAAGTCTCGTATAAGCCGCGTATAAGTCTCATAGGCTTATACGAGGTAAATACGTGACCTATACTACGCTATAGGATACGATATCACACTTATAGCCTTATACGATGTCCATACGTGAACTATACTACACCTATACGATACAATATCACACTCATACGCTTATACGAGGTAAATACGTGACCTATACTACACCTATACGATACAATATCAAACTTATAGGCTTATACGGGTCAATACTGGACATATACTACGCTATAGGATACGATATCACACTTATATGCTTATACGAGGTCAATACGTGAACTATACTACACCTATACGATACGATATCACACTTATAGGCATATACGAGGTCAATATGGGACATATACTACGCTATACGATACGATATCACACTTATAGGCTTATACGAGGTCAATACGGGACATATACTACTCTATACGATATAATATCACACTCATAGGCTTATACGAGGTGTAGTTTAGGTCCCGTATTGACCTCGTATAAGCCTATAAGTGAGATATCGTGTCGTATATGTGTAGTATAGGTCACGTATTGACGTCGTATAAGCCTATAAGTGTGATATCGTATCGTATAACGTAGTATAGGTCACGTATTGACCTCGTATAAGCCTATAAGTGTGATATCGTATCGTATAACGTAGTATAGGTCACGTATTAACCTCGTATAAGCCTATAAGTGAGATATCGTGTCGTATAGGTGTAGTATAGGTCACGTATTGACGTCGTATAAGCCTATAAGTGTGATATCATACCGTATAGGTGTAGTATAGGTCACGTATTGACCTCGTATAAGCCTATAAGTGTGATATTGTATCGTATAGGTGTGGTTTAGGTCCCGTATAATCCTATATGCATATACAAGACCTATAGGAAACCTATACGAGACTTATACTACACTATACGATACGATACTATACTATACTATACAATAACACCCTTAGAGGCCTTGATGTGTGTAAAATGCAACATATAAATTACATCAAATAAGGCATAAAACTAACCCTTTTTAAGTACTAATGTTGGAAAAAGAGTGTTTTTGTCTTCCTTTTGTATTTTCAGGATTAAATGAGCTCAAATTCACAAAAGAAGCAAAAAGACAGCTAAATCTAACATAAATACAAGAAAAGGAACATAAGTGGACTGCCCGACCCCTCGACAGCATCCTCCCAAGCAAAATAGAGAAGGCAGAAGACTGAACACGCCCCGTGCTCAGCCAGCACGGGGTCGTGCCCAAGAAGCAGCAGAAAAGACAAACCTATAGAAGCTTCTATTGCCCACCACGGGGCCGTGTCCAGTGGGCACGGGGGCGTGGCGAAAGTACAGCAAGCGCATTAATTGTAATTGCGAATTACAATTAATGAAGAGAGAGAGTGTCAGACAGGCACGGGGGCGTGTCCAGCGGACACGGGGCCGTGCCCAGCCTTCTGTTCAGCCTATAAATAGGAGTGCTTGGTTTCATTGCAACTCATCCCTTGGCACACCACCTCTCTCACACTTCATCCACCACCCACCACCATCACAACACCATCATCCACCACCATCATCCATTGTCCATCATAGAATATGTGAGTCGTCTCGGGATCCAAGATTGATCGTAAGAGTTCTTGACAATCAAGGCCATGTTTGCCTAAGTCTCTTACATCACTTGGTGAAGACAAGTGTTTAGTATAATACTTTTTATTTTTAATCTTTTGCACTTTTTATTTGGTTTTGTATTAATGACTTTAATAACTAGTTGCTTATGTTGAAGGTGATCTTTCCTTATCGTTTGTCCGTGGTGTCTTGGCATTATTTTACTGTCTATATAAAATAAAAGATTTTCACCATTCATATCTCCACGGTCTATATGGAGGTAAGTTGGCTACCTGGTCGGGGGTTAAGGGAACGGTTTGGTAAGGGTCTTGCCCTTGTTCAGCGTTTAGAGGTCCTGTAAGGTACCTGGGTCAAATTTGGTAGGATCTCCTTCAATGCCCATAGGTATTGGATGGCGGGGATCCAAACTCTTTGACCCCCTCATAAGTTAACTACTATTAATACTATAACCCGGCTATTTAGGACTGTATCCCTGCTGACTCAGACTACTTAGCCGAGGGTAACGTCACCGCCAAAAGCGGGGCCTACCACAATTTGCATTAATAACTTAATTCATTATCTTCCAATAATCCAACTCTTTAGGATTGTATCCTTGCTGACTCAAACTACTGGGTTGAGGGTAACGTCGCCTTTAAAAGAGGGGCCTACTACAATAACTAAAATAATCTCTTAAACAAGTGCAAAAGTGCGAAAATAATCAAAGGTTATAATAATACACGAGTCGGATCCAAGTGATTCATCTCGTCTATCTGTTTTTATTTTATTTTTATTTTTCAGCATTTAGTTAGTTTTTATTTTCTTAGTTTAAAAAAAACCTTTTCTAACATTTTTGATTTGATTAGACGTTGAGGATAAACCGGTACTAAAAGCTCTTGTGTCCTTGGACAACCTCGGTATCTTACCAACACTATACTACGTCCACGATGGGTGCACTTGCCCATATGTGTGTTTAGTGTTAGTAAATATCGTGTTTTATAAATTTAAAACTTGGCTAAAAGCGTAAAAAGGGCTTAAAATATACATCTAAATTATATACACGCTAACACGCATCAAGTTTTTGGCGCCGTTGCCGGGGACACAAGGATTTTAAGAAAGTTAGGAATCAACGGCCTAATCATATTTTTATTTTTCTTTTTAACTTTTTAGGATTTTCTTAGTTTTTCAGCTTCTTCAGAGCTCAGCACGGGCCGTGCCCGCTGAACACGCCCCCGTGCTTAATCATTGGAACTGGCAATCCTGTTTTAAGTCAGACAGTAAGCTGAACACGGGGCCGTGCTCACTCAACACGCCCCCGTGCCCAAGATTCACTTACTGAAAACAGAACCGTTAGATCCAGGCGGTTGGTAATTTCTGACATAAACATGAGTGATAGTAATTGTTTTTACTTTCGGCACTCTTATGGTACGTGGTGTCAATTATGTGGAGGCGAACATAAAGAGTTAGAATGTTACTTTCTAAATTATAGGCTCCACTACATAGACCCATCGATTCCTTATAACCTTAAGAGGGGCGAAAGTAAAAATAAGCACCATCTCTCCCTCGAATGCGCCCAACCAAATATTCTAGGGGAAATGCTCCTTGACGAGTTATTTCAACTAGAAGAGCTAATTCTAAATTGGTCAAAAGAGCTTAGGAAGGGTTTTATTGATCCGCCCCAAGACGATGACCATGAAGAAATGTTGGGATCGCATTCCGACAACCTCGTTGCTCCCAAAAATACCTTCATACCTAGCAAAGACTTGGACGATAGTCGTCCCTGTTCCGATTGTGCCGTGAAGGACTCTCCATCGACTTCGTTCGGTGCATACATAGACCTGAGCGATTCGGCATACACCTTCTTTAACGAGAGCCCGGGAAAGGGTTGGACTTGTCCACCTAGAATGAAAATAGGAATTACCCTAACCGACAACCTCTTGCGTTCTCGCCTTAGTCTAGGACAATTAAGGTATCTTAGGCACTTTGGAGTTGTTCCAACCAGTAAGGAACCACCCGATATCAATAAAATCCTTAGAAGTAAGAAAACTCCATAAGACAGCCTCCAGACACGGGGCCGTGTCCAGGTCAACACGCCCCCGTGCTCACCTAAAAGATTCTCTACTGATTTTGTCAGAATACGGACAAAATGTGTCAGGATTTCCTCTGCACACGGGGCCGTGTCCAGCCAACACGGGGCCGTGTCCAGTGCGCTGTCATTTTCTTTAAATGCAGCCGGATCCCTGCTCATTTTTGACCACTTCAAAAGACAGAGATTCCTGGGATCTTCACTCATACCATCCTAGGTAAGTGCTAAAAGAAGGTTCCCAAGGACCATCTTGTCCCTTCCACTTTTATTCATTTCCTCTTCTTTCAAAATTTTTCAACATTTCCTCCATGGAAGCTTGGAAACTCCATGATTCCAGCCCTCTATGTGAAGTTTGTAAGATTATTTGCTAAGGATTCATGTTTAAAGTTAGTTGTATAACTTTGTTCTAAATTATCTAAGCTTAAAACCCAGTTAAAAATCATGAAAATAATTTAAAACTTCAAGACTCCTTAGCCTAAAATCCTGCAGATAAATGGACACGGGGCCGTGCTCAGCGAGCACGGGGCCGTGTCCGAGGCACTGTTTTGTAAAAATTTAGCTTTCTTCGGTTTCTTTCACAGAAAATGGCTAGCAGAACAAGCGGAACATCTTCAAGAAGTAACCGACAAGGGAGGAGATCATCAACAGCAGAAGACTCTCTTGTAAACTATGTTTACGCCCTAAGGGAGGCTATTGATGAAATGACGGGAGTGGAGGAAGCGTTGGTCGACCGTATCAACCATCTGACGGTGGGACTGGAGGGATGTCTCCGAGAGGTGAACCTCTTGCACCAGAGGTTAAACCTTCTCGCCTCCCCGCCCTTGGTACCTGTGATAACTCAAAGGGCGTGGAACGTGGTACCCGAAGTCATCATTCCGGCCGAATGGTACGCCATGCACCCTGAGCCTCCGAGGGTGGTGCAAGGAGTCCCGGTGAATGTTCCCCCTCAGCCACAAGTTGCTGAGGAAAATGAAGCCGCCTTCTTCCTTCCAAGGGAGATAGAGGAATGGCTTTAAACGACATCTAGGGAACCATCGGCTGAAGGTCCTACTATATCGAGAAACTATTCTCGAAATTTTCTTAAAAAAAAGTAGAACCCTTTATGATAACCTCGTGTACCTCCTGACCTAGTTAGTTAAGTTTTTATTTTATTTTATTTAGGAATTATATGTATTTCTCTATTGTTTGAATGGAACGATGGTTTTAAGGATTGGATGGTTCATAATAAATAAAACACACTCATGGTGGTAAAGGATGAAAAGGGAAACGAGAAACATGGACCCATGCACAAGAAAAAGGCAACCTGACATCAATTTCTCCATTACAGTAGGTTCAACACGAGCCGTGTCCAACCAACACGGCCCCGTGCTGAACCCCCTACAGAAAAATGCCCAGTTCAGGTAACTGGACACGGGCCGTGCTCACCAGACACGCCCCCGTGTCCAGGCTTCTGTTTCTTTTCTTTAATTTTTGTTACTGGCACCTGAACACGGGGCCGTGTCCGGTCCCCACGGGGCCGTGTCCAGACTGCCAGTAACATAAATCTTTGCTTTTAACACCATATTACACATCTAATCAACCTAAAAATTTATTTTTGGGACACATTGAGGACAATGTGTAATTTAAGTGTGGGTGGGGGGGGGGGATGCTAAAACCTTGAAACTTTGCAAGTCCTAATAACAAGCCTTACACAAGACTCTATTGGAACCGCTAATCACCCCAAATTTTTTCAAAAAAAATTTTCATTTTTTTTTACTTGTCTAAAGTTTAAGTTAGGAATCCTAAGATTAATAAGGTTATATTTTTACAAATTTACAACCGAGAGCGTCGTGATAGAAAGAACCAACATAAGAAAATTATGAAACGGCATGACAAGCTTAGTTAAAATTTGATTATATATACTTGATCACATTATAAACCCATTCCCACAAAAAGTGAGTTTTTGAGCCTTTATTGTGCATACAAATTTACATCTTTAGACTAAATGCTCATTTTTCGTTTCTTGTGTGAATAACCGCTTGGTTCTTACGACTCTAGAACTTGCCACGACAATTCATTATCGGTCCTTAGCAACTTAAACCCAAGTAAGTAAATGATGGAGGCATTAGGACTAACCATTTTTCTTTCTACACCATTATTTTTCATTTTTTTACCACCTACCCAAAATCCCCCTAGTTAACCCCTTTGAGCCTAAACCTTTCATTTCTTTACCCTAAAACCTTTTTACCCACCAAAAACCCTTTTTATTTTTTTTACCCTTTATTTTAATAACAAGCTCGGTTTTCGTGTGACTAAAAAAATGAATGATGAAGTTAGAAATAAACAAACGAAGCTCTTGAAACAAAAGCTTGTTTGAAGAAATACTTCGAAATAAAAAGTCACTAAAACAAAGTGTTTTACGAAAACCGACGCTTTTTACGCTTTTCGCCCTTTTCTACTAACCCATTCACCCACCTTTAGCCCAAGCCTTTACCCAAAAAAGTCCTCTTGATATTTACAAAGGTAACAAGTTAAAAAGGAGGAGGATTGATTGCTTGACAAGCTTATGGTAGGAATAAGTTCCATGCCGCTCTCGAGTGATTCACTAAAATACACCTTCGGCCAAGTGTGAGTGATTTCTCCCGTGAGGTATGTGAACTTGTATATAAATGGAATTTTAAAAAGGCATGTTATGCCCAAATAAGTGATTTCTCCTATGAAACGTTCTAAACAAATCATAACGAATAGGATTGTAAATAAATAAAAATAAAACCCAAAAAGATCTTGGATTCCCGACACTCTATGACAAGCCAAAACCTTCTCTTCTACCCATTCCATTTGGGAGTGTAAGTCACATATTAAAGAGTTTTGCTTGAGGACAAGCAAAAGTTCAAGTGTGGGGGTATTTGATGTGTGTAAAATGCAACATATAAATTACATCAAATAAGGCATAAAACTAACCCTTTTTAAGTACTAATGTTGGAAAAAGAGTGTTTTTGTCTTCCTTTTGTATTTTCAGGATTAAATGAGCTCAAATTCACAAAAGAAGCAAAAAGACAGCTAAATCTAACATAAATACAAGAAAAGGAACATAAGTGGACTGCCCGACCCCTCGACAGCATCCTCCCAAGCAAAATAGAGAAGGCAGAAGACTGAACACGCCCCGTGCTCAGCCAGCACGGGGTCGTGCCCAAGAAGCAGCAGAAAAGACAAACCTATAGAAGCTTCTATTGCCCACCACGGGGCCGTGTCCAGTGGGCACGGGGGCGTGGCGAAAGTACAGCAAGCGCATTAATTGTAATTGCGAATTACAATTAATGAAGAGAGAGAGTGTCAGACAGGCACGGGGGCGTGTCCAGCGGACACGGGGCCGTGCCCAGCCTTCTGTTCAGCCTATAAATAGGAGTGCTTGGTTTCATTGCAACTCATCCCTTGGCACACCACCTCTCTCACACTTCATCCACCACCCACCACCATCACAACACCATCATCCACCACCATCATCCATTGTCCATCATAGAGTGTGTGAGTCGTCTCGGGATCCAAGATTGATCGTAAGAGTTCTTGACAATCAAGGCCATGTTTGCCTAAGTCTCTTACATCACTTGGTGAAGACAAGTGTTTAGTATAATACTTTTTATTTTTAATCTTTTGCACTTTTTATTTGGTTTTGTATTAATGACTTTAATAACTAGTTGCTTATGTTGAAGGTGATCTTTCCTTATCGTTTGTCCGTGGTGTCTTGGCATTATTTTACTGTCTATATAAAATAAAAGATTTTCACCATTCATATCTCCACGGTCTATATGGAGGTATGTTGGCTACCTGGTCGGGGGTTAAGGGAACGGTTTGGTAAGGGTCTTGCCCTTGTTCAGCGTTTAGAGGTCCTGCAAGGGACCTGGGTCAAATTTAGTAGGATCTCCTTCAATGCCCATAGGTATTGGATGGCGGGGATCCAAACTCTTTGACCCCCTCATAAGTTAACTACTATTAATACTATAACCCGGCTATTTAGGACTGTATCCCTG
This sequence comes from Helianthus annuus, assembly GCF_002127325.2. NCBI lineage: Eukaryota > Viridiplantae > Streptophyta > Magnoliopsida > Asterales > Asteraceae > Helianthus > Helianthus annuus. The sequence goes on along the minus strand of NC_035449.2, from coordinate 156,581,650 downwards.
CTGACTCAGACTACTTAGCCGAGGGTAACGTCACCGCCAAAAGCGGGGCCTACCACAATTTGCATTAATTACTTAATTCATTATCTTCCAATAATCCAACCCTTTAGGATTGTATCCTTGCTGACTCAAACTACTGGGTTGAGGGTAACGTCGCCTTCAAAAGAGGGGCCTACTACAATAACTAAGATAATCTCTTAAACAAGTGCAAAAGTGCGAAAATAATCAAAGGTTATACTAATACACGAGTCGGATCCAAGTGATTCATCTTGTCTATCTGTTTTTATTTTTCAGTATTTAGTTAGTTTTTATTTTCTTAGTTTAAAAAAAAACCTTTTCTAACATTTTTGATTTGATTAGACGTTGAGGATAAACCGGTACTAAAAGCTCTTGTGTCCTTGGACGACCTCGGTATCTTACCAAGACTATACTACGTCCACGATGGGTGCACTTGCCCATATGTGTGTTTAGTGTTAGTAAATATCGTGTTTTATAAATTTAAAACTTGGCTAAAAGCGTAAAAAGGGCTTAAAATATACATCTAAATTATATACACGCTAACACGCATTAGGCCTCTATACGAGACTTATATTATACACTATACGATACGATAAGATACCCTGCAATACGATACGATAATTTAATTTGAACGATAACAATATAATATATTTGTATTATTTACTAATAATATTGTTTTTTTATAAATAATTTTCTTTTTTTATAAATAAACAAAGGAATACCATAATTTAATTTAAACGATAACAAAACAATATATTTGTATTATTTACCAATAATATTTTTTATAAATAATTTTCTTTTTTTAATTTTTATAATTCATAATATTTGTAATATTTATAATTTTTATAATTTATATTTGTATTAATTACCAATAATATTGTTTTTTTATAAATAATTTTCTTTTTAAATTTTTATAATTCATAATATTTGTATTATTTTTAATTTTTATAATTTATATTTGTATTATTTATCAATAATATTGTTTTTTATAAATAATTTTCTTTTTTTTTTATAAATAAACAAAGGAATAGAAAAAAAAAATATAAAAATGAAGCTTTATATACGCTGCGTATAGATCTCTACGCAGCGTATAAGACAAAAATGACACAACTACCCTTGTATTTGGCTTCGTATAGCCTAAACACAAGGGTATAAGACATTTTCAGACCTTTATGTACGCTGCTTAGAGGTCAATACGCAGCGTATTTAAACTTTGTGAAAAAATGATCCCTCAAACCTACCAAAATGACCCAAAAAAATCTAATGGTTTATATACGCTGCGTATAGACCTATACGCAACGTATATGACTCTTGTTTTCTGTGCAATGATTGGTTATCAGGCACTGAGATCCATGGTTTATCTACGCAGCGTATTGGTCAATACGCAGCGTAGAGGGTTAACCCTATACGCTGCGTATTGACCAATACGCTGCGTAGATAAACCCTAATTTTTCTAGGGTTTGGTGTGCCAATAGGCACTTTAGTGTGCCAATAGGCACACCCTTTTATATATTAAATAATAAAAAAATTATATTTTTAAGAACTTCGTGTATTGTGCGGTTTGAATAAATGTAATTTTATATACCAAATAATAAAAAAGTTATATTTTTAAAAAACCCTGTGTATTCACGGGTGAAAGAAATGTAATTTTATATACTAAATAACTAAAAAATTATATTTAAAAAAACTCCATGTATTGTACGGGTTGAATAAATCTATACATATAATAAAAGAAACCAATTTGAGGACACTTGTCATTATTCTAGACCATCCTTAATTATAGATAATAATTATTTAATTTAAATTATTAAATATTAATTAAATTAATATAAATATTTTATACAAAAATAATATCTCATAACTTCTAATTTGTATTTTCTTTGGTTCGATTCTTTCACAATAATATTACCGAATATATGTGGCAAAACAGGTTATAGGTTATGAGATATTATTTTTGTATAAAATATTTATATTAATTTAATTAATATTTAATAATTTAAATTAAATAATTATTATCTATAATTAAGGAGGGTCTAGAATAATGACAAGTGTCCTCAAATTGGTTTCTTTTATTATATGTATAGATTTATTTAAAAGATTATTATTTTTCTTATGTCTTACGTTCTTTAGATCTAAGATAAGATGATTAAAACAATATTAGGAAAATTAGTAGGAGATCTTGAATTCAATTCTAAGTAGGGTGATAATTTGGTGTAATTTGATAGTTAGTAGAAATTGTGTACCATTAGCGGTAAAATAAACTAATAACAAAAACATTGTTTTGTTTACATTGAATTTTAAAGTGACGAAAATTATGGAAAGGACTGAAAATGCATCCTTGACTATCTTACTATATAATAAAAGAAACCAATGGAGGGACACATGTCATTCATTGGAGCAATCTATTTTTTAGTTTTCTCATCTCTATCTCCTACTTAATTATAATTAATATTAATTAAAAAATAATTATAAAACAAAATTTAATATAAATGTAAACAATTCGTATAACAGATAATATAGTCTTTTGAAATATTTATTAGATTTCAAAATTATTTATCTTGAAATTAACAAAACACGTACACTAAATATAAATTAATATAATGTAAAGAGTTAAATGTCATTTTAGTCCCTGTGATTTGAGTCATTTTGTCATTTTAGTCCAAAGGTTTTATAATACACAGTGTTTATAAAGATATAACAAGATATAACTTTTTATTGATTGGTATATAAAATTACATGTGCTCAACCCATACAATACACGAGTTTCTTAAAAATGTAACTTTTTTATTATTTAATATATAAAATTAAATTTACTTCACCCATATAATACACGGGTTTCTTAAAGATATAACTTTTTTATTATTTAATATATCAAATTACATTTATTCAACCCATGTAATAAACGAGATTTTTAAAAATGTATTGTTTTATTATTTGGTATATAAAATTACATTTATTCAACCCGTATAAGAAACAAGGTTTTTAAAGATAGTTTTTTATTGTTTATTATATAAAATTACATTTATTTAACCCGTGTATTACACGGGGTTCTAACCTAGTATCTTAATATTTAAAAAAGATTATAAATATGGAGATGAAATTCAACACAAATAGTTAATAGAGAAGAAACGTTTGGCGTACTACATTTTTATTTTTTGGGTTCTCTTTGGTTATCTAAAGTTGTTGGGTTAATACTTCGTAACGTGTGTGATGATTTAATGTTTTTGCGTCTATTTTTTTGTGTGTTATTAAAATGATAGTTCCATTTGAGTTGTTATAATTACCTAGTTGATAGAATATATTTGTTTGATTACTTAAAAATATACGAATTTTCTACTCTGGGAAACTAATGATATCAAAATCATAAGCTATAGATCACAAATTTGTTAAAAACCCAGTTGAGTTCTTGGTGTGTTAATTGTGCCTTCATGTGTGCTTTAATTGAATTGATTAGGTGAGTTATGAGACATAGATAGAGGATCCTGTAAAAAGTGTCCAAAGTCTGAGAAGTGTGAGAAGTGTATTATAACACTATATATAATACTATATAACACCATATAAACACCGTATAACAATATGTAACACCATATAATACCATATAACACTATGTAACACTATATAACATTATATAACACTATAGTTTGTCTGATAGCATGTCTATGATAGATGTATAGTGTTATATATATTGTTATATAGTGTCATATAATGTTACATAGTGTTATATTGTGTTATATGGTGTTACATAGTGTTATATGGTGTTTATATGGTGTTCTATAGTGTTATTTATAGTGTTATAATACACTTCTCACACTTTAGGCCCTTTTTACACTATCCTTGTCCATGAGACATAATAGGTTAATTAAATGATGGGAAACTTAATTGTCTTTTATTTCTAACTAAGTTAACTTATTTCTTTTATATTTTCTAACATGACTAACGAAGGTTGTTATTTAGTTTTGTAAAAATTAATATTTATAAATCTTGAAAATTATTATATTGATTAGATTAATATACAAAAAATATTAAAAATAATAAATGATAACAAAAATTTGTATTTTTTATTTATACGCTTCGGATCCGATTTACAAAATGAGTCCGGTTTATAGGATACGTTTTTTGGCGAATGTTACACAAGGTGTGTATGTGTGTGTTAATGACTTTAAGTAATCCACATATTTTATTGAAAGTGAATGAAATAATAGTGTCGCCATTAACTTGGGTCATTAGGTGTTCGTCTACCTTAAAATCTACCAACCTTGTGACGCTATTAACTTGGATCGTTCATGTTTTCTATGTCTATGTAGAGTCAGAGCATGTTGATGCTCTTAGCGGAGGTTAATGGTTCTGGATGGGACTTCGGGTTGGGTAAGCTCTTGCCTTTGCGCCGAGATAACACTTAGTTTATATAAAACTAACTACCTTAGGAGAATTGACACCTCACTGACGGACCAAATAGGGACAAGTAATATAAACTCTTTAAACTATCTAATCAATACTATATTCCGACCTCGAGTGACGTTTCCCTGTTGATTCTGTCACACCCCCAAAATACCACATATGGATTTTCTCGTGAGGCGTGTGACGTACCAGGATCTAGTCACTAATCATGTCTAACTAATAGCAAATAGTATTAAACACAAACATCATATCCAACATGAATAGTACATTTCAACAAGAAACGTTTCAACAAGTATACATTCAGCGGAAGCATTTGTGATTGTTTCAAACACTCGAAACCAAATTGTTTATAAAGCATAGCATAACATTAATTGTTCATCAAGTAACACGCCCCATGACACTCCTCGGTCCTCAGACTGCAAGTTCTAATTCCTTGATATATCTAATGACCTGCAAGCATGTAGAAAAGTGTGTCAACATAAAGTTGGTGAGTTTACAGTTTTGTTTAACGTAAATCATGTAAGTGTTTAGTTTAAAGACATGCCACGAATAATAAACTCGATACCGAATGACTGTTATGTTTGTTGTGCCCTCATCAATGTCTATCAGCATTGATACAAATGTTTAAGGTCCTTAGTTCAACCCGGCTCCCAGCACGGTGTGTGTCACACCCCGACCCGCAACGGAATAGGTGATCAGGGCATGATGGGGTTGATTCGAGAGCTTATGACTTGCTATTACTTGTTTAAATAATCATTAATTCATAACAAATTTTTCGCGAAACAAATAATTCAAATACACAATTACAAACACAAAATATTTGTTCATAACAAATAAACTACACTAATTCGTTTCTTGTTAACTAAGGTCCATTCTTTGTCTAATCTTCTCTTCGTACCTGTTCACCTGTATCATGTATAAAATGGTTTTTGGGTCAACAAAAGTTGGCGAGTAGATATTTATTTGTTTTTTATTTAACTTTAAAAGTTTAGTTGATTTTATTTAATAAAAAGTATTTAACATGCGATATGAAGTGTAATAGGTGGCATAAATCAATTAATCCAATAATCAACCAATCCATATGTAAATAATATAACATGACATCACAAACCATAAGCAAATAAACAATGATGCGATTCAAGCCCCGAAAGGCAAAAAGCGAAACCATGAAACAATGATTCGATTCAAGCCCCGAAAGGCGAAAAGCGAAACAATGATGCGATTCAAGCCCCGAAAGGCGAAAAGCAAAACCATGAAACAATGATGCGATTCAAGCCCCGTAAGGCGAAAAACGATAGTATGAAACACTTGACATAAAGCGGTAAACACATATAGCATATGAAGAATAACATGTAATGCAACGTATGAAACAAACAATGAGCAAATATAACACTTAACTTAGCATTTATAAAAAAAGTATACAAAACGTATGAAATATGACACATGAAACACCCCAAAAAGTTAAAGTGACAAAAAGGGGGAAAAGTAAGATCTACTCACAGTGGTTGCGTTTGCGATTCCTTGTAAAATAACGCACGAGGAAAGATAGGGAATTCCAAAAGAACGAACATAATTACCCTAAACATTAAAATACCATATGACGATCTAGTTAATATTGTAAGTTAAATAATATTCCTAATATTTATTGTTTAAACCTTCATTAATCAAATTGTTAACTACTTGATTTTATAAACTGATCTTAATCTTAACTATATTAACAAATTATTAATTAGTTGGGTTTTATAACTAGATCTTAATCTTTATCTTAAATTATATTAAAAAAAGAAAAATAAAATAAAAATAAAGTAAACAGGGTTCACCGGGTCTGAGCCCTTGACCTTTCTTTTAAGAGGGGTAGAACTGTACTACCCGAATTTCTTTAAACAATAAATTAGTATCAGTGACTACATACTAAATATAAATATTATTGTTTTATACAAATGGATTAAAATTGAAAGTTGGTTTTAAAAAAACAACAAATATAAAGCAGCAGAAAGTGTTTGATTGTTATAAGAAGTTGAAATAGTTTTTCTTTAGATTTAAACTAGGTTAGAACTCCGTGTAATACACGGGTTGAATAAATGTAATTTTATATACCAAATAATAAAAAATATATCTTTAAAAATCTCGTTTATTACATGGGTTGAATAAATGTAATTTTATATATTAAATAATAAAAAAAGTTGTATCTTTAAGAAGCTCGTGTATTGTATGGGTTAAGTAAATTTAATTTTAAGAACCTTATGTATTGTATGGGTTGAGCACATGTAATTTTATATACCAATCAATAAAAAGTTATATTTTGTTATATCTTTATAAACCCTGTGTATTATAAACCCTTTAGACTAAACTGACAAAATGACCCAAACCATAGGGACTAAAATGACATTTAACTCTTTATATTATATTAATTTATATTTAGTGTACGTCTTTTGTTAATTACAAGATAAATAATTTTGAAATCTTATAAATATTTCAAAAGACTATGATATCTCTTATACGAATTGTTTAAATTTATATTAAATTTTATTTTATAATTATCTTTTAATTAATATTAATTATAATTAAGAAGGAGATAAAGATGAGAAAACTAAAACAGGCTCATCCCCCTTTGTTTCCGTTGTTGAAACTTTTGACTCTTTATCCATAAGTTTAGTAAAAGTTTTACTTGTAAGACTATTTATTTGAAAAGCTACACCTTGTTCAAAATCTGTATGTGACACTTGTTTTCGTAGGTAGTAGCTTAGAAGTCTTGGATACAACAGAAAAGCATTACTACGAACACCTTTTTTCAATTTTTTCACATTATTCAACAAATCAGAAAACAGTGCTTTTGATAATTTGTAATCATGTTTTGTTAAAATAGCATAACCCAAATACTGAATGTTCAAAGATATCTCATTAAATGCGGTGGTCTTGGCTGAGAAACAAGTTAAAAGAGTATGAAACAAAAATTTCATTGGCGGAGGGAAGTTTGGTTTGTAGATAGTAACTTTCTTTAATTATGCATCATACCCTCTTTCAATGAACTCTGTATGAAGTTCAAGTTTTTCAAAGTTGGTCTTACCTCCCAGGTCGTCCAATGCAAATGTAGTGGAAATTGTAAAGGGAGAAATTCGTACCACACTTTCCCCGACCTTAGATGTGATGGCAACTGGATTATTATCTTCAGACTCTATTTCAGCATTAAACCAAAATTGTCGGAGTGTTTCTGTATGAACCGGAGCATCAGCAGTAAGAATTGATTTGTATTTTGATGACGTTAAAATGTCAATTATTGAGTGATAGCTGATATTTTTACTGGTTTTCTCGAAGATGGGGAGGTAGTTGTGAGGGTTTATAATGTTCAGAGACGTGATCGAAGAATAAGGTGATTTGGGGATGAAACAGGGTTTAAGTTGGAGGGTTTTTAATATGTTGGAAACTGTTTTTGAGAATTTTGAATTCGAGACGGCAGTGGTAGAACCTCGATTTAGGGATGAAACAACTTTTATATAGAGAGAAGAAGTGAATGCTGACGTGGCAGTAGTTACAAATATTTGATGGCTAAGATCTGTCCACGTCAGAACCTCTCTTGCGACAACCGATGACAGTTGTTTGGAAACCTCTGTTGGTCGTTGGGAACAATGTGAGTCAAACAGTCGTTAGATAAATAGAAGTTATGAGAACAGATGATAACTTTCAGCAGTTGTTTTATTTTTAGCTAACATCTGTCCACGTCAGAACCCCTGTTGTCATAGTGGATGACAATCAGCAGTATAGTAAATCAACAATCATTAGGATAAACAGAAATTACGACAACAGACGGTCCCCTTTAGCAGTGGATGTATTTTTAGGCAAGCAGAAGTTTCAAAAACAGTTGTTTTCAATCGGTTTAACTCAACAGTCGTAAGTCTAACATCTGCTATTAGCCCAACCACTGTTAGTATCAAATCCTCTGTTAAACATTTTAAGATTGAATATCATCTGTTGTTCGTTAACATCTGTTGACCCATAGCAGACCTTTGTATCTTCAGACATTTATTCATCAGCAGATGCTCTCTTTTGTCAGACTTTAGCTACAACACACCTTTTATAACAGCAAAATATACCATAAATTCTTCCAAAAAACTGTTGTCGATAAACAAAATTATATAATAATACTTATAGCCGACCTTATATAATAATACTTATTCATCATTAGCCCAACCACTGTTAGTATCAAATCATCTGTTAAGCATTTTAAGATTGAATATCATCTGTTGTTCGTTAACATCTGTTGACCCATAGCAGACCTTTGCATCTTCAGACGTTTATTCATCAGCAGATGCTCTCTTTTGTCAGACTTAGCTACAACACACGTTTTATAACACCAAAATATACGGTAAATTCTTCCAAAAAACTGTTATTGGTAAACAAAATTATATAATAATACTTAGGAATGATTGAAATAATTAAAATGAAGATGCGACAACAAAGATTAATACTGTTATGGGTGGTTTTCTGCTCATATATCCTGGATTATATTCTGACTCTGTTACTTTAAATTGTGATCAGGATACCGGATCAGGATATTGGTAACATCCTGATGCAGTATCCTGGTAATGACTAATTGTTCACGTGTAGATTAGCAAGGAATGCTGATAACGGTCAAGAAGACTGATTCTCCTGAAGACTCGGACTTGGTGGTTGAGAAGAGAACGTTGAAGCCGCAAAGAAGGGGTCTCCAACGTTCTATAGGGAATATTCGGGGCATCCCCCATTCTTAGGATAGTTTGTTATTTCCTTTTGCTATATAAAGGAATGTACGGATCAGATAGAACACACACAATCTTTACACACTCTTGCTCTCTACTAGCTACAATCATTCACAAACACTTACAGTTGTACTCGAATCTCCTTGTAACACTTAGTTGATCCGTATCATATCCTGCACTGTATCCTGATATTTGAAGTAATAAGAAGAACAAGGCAACTGCGATTGTTAACTCCCGAGGTTTTGTGCCGGCAATCTAGATTGATCAAGGGCTTTCCTCGTACATCCCGTGTCACCCTTTACCTTTTTGCTCATTGTTTGATTATAGATATAGCTTGATATCCTGAGCTATATCCTGAAAACTGTTTTTATTAACAACTTGATAAGCATATTTTTCTCGAATACTTCTAGCACACTACCTCACTTAACTAATTTGATCACTTAATTACTTAGGTAATTTTTGACCAAAACAATTTGGCGCCTACCGTGGGGCAAGTGGTGCTATTTCTACTAAAAGCTTTCGTAAAATCATTACTTGGTTTTCTGTTTTCAAAACTTTTTGCCACACTATTTTCAATGGCCTCAAAATCAAACATGAGCTCTTCTACCGTGTCTGCTTCAACCTCTGCAACAATTGGTTCGATGCTTCCACCACCTCCAAGGACACAAGCCTTTTCACAGCCTCAGGATCTTCCAAGAAGAACTGAAACTCATGTGGCTCAGGATATTATCCCCACTCAGAATGTTCAAGGATCTGCTGCCTCAGGGAGAACTCCTATTATGGCTTCTAATGATGAAATTCTGACTTTGTTTGGTAGTATACAGGATCAGATGAAGCAATTGCAGGAGACCAACCAAATGCTGATAAGAGAGATACAACTCTTGAAATCCAGCTCAAGCAGGCCTGTTGAGGATACCGTCACTCCCTTGCAGCCCAGGGCTTTGAACTTCAGTTTGGCAGTATATACTGAGGACCACAGGGGCAACATTGTGCCTAGCCATTCCCAGAGTCATACTCCTGAGATACCCTCTTCGGTTAGGGTGTCAACCGTGAGAAGTTCAGGATATGCTCCAGGATATGGCCAGAATCCTCAGACTGGTAACATGTCTAATAATACTAATACTCTTGCTACTAATGGTATTGGATCTTTGCAGGATGCAGGTATGACATCAGCATTATCTAGGGAGCTTCAGAAGTTGAAGGATATGATATCCAGTGTACCTGGGGTGGTCCAGCCAATTCCAGAAGTGTCCCAGGATAGCCACAGGATATCCCGCTTTGCATATCCTATTTGTGATGCTAAAATCCCGAAAAGATTTCAAACCTCCAACATGAAGCTCTATGACGGAACCACGGATCCTGAAGAGCATATTGCTCAATAAAGGGAAAGGATGGAAATTAACCCTATTCATCCGGATCTCAAGGAAGCATGCCTCTGCAAGGGTTTTGGCTCTACTTTGACATGATCAGCCTTAAAATGGCTCCTAAACGTTCCACCTCATTCAATTACATCATTTTCTCACTTAGTCAATTTATTTAACAGTCAATTTTCTTGTAGTCAAAGTTTTGAGAAACTAACCAGTGATCTCTTAAGGATAACTCAAGGGCCTCAGGAATCCTTAAGGGATTATGTGAACAAGTTTAGCAGGGAATCTCTGGATATCCCACATTTTGATTTTGCAACAGCTGTGCAGGCATTTAAAATGGGGTTGCAAAACGATTCCCAATTTTATCAGGATCTTGTAATGAATCCTTGCAGGAACCTGGATGAGGCTCGAAACAGGGCCTTGAGATACATTCAACTGGAAGATGATAAAAAGATGCAAGAGAGGATGAATTCATCCTCAACTTATGAATCAACTAACAGGAAGTCAGAATCCTCATACAAACCATATCGCTATAAGCCATATGGCAGGAATGACAGCAAGAAAGTGAATGCTGTTGAAGACGAGGATCCTGAGGAGTATCCTGAATTGTTAGAATATTGTTTCTCTGTTAATATACCTAAACTAATGTATGCTATGCAGGGTTTAGGAGACAAAGCGAGGTGGCCCAGGAAGAACCAACAAAAAGCTAATTGGAAGGATACATCCAAGTGGTGTGCCTTCCATGAAGATTTTGGACATGTTACGGAACATTGCATTGCCCTGAGGAAGGAAATAAGCTATCTGATGAGCAAAGGATATCTGAAGGATCTTCTGGGAAGAAAGAAGAATAAGGGTTAGGATACTGAGAAGGATCCTGAACGAGCAGCATCACCTCCTGCAGATGCCAAGATAATTAACTTTATTTTAGGAGGATCCGACATCTGTGGAACCTCTTATTCTCAGCAAAAAGACATGCAAAGGAGGCTAAGGCAGGACGGGGAGACAAGCCGACCAGGATAACAACCCCCCACAACCGATAAAGTGATAATGTTTGATAGTGGTGACAGGGATACTGTCCAGGATCCCCATCACGATGGTTTGGTAATAACTTTATATGTTGCTAATCACTTTGTGCGCAGGATACTGGTGGATAATGGCAGCTCTGTAAACATCATTCAGCTGGAAATGCTGAAAAGAATGAAGTTTCCCCAATGGACATCACTTCAAAATCCACTGTACTTGCCGGGTTCAGTGGAGAGGCCAAGAATACTGTGGGAGAAATAAAGCTGCCAGTATATGTTGAAGGAGTCAATTCAATGCAACACTTCTGTGTCATGGACTCCTTATCCTGCTACAATATTATATTGGGTAGGCCGTGGATCCATGATATGAAAGTTGTGCCATCAACCTATCATTAGTGTATCAAGATCCCTACCCCTTGGGGGGTTGTCAAGGTGGAAAGCGATCAACAAGAAGCGAAGGAATGTTATTCTTCCTCGATGAAATCCTCAACCAAGCCCAAAGCAGGATAGCAATTAAATATGCGAGCCCAGGATATCGCAGAGGCTTCAGAGCAGGATGTTAAGAAAATTATCCTGGATCAGGATAATCCAGATATCTCGGTGCTCGTAGGAACCAATATCCCTCAGGATATTGAAAATCAATTGACTAACTTCTTGAAATGCAGGATGTCAACATTCGCATGGAAACATGAGGATATGACAGGTGTTAGGGCTGGATTTTTGTGATACATGATCCTTACATGTGATCCTAACCAGTGATCCTTGTTTCTTTAGCAGATGGTGATCCTCAGCAGGACTTCAGGATCAGGATCATGGACCATCCCAGGATCCTCATGCTAACAGTTACCTTCATTGAATTAAATGTTGTTTTGCAGGAACATCTAGCAGGATCCGCTCTTAGCATCACAATCAAAGGACGCGTCTTTACAATTATAGCATGTGCTTAATCGGAGATGGACGTTGCAAAGGATATGGAAACTTGGCATGATTTAAGGGCGACAATTTAGGCTAGATTTGCTTTTATTTCTAAAGGGGTAATGAGCTGATTATTAGTCTTTTTACCTAAAATAGGTCACCTACACTTGTATATATAAACACTCTTCCCCATTCGGAAGAACACACAACACAATTCTCACACGCTTAGACACTCGAAACTATAGTGATCCTTGTACTCAGCTCATTATCATCCGAAGTTGTAACCATATTTTGATATATTGAAGTTGGTGATCGGTAGTTGCCATCACCCGAGGTTTTTTATGCCGGAGATCATACATTGATCAAGGGCTTTTTCCTCGTATAAATCATTGTGTCTTTGCATATTACATACTAAAGTGATCCTTTACTCTTTCAATAAACCAAGCATCATACCCCGTTTACATAGAGTTTGGTTGCATTATCCTTGTGTGATTTTTGACCAAAACAGTTTGGCGCCCACCGTGGGGCAATTGGTGCTTCATTCATAAGAAAACTTTCTGTTCGAAATCATTTCAAAGAATTACATGGCTTCGTCATTGAAGAATACATCCACAGCGATGTCAGCAGTCAATTCATCTACTGGCATTCCACCTTTGCCTCCACCACCAGCTGGATCTCAGAAAAATGCTGAGAAGAGACCAACTTCTATATCCTCTAAACCATCATCTTCTGCTCTAACTTCTTCTGTTCCCAGTACTAGTGATATATTTACTTTGATTTTGCAGATGAGGGATCGTATGCAGCAGCAGGATGAAACTAATGACAGGATCCTCAGAGAAATCGGAGATCTCAAAAGGCAAAAGAAAACGGCAGAGGATCATTCCCCACTAATGCCCAAATCTTTGAATTTTGATACTCCAATGATTACTTCTCCGCCAACAGAGGTCCCAGACATACAATATATGGGTGGATCAAGAGGAGTACATTTCAGCCCAGCAACAATGACTCAGGCATCAGGATCATATTTTCAACCGGCGGGATCCTACGCCCAGCATTCGGGATCCTTCATGAGCTTAGGATCCTCCTTTGTCCCTGGATCATCCCAGGTTCAAGGATCCTCCTTCGTTCCGGGATCATCCCAGGTTCAAGGATCCTCCTTTGTTCCAGGATCATCCCAGGTTCAAGGATCCTCCTTCGTTTCGGGATCGTCTCAGATACCAGGATCCTTCCAGATGCCAGGATCCCTAAAAAGTTTGCAAACAGGAAGTCTAGATGTCCATCAAGGGGACTTCATTCCTATGCAGACCATTGCTTCCACTGGTCCCTCCGTTATCCCAGAATCCCAGCAATATGGATTCACACCCAATGTTCCTAACTTGAACCCGATGGGAGGTAACACCTTAAATAATTATCCTACCACTAACCATGGATTCGTGCAGGATACAGGTATCAATCATGCTATGGCCAGGGAGTTACAGAAGCTGAAGGATATGATATCAAGTGTTCCAGGGGTAGTCAAGCCTATCCCGGAGATTGCAGATGGGAGCCATAAGGTATCTCATTTTGCACCACCAATTTGTGATGCAGAGGTACCCAAAAGGTTCCGTATCCCTACTATGAAGCTGTATGATGGTACAACGGATCCTGAGGAGCACATAGCACAATACAGGGAGAGGATGGAGATCAATCCAATCCCAGAAAAGTTAAAGGAAGCATGCTTATGTAAAGGATTTGGATCCACCCTTATTGGATCAGCTCTTAAATGGCTGCTAAGTCTTCCCCCTTACTCTATCACTTCATTTGCTAATTTAGTTAATTTATTCAATAACCAATTCTCTTGTAGTAGAAAATTTGAAAGATTAACTAGTGATTTATATAGGGTAACTCAAAGTCATAATGAATCATTAAGGGATTATATAACTAAATTTAGTAAAGAATCCTTGGACATTCCCAACTTGGATATGGCTACGGCTGTTGAAGCCTTCAAAATGGGACTGCTTAAGGATTCATTGTTCTATGATGATCTTGTTATGACACCATGCAGGAATCTAGATGAAGTAAGAACTCGGGCACTCAGGTTCATCCGGCTAGAGGATGACAAGAGGATCCAGGAGAGACAAGTGGGATCCTCAAAACAGGAGAAGCAAGGATCCTCCTTCAAGAACAATAAATTCAAATCCTACCATAGAAATGACAACCAGAATGTGCATGCTGTTGACCAAGAAGAGGATGATGAAGATTATCCTCCAATCTCCGAATATTGTTTTTCCGTTGATAATCATGAACTAATCCTTGCAATGCAGAATCTAGGAGAAAAAGCTAGGTGGCCCAGGAAGAATGATAAACCATCCGAGACTAAAGACAAGTCAAAATGGTGTGCATACCATGAGGATTTCGGGCATCTAACCGAAGAATGCATAGCTTTAAGAAAAGAAATTGGATATCTGTTAAGCAAGGGGCATCTAAAAGAATTGTTGGGAAGAAAAAAGCAAAGGACTCAGGATCCTGAAAGGATCCCTGAAAAGGCTCCAGCCCCTCCGGCGAATGCACAAGTGATCAACTTTATTTCCGGAGGATCAGACATCTGTGGTACATCCTTCTCGGCGGCCAAAAGGCATGCAAAGGAAGCAAAAATGGATAATGGAGAGAGACCTATTCGAACATCAAGTGTCTCAGAAGGAAAGACGATAACGTTTGATGAGGATAATCGCATTAACACCCAGGATCCTCATCATGATAGTTTAGTTATTACTCTCTTTATCTCTAACCATTTTGTCCGCATGATCCTTATCGACGGAGGAAGCTCAGTGAACATTATCCAGCTTGATGTTCTGAAGAAAATGGGTATCCCAGAATCAGACATCACACCAAGATCCTCCGTGCTTGTAGGATTCAGTGGAGAAACGAAGAAAACTCTGGGGGACATCAAACTCCCAATCTACGTGGAAGGATTACATAATTATCAAAAATTTTGTGTTATTGACTGTTTATCTTGTTGCAATGTTATCCTTGGCAGGCCCTGGATACATGATATGAAAGCAGTCCCATCCACCTATCATCAATGTGTGAAACTCCCTAGCCCATGGGGGATAATCAAGATCGACAGTGATCAGCAGGAGGCTAAGGATTGTTATACCTCATCCATGAAGCCAACCTCGAAGTCAAGGGAGCAATAGCAATTACAGTATCCTCCGAGGAATGTCTTGGAGGCAAGGGAACAAGATGTGGACGAAATCCTCTTGGATCCTAGTGATCCTGAATCAAAAATCTATATCGGATCAGGGATCCTTGGCAAAATGAAAGAAGACATAATATCCTTCCTCAAAAGAAGAAAATCTACCTTTGCATGGAAGCACGAAGATATGACAGGTATATCTAAGGATATCATCACTCATAAACTTGGCATTGACAGGTCTATCAAACCAATCCATCAAAAAAGGAGGAAGTTTGCACCAGAAAGGAATGCCATTATCCAAGAAGAAGTAGAGAGACTACTTCGAGCAGGTATGATCAGAGAGGTAAAATATCCAAAATGGTTAGCCAATGTGGTCGTTGTCCAAAAGAAAAACGGAAAGTGGAGGGTATGTGTCGATTTCACTGATCTGAATAAGGCATGTCCCAAGGATCCTTTCCCATTACCCCACATTGACTCCATGGTGGATGCAACGGCGGGGCATGAACTGTTGACCTTTATGGATGCATCATCTGGATTCCAACAAATTCAGATGGAACCATCCGACCAAGAGGATACGTCCTTTATGACCCCAACCGGTTTGTATTGTTATATTGCCATGCCTTTTGGACTAAGAAATGCAGGTGCAACATATCAAAGGCTGGTGAATATGATGTTCAAAGATCAAATTGGACAAACTATGGAAGTATACATAGATGATATGGTAGTCAAATCAAAGAAAGCTGAGGATCACCTAAGGGATTTGAAGAAGCATTTGATATCATTGATAATTATAACATGAAGCTTAATCCTTCAAAATGCCACTTTGGTGTTATGGCAGGTAAATTCCTAGGATATATGGTAACTCAGAGGGGCATTGAAGCAAGCCCGGAGCAAATTAAAGCACTGGTGAATATCAAATCCCCTGCCAATGCTAAGGATGTGCAAAGGCTAACAGGCAGGATAGCAGCTTTAAACAGGTTCATATCAAAATCCTCAGAAAGATGTAAAGAATTTTATGATATCCTAAGGAAAAACAAGAAATTTGAATGGACTGATAAGCATGAGAATGCTTTACAAGCCCTTAAAAAATATATGTCCTCAGCACCAGCATTAATGAAACCCGGAAAAGGAGATGTGTTATCCTTATACCTAGCGGTATCCTCAACCACTGTAAGTGCTGTCCTTGTTAAGGATCACGAAGGTACACAACATCCTATTTACTATGTAAGTAAGAGTTTACTTGATGCAGAATCCAGGTACTCACACCTTGAGAAACTTATTCTTGCACTAACTATGGCATCAACTAAGTTAAGACATTATTTTGAAACTCATACTATCGTTGTTAGAACTAATTTTCCAATCAAGAATGTCCTCAGGAAACCAGAGATGTCCGGAAGAATGGCTAAGTGGGCAGTAAAGCTTAGTGCCCATGATATAAGATACGAGCCTAGAACAGCAATCAAATCCCAAGCACTAGCTGACTTTGTGGCTGATTTCAGTAGTGATCTACAAAAGGAAGCAGAATTGGAAGTCCAGCAGCTGGATGAGACCAAGGATCCTTGGATACTACACACTGATGGATCCTCAAATGTCAAGGGCACAGGGCTCGGGATACTACTAAAATCGCCACAGGGGGACATAATACCCCACTCCATAGCCTGTGAGTTCCAAGCAACTAACAATGAGGCTGAATATGAAGCCTTAATTGTTGGCTTGCAAATTGCTAAGGATATGGGGGTGAAATATCTTAAAGTATATGTGGACTCATTATTGATCACCAATCACTTTAATGGATCCTATGCTGTTAAAGGTGAAAAACTAACCAAATATTTAGAGATAGTCAAGGAATTGGCACTCTCTTTTGTCTCTTTCAGCTTAACACAGGTACCAAGGGAGGAGAACACAGAAACTGATGCATTGGCCAACCTAGGATCATCCTTGAAGATTCCAGAAGATATAAGTATCCCTATCATCCATATCCTGGCTCCTGCTATCGAAAATCAGGTGGCCATGGAAATAGAAGAGGATACTGCAGTGATCCCTAGTGAAGAAGCTCAATCTTATTCAGGATCATGGATCTCACCAATCATGAAATACTTGCAATACGGGGAGATTCCGATGGGAGAAAATCCTAGAGCTTTCAGGATTAAGGTATCTCAATTCACAATTTTGAAAAATGTATTATATAAGCGATCTCTTGCAGGACCATATTTAAGATGTATCGAGGATCCTGAAATTGAAGAAGTGTTGAGAGACTTCCATGAGGGAGATTGTGGAAACCACACTGGGGGCAGAGCATTATTCTCAAGGATCCTTAGAACAGGATACTACTGGCCAACTATGAAAAGGGATGCTGTAGAATATGCTAAGAAGTGTGATCCTTGTCAAAGACACATCAATATCCTCCATCAGCCAGCTGAATTTTTACACCTAATACCATCCTCTTGGCCATTCATGAGATGGGGAATGGATATAGTTGGCAAGCTTCCTAAAGCACCTGGTGGAAAAGTATTTATGCTTGCCATGACCGACTACTTCTCCAAATGGATAGAAGCTGAAGCCTTTGCTCAAGTCAGAGAAAAGGAAGTTATATCCTTTATTAAAAGAAACATTATAACTAGATTTGGCATTCCCTCTGAAATTGTATGTGATAATGGTTCCCAATTCATTGGGAGCAGAACCACTAACTTTTGTGACAGTTGGGGAATTAAGATGATAACATCAACACCAGTCCATCCACAAGCCAATGGTCAAGCAGAATCATCCAACAAGATCATCATTAACAATCTGAAGAAGAAGCTAGGATCCAAGAAGGGGAAGTGGGCAGAGGAATTGCCTTATGTGCTGTGGGCTGATAGGACAACTCCCAAGAATGCCACTGGTCAAACACCTTTCTCTTTAGTATTTGGGGCTGAAGCAGTGATCCCAACAGAAATGGTAGTTCCAACTGCTAGAACAAGTACTCGTGATCCTGAAGAGAATGCTGCAATCTTAGCTCAAGACTTGGATACTATTGAGGAAATCAGGGATTTGGCTAGGATAAGGATGGCAAGCTACCAACAAAGAATGGCTGGTGCTTACAATAAAAATGTCAGGATAAGGAAGTTCCAAGTCGGGGATATGGTGTTGAGAAAAGCATTCCAAAACACTATCAATCCTGCTGACGGGAAGTTAGCACCAAAGTGGGAAGGCCCTTACTTGATCGAAGCCGAAGCAGGAAAGGGGGCATACAGATTGCTAACCATGGAAAGAAATTTGTTACCAAGAGCCTGGAATGCCGTTCACTTAAAAAAATATTTCATGTGAACAGGATCCTCCAAGCATATGATCCTTACACTAGAAGCATCCTCGAAGGATCCCGGCGATATCAGTGATCCTTACTCTGGTAAAGTCCTTATCTCAGAACTTTTACGTTTTCTTATTTTTACCTAAGGATAAGGATCATGCATCCTTCATCCTCTTCTCACGGACCATTTGAGTTATGATAGTCCAGGTATCTTCAGCATATCGTTAAAGATCTTCAAAAGCACCATAGATCCTTGGGTTCAACCCCAGTTATCCTTGGGCTTGTCCCCAGTTTTCGCCAGTAGCGCACGATGATCCTGGTATAGTTCACGTCTTTGGGACCAGTACCCACTTTCGGGGCTGACAACCTCATCGTACTGGCTATACCTAGGATCCTACGTATAATGGTAGACGTACCATACATCCGTTCCTAAGGTTTCTAACGTTTTCACGTTAGCTAAGGTTTTGACATTCTCATGTCACTAAGTTTGGATAGTCGCCAGTAAGGGCCATACTCCAGTTTACATACGATCCTCTGGGCTTGTCCCCAGTTATCCTTTGGGCTTGTCCCCAGTTATCCTTTGGGCTTGTCCCCAGTGATCCTTTGGGATTATCCCCAGTTACCCTTTGGGCATGTCCCCAGCTACTAACTTATCTTTTACATTGGCTTAGTCCCAAGTTATGTTTCATTTTTCAGGTTTTCAAAGTTAAACACATAAGGATCCTTAATCCTTATTATCCATTAAAATCTCATCTACGGTTATCTTGATTAAAGGTTAGGATCCTAACTTGGATCCTCAGGTATGATCCTTGACTATTTTGATTATACTGAACAACCCTTGCACTTTGACAACTAAACCTATGATCCTTGAAATTAATTGCTTCAAAAATCTTCAGTGTCAGGATATTTGATCTAGGATCATATCCTAAATTTATTAAACATGGTTTGCTCAACTCTTGTTACTCTAACAAATATATTTCTAAAACAACTGGAAAATAAAGAGGATAAATAAAGGATGACAACACGAGATAAGCCAGAAAGATTAAAGTTATATTATTAACAAAAGGATCTTAAACCCTTTCAAAAAGTTGTCAAAATTGCCAACCCACATTTCTACCAGCAAAACGTGGCCCATCCACATGGGTTGGCAAAGGGTGTCCATTGTCTATGCGGTCTTAGCAGGTGCAGGAAATTAAAGGCGGCAGGATCACAAAGGCTTCATCCCCCAAACAGAGGATCCCTCCACCACTTGCGATCCTACCTATTGTTCAAAGGATCCAGGATCCTTAACCCTAAAAACTATTGTTCAAAGTTACAAACCATCATTGTTTCAAAACATCACAACCACAAAAAGCCACTACCAAATTTTAAAAAATTGGGCTCCGGCTATATCTAGAAATTTCCATCATTGCCCAATCCTGTAGCTCAAACCTTCGCTGCACCTTCACCACCAGCTCAACTTGCTTCCCCCTGATCCTTGCCAGCATCACCACCTTCAAGCATAGGGATCTCCTCGGCCTCATCATCATCCTCCAACTCTGCCAGCCTTGCCTTCCAGCCTTCCACGTCCCATGTGCCTCTGTTGAAGGAAGGATCCTGAGCCTCCGCAGCCATCTGCAGCTGGATCTTATACATTGTTATCGCAGCAGAGACCTTAGCATCCTGGGTGATATCACGCTTCTCGTAGTCGAAGTTGATCAGTGCTTTGACAGCTTCATCCTTGGTAGCCCGGAGCTCCTTCTCAAGATCAGCTATCTTGAGGTCCTTCAGCACACCCATCTGTTGAAGGTCGGCAATTTGGCGATCTTGATCTTCAACGTGGTTGACATAAGTCTCTATTTCGGTAAATTTCTGCAAGAAAAACAAGATATGACGTCAGACACAAGTGATCCTCAAACAGGCAGGATATACTGTCACACCCCCAAAATCCACCTGCGGAGTACTACCGCTTGGAGGCGTGACTGACCAGGATCCAGCCACCAATCATACTGAACAAGCATATAAGCAGTTATAAAAGATTAACCAATACGATTGGTGTTTCTAAACAAACAAGTTTAAGTTGCAAGCGGAAGCATAAGTCTTAAAATTAAAACATAAGTTCAAATGGTTTCAAGTTTAACATAGTACGCAGCAATCCGTGTCCCACAACGACTCTCCTCCATGCAAGCTCCAGCTGAGTACCTATGGTCCTGCAAAGCATGTAGTAACGAGTCAACAACTAGTTGAGTGAGTTCACAGTTGGGTGTTCGTTTTAGTTATTTCGAAAACAGTTTCCTTTAACTGGCATCCTGCCGTGGGGGTTACCCCATAGTTTAAAACGTGACTTGTTCATTCCCAGTTACTTTGGCATTCCAGCCGTGGGGGCTACCCCATGTTAGTTATCAGGCATTTCGGCCGTGGGGGCTACCCCATGCGTACACTAGACTCGTTACCATATCGACTGCTGACTGTAGTCATGTTTATGTGCCCTGAAACATCAATGTCTATCATCATTGACGTGCCCCAGATCCATTAGTTCACGCCCGTCCTCTGCGGCACGGTGTGAGGTTTGTCAGACCTAAATAGCGCTATCTAACTAATGACCCGCTCGCCATTGGCCCGGCGATTAAGTCGATACAAAAGGAGGGACTTCGTGATAGAGTTTTAGTCTAGTACGAGTTATCCGTCCATCCGGACGAGGAATCACATTCCTGAACCACTGACGTCCTACCCAAGGAGGACGAGGAATCCACGTTCCTTAACCCCGTTCCCAACCCAGGGAATCCCATGCTTTGTAGAGGGTGTGAACTCACCTTGGTTTGCTCGGCAGTAACACAGAAAAGTTAGTCAAGTTTGCAGGTAATCAATTAGGTCCTATCACAGATATTATTCGTATCAGATTCAAGCCAAGCAGTGCACGAATGTTCAACACATATTGTACACGGGTATTGATCATGGCAAACACGTTTAACATTATCAGCTCACAGTTAACAATCAAACACAACCCAAAGTCTAAGTGTGAAGCCCTAACAGTTGGGCTCATGATAACAGGCCCAAACAACACATCAACAGTAACACAGAAGTCCATAAGTCCGGCCCACTAACTTAGGCCCATAACTAAGCAAGCCCACTAAGGGGTCTCGAGTCGCAACCGGACTCGCAAACGTGGTTTCGAGTTGTGCTGTTATGTTGGTCATAAATGGTTGCGAGTCGCAACCGGTGTCGCAACCATGGTTTCGGCTCGTCATGCTGAGGTCTCGAGTCGCAACGGGACTCGTAACCTGTGGTCTCGGCTTGTCATGTTATGGTTGCGAGTCGTAACCAGGTGTTCTCGACTCGCAACTGGTGTCGCAACGTGGAGGTTTCGAGTCGCAACCAGGGGTTCCGACTCCCCAACAGTTGCTGATTCTGCGCAGATCGTACTATCCAATAGAATTCATGCAGAAATATGTACCAGCCACTAAACATGTTTTGTTGTCTAAAATTTACTCAAAATGGATCAAACAATGCAGATTTCAAATATTCAACACCCCTTCATTGCATATTCAAGTTGTTCTTCACATATTCAAAGCACATTCATCAAGTTCCTCAAATATTCATGACATAAACAATTCTCATACACCCATATTATGCATTTTCGGACAAGAGTTATAACACCAAACTAGATATCAATACTCATCTTGCTAGCAACACATTCTTAACTAAGATTTGTCATTAACATAAACTAGTCCGATTTCGTGAACATTTACATCTAATGGTTTAAGCTTCATTTAGACACAAATACCATAACTCTACATGCCATATATCCGAAATGAAGACATGTTAACCGATTATCAACATTGTACATGTAATATCATCATTTGACAACAAGTAGCAAAACATTTCTCATGTGAAAACTTAGCAAGCAAACATATTGTCATAACCATCAATCCAAACACCAAAACTCAACATGAATCACTAACATACAACAATAAACATCAAGAAACACTAACCGGTTGATGAGGAATCCGTGTGAGCTTCCAACCGATTGTGTGTGAGCCGGTTCCAAGAGTCCAATCCGAAAGTGAGGAGTGTGCTTGTGTCTCTAGGGTTTTAGTGAGAGGGAGGTAGGAGAGTGTGTGAGAGTGAGTGTGTATGGTTGCCCAAAAGAATGGCAAGGTTGGCTAGAGGTGTGGTATAAATACTAGTTCCCTCAAGGTGCACCCTAATGGGTTTGTAAATCGGTTAAGGGGTGTCACGGCCCAAATGGCCCAAGCCGGTTACTATACACTCGAGACCTCATGGTCTCGAGTCGGGTCCCTTGTTCTTGGTCGGGTTCTCGGCTCACATACAACACGTACATATATACATACAATGCACACATAACAAAGCACATATCACATAAAAGGTTCACGTTTATCATTAAGTTTAATCAGTCAACTAGTCACATAACGTACAAGCATGTTTCATCGAGGCACAAGAAAGGTTCTAAATTTCGAGTTGTCACATCATCCCCAAGTTGAAAGAAATTTCGTCCCGAAATTTGATGACACTCACTGAGGAAGCTAGTCAAGTTGTATGGTTTTCTCGGTTTTCCTGGGGTGTCACATCCACCCCCCGTTGATCTAGAATTTCGTCCCGAAATTCCGTAGCTTCAGCCTCAGTAGTGGTTGTATCGTTTGCAAATAGTTGGGGATACTTTTGTTTCATCCGATCTTCGCGCTCCCAGGTGAACTCTGGGCCGCGACGTGAGTTCCAACGAACTCGAACGAGAGGTATTCTAGTGCTCTTGAGGACCTTAACATCCCGGTCCGTGATTTCGACTGGTTCCTCGACGAATTTCAACTGTTCGTCGATCGTGAGTTCCTTCAGAGGAACTACGTGGGTCTCATCTGACAGACACTTCTTCAGATTCGACACATGGAAAACGTTGTGAACTGCACCGAGTGCTGCTGGTAAGTTCAGTCTGTAGGCCACCTTGCCTATTTTCTCAATGATTTCGAAAGGTCCAACGTATCATGGGTTGAGTTTGCCTCGTTTACCAAAACGAACCACACCCTTCCAGGGTGAAACTTTAAGTAATACCCGCTCCCCAACCTGGAGCTCAAGTGGTTTCCTGCCCTTATCGGCGTAGGCCTTCTGACGGTCACGAGCGGCCCCATGCGTTGTCGTATTTGAGCAATCCGCTCAGTAGTGTCTACCACATGTTCTGGACCAGTGATTTGACTATCCCCCACCTCTGCCCAACAAAGAGGTGACCGGCATTTACGTCCGTACAATGCCTCAAACGGAGCAGCTTTAATGCTGGTGTGGTAGCTGTTATTATACGAGAACTCCACGAGTGACAGATGCCTTTCCCAGCTGTTGCCAAAGTCGATTACACATGCACGAAGCATGTCTTCTAAGGTCTGAATAGTGCGCTCGGACTGCCCGTCCGTCTGTGGGTGATATGCTGTGCTCATATCTAGACGTGAGCCAAAAGACTTGTGCATTGCCTGCCACAGTTCTGAAGTAAAACGTGCATCTCGATCAGAGATGATAGATGTGGGCACCCCGTGCCTCGAAACAACTTCCTTGAGGTATATTTCCGCTAAAGTGGAGAATTTATCCGTTTCCTTAATTGCCAAGAAGTGTGCGGACTTCGTGAGTCGATCCACAATCACCCAGATAGTATCGTTTCCGCGCTGTGATCTAGGTAAGCCTGTAACGAAATCCATGGAAATTTGCTCCCATTTCCATTGTGGTATCTCTGGTTGTTGGAGTAGGCCTGAGGGTTTCTGATATTCCGTCTTGACTCGCGCACAAGTCAAACACTTACTGACATAAGTTGCTATGTGGGCCTTCATGCTAGGCCACCAATACGTAGTTTTAATATCGTGGTACATCTTGTCCGAACCAGGGTGTACCGAGTAGCGAGATTTGTGCGCTTCGTCCATCACAAGTTCTCGTAAGTCGCCATAGAGTGGGACCCAAATGCGTCCTGTTACGTAGTAAGCACCGTCTTCCTTCTGTTCTAAGCGTTGTCTTGACCCGCGTAGGGCTTCGGCCCTTACGTTTTCTGGTTTCAGTGCTTCTTTCTGAGCAGCTCGTATCTGCGAAGGTAGACTAGAATGGATCGTGAGTTGTAGAGCTCTTACGCGCTTAGGTGCAGTGTCCTTTCGACTGAGGGCGTCAGCCACCACATTGGCCTTGCCCGGGTGATACCTGATGGAGCACTCGTAGTCATTCAGCAGCTCGACCCATCGTCGTTGCCGCATATTCAGTTCCTTCTGCTTGAATATGTGCTCTAGGCTCCTGTGGTCGGTGTAGATGGCGCACTTGGTTCCGTACAGGTAATGCCGCCATAACTTAAGTGCGAAAACAACAGCTCCCAGCTCCAAATCGTGTGTAGTGTAGTTCTTCTCGTGAAGTTTGAGTTGTCGTGAGGCGTAAGCTATGACCTTATCTCGTTGCATCAATACACAACCAAGTCCTTGAATTGATGCATCACAGTAAACCACAAAATCTTCTGTGCCCTCTGGCAGTGAAAGGATAGGTGCACTACAAAGTCTATCCTTTAGATGCTGAAAAGCTAACTCTTGTGCATCTCCCCAATGATAAACAACGCCTTTCTGCGTTAGCGAGGTGAGAGGCTGTGCGATCTTAGAGAAGTCCTTAATGAATCTCCTGTAGTAACCTGCCAATCCCAAGAATTGGCGAATTTCCTTTGGTGTACGAGGTGCAGGCCAGTTCTTAATAGAGTCCACTTTGGATGGATCAACGTGAATCCCATCCTTGTTCACCACATGTCCTAGGAAATGGACTTCACGAAGCCAGAAGTCGCATTTAGAGAACTTTGCGTAAAGCTGTTCTGTTCGTAGGAGTTCCAAAATAAGTCATAGATGCTGTTCGTGCTCCTCCTGACTCTTAGAATAGATCAGGATGTCGTCGATGAAGACTATAACGAATTTGTCCAGATAGGGTTTGCATACTCGGTTCATCAAATCCATGAAGACTGCGGGTGCGTTCGTTAGCCCAAACGGCATGACCAAAAACTCATAGTGCCCATACCGAGTTCTAAAGGCGGTCTTAGAGACATCCTCTTCCCGAACTCTCAGCTGGTGATATCCCGATCTCAGATCGATCTTTGAATAGTAGCTTGACCCCTGCAACTGGTCGAACAAGTCGTCAATGCGCGGTAGAGGATAACGGTTCTTCACAGTCACCTTGTTGAGTTCTCGATAGTCGATACACATTCTGAAGGTACCGTCCTTCTTCTTCACAAATAGTACTGGGGCTCCCCAAGGTGATGAGCTAGGACGAATAAAACCCTTATCCAAGAGTTCTTGTAGTTGCGTGGAGAGTTCTTCCAACTCGGATGGAGCTAAACGATAAGGTGCACGGGCTACAGGCGCAGCTCCAGGAGCTAGTTCAATCTGAAACTCGACTTGGCGATGGGGCGGAAGACCAGGTAATTCCTCAGGGAATACCTCAGGATAGTCACGTACAACTGGAAAATCCTCTAGCTTCTTCTCTTTCTCTGTGGTATCAGTAACTAGAGCCAAAATCGCAGTGTGCCCCTTTCGTAAGCACTTCTGGGCCTTAAGAAGAGAGATGATGTTCTCAACAGCACTTCTCTTGTCGCCACGAATCATGAGAGGTTCACTACCTAAACCAGGAATACGAACGATCTTCTCGTTGCAAAGAATCTCTGCTCGGTGTTGGGATAACCAATCCATCCCAATGACAACGTCGAAACTACCCAATACGATAGGAATGAGGTCAATAGAGAAGGTCTGGTTAGCGAGAATAAGTTGGCAACCCTTGACTACGTGTGAGGCTTCCAAGCTCTTACCATTTGCTAGCTCTACAGTGTGCTTGTCGCTCAGGGGTGTTGGAATACGCTTAAGCATTTTACTAACTTCTAGGGACACATAGCTAGTATCGGCACCCGAATCAAATAAGACTGTAACATAAAAGTCGTCGAGAAGGAACTTACCCGTCACCACGTTGGGATCATTCCTTGCTTCACCTTGACCAATCACGAACACTCGTCCCCTAGCACCATTGTTGTTGTTGTGGTTCCCATTGTTACCATTCCCCTGATTGTTGTTGTTGTTGTTCTGGTTCAGTTGGGGACAATCTTTCTTGAAGTGGCCTTCAGCTCCACACTGAAAGCATCCTTTGTTGTTACCCTGTTGCTGTCGCTGGTTCTGTTGAGGTTGCTGACGATTCTGATTGGCGGGGTATGCGCTCCTGCAATCCTTTGCAACAGGACCAGGCTTGTTGCACCGATGACAGTTGCCCCTGGTGCATGGCCCGCTGTGGTGTAGGTTGCAGCGATTGCATTTGGGGTGATTCCCCTTGTACCCACCATGACTTTGACCACCAGACGACTGCTGACTGGGGCTCTTGTGGTCGTCAGTCTTTCTCTGCTGAGACTGAGATTGCACAGAAGTTGAACCCCTGCTTGAAGTTCCATCCCATTTCCGTTTGTCCCCACTAGAGGTACCAGAAGTAGTTGCAGCACCTATGCGCTTGGGTAACTTGTTCTGCTCCACCGCCTGATCAGTAAGACGGTGAGCCAACTGAACAACCTGCTGGATAGTAGTCAAGTTTGCTGAAGTCACATGACTTTGGATCTCTGGCACCAAGCCCTTGAGATAGAGTTCAATTCGCTTATAGGGAGGGTCCACCATAGTAGGACACAACAAGGCAAGCTCATGCGATCTCTTAGTATACGCCTCAATCTCTGACCCCGTCATCTTGAGGTTGTAGAACTCATCTTCCAGCTTATGGATGTCATCGCGACTGCAGTATTCCTCCTTAACCATTTCCTTGAAAGTTTCCCATGGGGTGGCGTTAGCAGCAACCAACCCCAGCATTTGCACTTGAGCATTCCACCACGTGAGGGCCAAACCATCGAGAGTACCAGTAGCATACTTCACCCTGCACGCTTCAGGGCATTCACACATTTCGAACACAGACTCTAGTTTCTCAAACCAGTGTAGGAGACCTACTGCTCCTTCAGTTCCGCTAAAAGTAGTGGGTCGGCAGTCCATAAAGGTCTTAAAAGTGCACACCGGTGCCTGAGCATATTGACCTAGGGTAGGTGAAAGAAAGACAGAGTTTAACACAAAGGTTGGTTCACGAGAGTAGGATCCTAAAGATCCTAGGATAAGTTCGGACTGCAGGATATACCTCCTGCGTTTGCAGCTGCAAGCGCTGCGGCAACTCGTTCGTTGATCAAAGCCGTCAACTGGGCTTGTGTCATGTTAACGCGTCCAGACATGATTCTTCATAACAAGAGTAATACAAGTGAGAGAGGTTCGCGAAAGTACGATAGTAGGATAGAGTAAGCACGCACGTGTTCAAGCAACAGTAGTTATACTAATCAAGCATACCATGAGCAATGTACTACGTAACTAACAAGTAGGCAATATACACATATCATATTACCTAGTATGTCGAGCCTTGCATGCGGAGTGAAGTGTCGTTGTGGACCGTTGAGCACTGTACCGGTTATAGTCTGGTTTTAACAAAAACGTTTCTCTTTTATTAAAACCTAGTTCACTATAACCAATGGCTCTGATACCAATCTGTCACACCCCCAAAATCCACCTGCGGAGTACTACCGCTTGGAGGCGTGACTGACCAGGATCCAGCCACCAATCATACTGAACAAGCATATAAGCAGTTATAAAAGATTAACCAATACGATTGGTGTTTCTAAACAAACAAGTTTAAGTTGCAAGCGGAAGCATAAGTCTTAAAATTAAAACATAAGTTCAAATGGTTTCAAGTTTAACATAGTACGCAGCAATCCGTGTCCCACAACGACTCTCCTCCATGCAAGCTCCAGCTGAGTACCTATGGTCCTGCAAAGCATGTAGTAACGAGTCAACAACTAGTTGAGTGAGTTCACAGTTGGGTGTTCGTTTTAGTTATTTCGAAAACAGTTTCCTTTAACTGGCATCCTGCCGTGGGGGTTACCCCATAGTTTAAAACGTGACTTGTTCATTCCCAGTTACTCTGGCATTCCAGCCGTGGGGGCTACCCCATGTTAGTTATCAGGCATTTCGGCCGTGGGGGCTACCCCATGCGTACACTAGACTCGTTACCATATCGACTGCTGACTGTAGTCATGTTTATGTGCCCTGAAACATCAATGTCTATCATCATTGACGTGCCCCAGATCCATTAGTTCACGCCCGTCCTCTGCGGCACGGTGTGAGGTTTGTCAGACCTAAATAGCGCTATCTAACTAATGACCCGCTCGCCATTGGCCCGGCGATTAAGTCGATACAAAAGGAGGGACTTCGTGATAGAGTTTTAGTCTAGTACGAGTTATCCGTCCATCCGGACGAGGAATCACATTCCTGAACCACTGACGTCCTACCCAAGGAGGACGAGGAATCCACGTTCCTTAACCCCGTTCCCAACCCAGGGAATCCCATGCTTTGTAGAGGGTGTGAACTCACCTTGGTTTGCTCGGCAGTAACACAGAAAAGTTAGTCAAGTTTGCAGGTAATCAATTAGGTCCTATCACAGATATTATTCGTATCAGATTCAAGCCAAGCAGTGCACGAATGTTCAACACATATTGTACACGGGTATTGATCATGGCAAACACGTTTAACATTATCAGCTCACAGTTAACAATCAAACACAACCCAAAGTCTAAGTGTGAAGCCCTAACAGTTGGGCTCATGATAACAGGCCCAAACAACACATCAACAGTAACACAGAAGTCCATAAGTCCGGCCCACTAACTTAGGCCCATAACTAAGCAAGCCCACTAAGGGGTCTCGAGTCGCAACCGGACTCGCAAACGTGGTTTCGAGTTGTGCTGTTATGTTGGTCATAAATGGTTGCGAGTCGCAACCGGTGTCGCAACCATGGTTTCGGCTCGTCATGCTGAGGTCTCGAGTCGCAACGGGACTCGTAACCTGTGGTCTCGGCTTGTCATGTTATGGTTGCGAGTCGTAACCAGGTGTTCTCGACTCGCAACTGGTGTCGCAACGTGGAGGTTTCGAGTCGCAACCAGGGGTTCCGACTCCCCAACAGTTGCTGATTCTGCGCAGATCGTACTATCCAATAGAATTCATGCAGAAATATGTACCAGCCACTAAACATGTTTTGTTGTCTAAAATTTACTCAAAATGGATCAAACAATGCAGATTTCAAATATTTAACACCCCTTCATTGCATATTCAAGTTGTTCTTCACATATTCAAAGCACATTCATCAAGTTCCTCAAATATTCATGACATAAACAATTCTCATACACCCATATTATGCATTTTCGGACAAGAGTTATAACACCAAACTAGATATCAATACTCATCTTGCTAGCAACACATTCTTAACTAAGATTTGTCATTAACATAAACTAGTCCGATTTCATGAACATTTACATCTAATGGTTTAAGCTTCATTTAGACACAAATACCATAACTCTACATGCCATATATCCGAAATGAAGACATGTTAACCGATTATCAACATTGTACATGTAATATCATCATTTGACAACAAGTAGCAAAACATTTCTCATGTGAAAACTTAGCAAGCAAACATATTGTCATAACCATCAATCCAAACACCAAAACTCAACATGAATCACTAACATACAACAATAAACATCAAGAAACACTAACCGGTTGATGAGGAATCCGTGTGAGCTTCCAACCGATTGTGTGTGAGCCGGTTCCAAGAGTCCAATCCGAAAGTGAGGAGTGTGCTTGTGTCTCTAGGGTTTTAGTGAGAGGGAGGTAGGAGAGTGTGTGAGAGTGAGTGTGTATGGTTGCCCAAAAGAATGGCAAGGTTGGCTAGAGGTGTGGTATAAATACTAGTTCCCTCAAGGTGCACCCTAATGGGTTTGTAAATCGGTTAAGGGGTGTCACGGCCCAAATGGCCCAAGCCGGTTACTATACACTCGAGACCTCATGGTCTCGAGTCGGGTCCCTTGTTCTTGGTCGGGTTCTCGGCTCACATACAACACGTACATATATACATACAATGCACACATAACAAAGCACATATCACATAAAAGGTTCACGTTTATCATTAAGTTTAATCAGTCAACTAGTCACATAACGTACAAGCATGTTTCATCGAGGCACAATAAAGGTTCTAAATTTCGAGTTGTCACATCATCCCCAAGTTGAAAGAAATTTCGTCCCGAAATTTGATGACACTCACTGAGGAAGCTAGTCAAGTTGTATGGTTTTCTTGAAGGCCAAAAGCCTCTCTTTTGCCGCAGGTGTCAGCTTCAGATAAGAGATGGAGATAGCTGCACAATAAACAAATAACAAAGAAAGACATTAGTGATCCTCATCATAAGAGACAAGTCTGATGGTGATCCTTCCAGGATCCTCTATCCTACCATGAGTAGCCCACTCCTTGGGCAGATCCTTCCCATTAGGGATGGTATCCCTCCTAACAAAGAAGAATCGTCGCTTCCAATTTGTATCATTCTTGGTGACCTTAAAAACAGGGTGATCCTCCCCAGCTTTCCGTTTCAGCAAATATCGATAGGAACCAAACGTGGTAAGATCATAAAGCTCAGCCAGCTCTGCCATCCCTAAGTTAATCCCCTCCTGCTCGATGATCCTCTCGAAGGTATACAAAACCCTCCAGATCATCGGCATGGCTTGGATATAAGATATGCCGGTCAAGGAAAAGAAGGATTGGGTGAAGGCTGGAAAAGGATACGAATATCCTATGGTAAACGGAGTTGCAGGAAAGGCCACCCAGTTGTCGGAAACAAAATCGCTTAAAGCGGTGGAAGTGAATGACTTGAAGATAGCATCCGCCGGAAAACAGTGACGGATCCTATCAACATGAGCATCGGTGAAGCAGCATCTCTCGGTAGGAGAGTCTTTAATGATCCCTTGGCTTTTTCAGGGGACTGCTCTTCTTGTGATCCTTGTGAGGGGAATTTCGGAGCAACATACTCATGGCAGAATAAAAATAGGGGAGCAGAAAAACAGAGCAAGAGAAGGAAGAAAGAGAAGAGAAGAGAATACCTGATCGATCTTCGGTAGAGATTATAAAGGGAGTATATCTTGAATTTAAATGCAGATTGATCCTAACCCTATCTCCTATTTATAATCATGATTTGCAGGGATGTCACTTCAGTGACGTAAAGGTTGCAACGGCTAGTCCGGTTATAACGGCTAGTTATCCGAGTCGCCCGTTGCAGATAAGATCAAAGCAAAATATAACTCGTTAATTTACAATAAACTCCTTATATTTTGGGGGCAATTGTTAGGGCTGGATTTTTGTGATACATGATCCTTACATGTGATCCTAACCAGTGATCCTTGTTTCTTTAGCAGATGGTGATCCTCAGCAGGACTTCAGGATCAGGATCATGGACCATCCCAGGATCCTCATGCTAACAGTTACCTTCATTGAATTAAATGTTGTTTTGCAGGAACATCTAGCAGGATCCGCTCTTAGCATCACAATCAAAGGACGCGTCTTTACAATTATAGCATGTGCTTAATCGGAGATGGACGTTGCAAAGGATATGGAAACTTGGCATGATTTAAGGGCGACAATTTAGGCTAGATTTGCTTTTATTTCTAAAGGGGTAATGAGCTGATTATTAGTCTTTTTACCTAAAATAGGTCACCTACACTTGTATATATAAACACTCTTCCCCATTCGGAAGAACACACAACACAATTCTCACACGCTTAGACACTCGAAACTATAGTGATCCTTGTACTCAGCTCATTATCATCCGAAGTTGTAACCATATTTTGATATATTGAAGTTGGTGATCGGTAGTTGCCATCACCCGAGGTTTTTATGCCGGAGATCATACATTGATCAAGGGCTTTTTCCTCGTATAAATCATTGTGTCTTTGCATATTACATACTAAAGTGATCCTTTACTCTTTCAATAAACCAAGCATCATACCCCGTTTACATAGAGTTTGGTTGCATTATCCTTGTGTGATTTTTGACCAAAACAACAGGTATTTCCAATGATATTATAACTCACAAGCTCGGAATTAACAGGTCTTTCAAGCCTGTTTAGCAAAACCGAAGGAAGTTTGCTCCTGAACGGAACACAATAATCCAGGAAGAGGTTGAAAGATTATTAAAGAGCAAGATGATTAGGGAAGTCAAATTTCCCAAGTGGCTAGCAAATGTAGTTGTGGTTCAAAAGAAAAATGGGAAATAGAGAGTTTGTGTAGATTACACAGACTTGAATAAAGCGTGTCCTAAAGACCCATTCCCTCTGCCTCATATAGACTCGATGGTGGTTGCTACTGCCGGTCATGAAATGTTAACTGTTAGGGCAGGATTTTTAATGACCTGTAATCCTTACCTAATATCCTAATAATGATCCTTGTTTCCGTGGCAGATAGTGATCCTCAGAAGAACTTCAAGATCAGGACAATGGATCATCCTAAGGATCCTCATACTAACGATTGTTCTCTTTGAATTTAATGTTGTTTTGCAGGAATTACGAGTTGGACCTGGTCTTGGCAACGTTATTAAGGAATCTTTCACGCTAATTTCGCACATGCATAACCAGAAATAGACGTTGTGGAGAATATGGAAACTTAGCACAAATTACGGGCAATTAGTTAGGCTAAATTTACTTCTGTTTCTAAAGGGGTAACGAGCTAGTAGTTAGGTGACTTACCTAAATTCAACCACACACACTTATATAAAGGGCACTCTCGAGCATTTGGAGAGGACAACACATTTCTTACACGCTCTAGCATACTACACCATAGTGATCCTTGTACTTAGCTCGTTACCATCTGAAGTTGTAAACATTGTTTATTATATTGAAGTTTGGTGATCGGTAGTTTCCATCACCCGAGGTTTTTTATGCCGGAGATCATTCATTGATCAAGGGCTTTTTCCTCGTATAAATCTTTGTGTCACTTGTGCAGTTTACATATAAATGATCCTTTTCTTTATTCATCATTACAAGCATCATTCCCCGTTAACAGAGATTTTGGTTGCATTATCCTTGTGTGATTTTTGACCAAAACAGTTTGGCGCCCACCGTGGGGCAATTGGTGCTTCATTCATAAGAAAGTTTCCCGTTGGTGATCATTCCGGATCGTTGCACACATGGCTTCATCGTTGAAGAATACCTCTACAGCGATGTCTGCAGTCAATTCATCTCAAGGCATTCCACCTTTGCCTCCACCACTTGCTGGATCTCAGAAAAATGCTGAAAAGAGACCTACTCCCATTTTCTCTAAACCTCCATCTTCTTCTGCTCCCAGTACTAGTGATATGTTTACTTTGATTTTGCAGATGAGGGATCGTATTCAGCGGCAGGATGAAACTAATGACAGGATCCTCAAGGAAATCGGAGATCTCAAGAGACAAAAGAAAACGGCAGAGGATCATTCTCCACTGGTGCCCAAATCTTTGAATTTTGATACTCCGATGATTACTTCTCAGCCATCAGAGATCCCAGACATTCAACATGTGGGTGGACCAAGAGGAGGGCACTTCGGCTCAGCAATAGTGACTCAGGCATCACGTTCATATTTCCAGCCAGCAGGATCCTATCCTCAGCATATGGGATCCTTCGTGAATTCAGGAGCCTACTCAGGAGCGCAGCAGGTTCAAGGATCCTCCTTTGTTCCAGGATCATCCCAGGTTCAAGGATCCTCCTTTGTTCCAGGATCATCCCAGGTTCAAGGATCCTCCGTTGTTCCAGGATCATCCTAGGTTCAAGGATCCTCCTTCGTTCCAGGATCATCCCAGTTTCAGGGATCCCTCCAGATGCCAGGATCCTTGAAGAATTTGCAAACAGGAAGTTCAGATGTCCATCAAGGAGATTTTATTCCAATGCAGACCATTGCTTCCACTGGTCCCTCCATCATCCCAGAGTCCTAGCAATATGGATTCACATCCAGTATTCCTAACTTGAACCCAATGGGAGGTAACACTTTTAATAATTCTCTTACCACTAACCATGGATTCATGCAGGCATCAGGTATCAACCATGCTATAGCCAAAGAACTGTAGAAACTGAAGGATATGATATCAAGTGTTCCAGGGGTGGTCAAACCTATCCCGGAGATTGCAGATGGAAGCCATAAGGTATCTCGTTTTGCACCACCAATTTGTGATGCTGAGATACCAAAAAGATTCCATATTCCAACTATGAAGCTGTTTTGGTCAAAAAATCACACAAGGATTATGCAACCAAACTCTTTGTAAACGGGGAATGATGCTTGGTATGATGAACAAAGATAAGGATCACTTAAATGAAAATTGCACAAGTGACACAAGGATTTATACGAGGAAAAAGCCCTTGATCAATGAATGATCTCCGGCATAAAAAACCTCGGGTGATGGAAACTACCGATCACTAAACTTCAGTATAACAAACAATGTTTACAACTTTGGATGGTAAAGAGCTAGGTACAAGGATCACTATAGTATCGTATGCTAGAGCGTGTGAGAAATGTGTTGTGTCTTCCAAATGCTGAAGAGTGCCCTTTATATAAGTGTGTGTGGTCGTATTTTAGGCAAGTCACCTAACTACTAGCTCGTTACCCCTTTAGAAATAGAAGTAAATTTAGCCTAACTAAATGCCCGTAATTTGTGCTAAGTTTCCATATTCTCCACAACGTCTATTTCTGGTGATGTATGTGCGAGATTTACGTGAAAGATTCCTTAATAACGTTGCCAAGACCAGGTCCAACTCGTAATCCCTGCAAAACAACATTAAATTCAAAGAGAACAATCGTTAGTATGAGGATCCTTAGGATGATCCATGATCCTGATCCTGAAGCTCTTCTGAGGATCACTATCTGCCAAAGAAACAAGGATCACTCGTTAGGATATCATGTAAGGATCACAGGTCATTAAATCCTGCCCTAACAATTGTCCCCAAAATATAAGGAGTAATTATATAATATTAACGAGTTATATTTTGCCGGATCTTATCTATAACTAACTCAACGGATATATAGCCGTTACGAATGAACTATCCGTTGCGATCTGACGTCATGGAGGTGACAGCCCTGCACAAATCATCATTATAAATAGAAATAGGGATAGGATCATTTGCATTTAAATTCAAGGACTCTTCCCTTTATAACCGCGACCAGAGGATTGAACAGGTATTCCCCTTTATCTTCTCTCTTCTCTTGCTCTGTTTTCTTTCTCTTTCCATCGTTCTGTAAAAAATGTTGCTCCGAAATTCTCCCTGTAAGGATCCTAAGAAGAACAGCCCCTTGAAGGGTCAAGGGATCATCAAGGATTCCCCCACCGAGAGGTGTTGTTTTACCGAACTTCAAATCGACAAAATCCGTCATTGCTTTCCGACGAACACCCTTTTTAAGCCTTTTAGCCCCACCGCTTTGAGTGATTTCATCTCTGAGACTTGGGTAGCTTTCCCGGCCACTCCTTTCATGATAGGATACTCGTATCCTTTCCCTCAGTTCACCGAATCCTTCTTCTCCCTTACCGGCATCTGCTATATCCAGGCTATGCCGATGATCTGGAGGGTTTTATACACCCTTGAGAGGATCATCGAACAAGAAGGAATTGATCTGGGTATGGCAGAGTTGGCTGAGATGTATGATCTTACAACTTTTGGATCCCACCGATACTTGTTCAAACGAAAAGCTGGAGAGGAGCACCCTGTTCTCAAAGTTACCAAAAATGACATGAACTGGAAGCGGCGGTTCTTTTTGTAAGGAGAGATACCATCCCTGATGGGAAGGATTTGCTCAAGAAGTGGGCTACCCATGGTAGGATAGAGGATCCTGGAAGGATCGCCATAGAACTTATCCTTTAGCATAAGGATCACTGACATTCTTTTGTTTCCTTATTGTGCAGCTATATCCGTTTCTCATCTTAAGTTGACTCCTGCTGCAAAAGAGAGACTCTTGGCCTTTAGGAAGCTTGATCCTAAAATAAGAACTTTCCAGGTCATCACCCAGGATTCTCAGGAAGTATCCTCTGCTTCTGTCACAATGTCAAGTAAGTATCCTTTTTTAAGGAGTATTTATATAATGAGAGTCAAATAAAATTAAGATACTTATCTTGTTTTGGTTGTGCAGGCGCTGGAAAATCCTCTAAGTCTGCTTCGAAGTTCGGCATCGATGATCTTACTAATGTCAAATCCTCAAGGAAGAAGACTCCTGCTGCTAGCCCAACTGCTTCAGCCCCTAAAGCACCTATCAGGGGAAAAGGAAGCAAGAAGAGAAAGGCCTCTGAGGATTTGCAAGGTCTGCCCCTGCTCCGCCAACAGTGTCTGGATTACATCAACGAGGTAAGGATCACTGTCCTGCTTGTGTATCCTGCTAGTCTAAGGATCACTTGATTTATGAGGTCATTCCTTGTCTTCCTTGCAGAAATTTGCTGAGATAGAGACATATGTTGGCCATGTTGAGGATCAGGATCGCCAGATTGCTGACCTTCAACAGGTTGGGGTGTTGAAGGATCTCAAGATAGCCGATCTTCAGAAGGAGCTCCAGGCCACCAAGGGGGAAGCCGCCAAGATGCTGATCAACTTCGACTATGAGAGGCACGAGATCACCCAGGATGCCAAGGTCTCTGCTGCAATAGCTATGTACAAGATCCAGCTGCAAATGGCTACGGAGGCTCAGGATCCTGCTTTTGACAAGAGCACCTGGGATGTCGAAGGCTGTAAGGCTAGGCTGGCTGAACTGGAGGATGATGAGGAGGCTGAGGAGATCCCGATGCTTGAGGGTGGAGACACTGGCAAGGATCAGGGTGGAGAGGCAAGTGGAGCCGGTGGTGATGGTGCAGCGAAGGATTGAGCTGCAGGATTGGGCAATGATGGAAATTTCGAGACTTAGCCGGAGCCCAATTTTTTTGTTTGGTGGTTGTTTTTTTGTGGTTGTGATGTTTTAAAACAATTATGGTCTGTATTTGAACAATAGGTTTAGGGTTGAGGATCTAGGATCCTGTGAAAAATAGGTAGGATTACAAATGGTGGAGGGATCCTCTGTTTGGGGATGAAGCCATTGTGATCCTGCCGCCTTTAATTTCCTGCACTTGCTATAACCGCATAAACAATGGACACCCTTTGCCAACCCATGTGGACGGGCCACGTTTTGCTGGTAGAAATGTGGGTTGGCAATTTTGACAACTTAAAAAGGGGTTAAATATTTAATGAATAAAACTTTTAACTTTTGACTTATCCTGTGATGTTATCCTTGTATATCTTTTGAACTTTCAATTGTTTTGATTTATACTTGTCTAAGTAAGAAAGGTTAAGCAAATTATGTTTAAGAAATTTAGGATATGATCCTGGATCAAATATCCTATAATCGAAAGTTTTCAAAGTAGTTTATTTTAAGGATCATAGGTTCAGTTGTCAAAGTATATGGGTTATTCAAAAAATAATGAATAGAACCAAAACAGTTAAGGATCATACCTGAGAATCCAAGTTAGGATCCTAACCTTTAACACTGTAATCAGGATAACCATAAGAAAAGCTTTTAATGGGTAATAAGGATTGAGGATCCTTAATTGTTTAACTTCGAAAACCTGAAAACAGAATATAACTTGGGACTAAGCCAATATAAGAGATAAGTTAGTAACTGGGGACAAGCCCAAAGGATAACTGGGGACAAGCCCAAAGGATCACTGGGGACAAGCCCGAAGGATAACTGGGGACAAGCCCCAAGATCGTATGTAAACTGGAGTATGGCCCTTACTGGCGACTATCCAAACTTAGTGACATAAAAATGCCAAAACCTTAGCTAACGTGAAAACGTTAGAAACCTTAGGAACGGACGTATGGTACGTCTACCATTATACGTAGGATCCTAGGTATAGCCAGTACGATGGAATTATCAGCCCCTAAAGCGAGTACTGGTCCCAAAGACGTGAACTATACCAGGATCATCGTGCGCTACAGGCGAAAACTGGGGACAAGCCCAAGGATAACTGGGGACAAGCCCAAACAACTGGGGTTGAACCCAAGGATCTGAGTTGCTTCTGAAGATTGTCGACAATATGCTAAGGATACCTGGACTATCAGAACTCAAAATCTCGTGAGAGAAGGATGAAGGATACATGATCCTTATCCTTAAATAAGAAAATATGTAAATAAGAGTTCAAGCTTAGGACATTACCAGAGTAAGGATCATCGATACTTCAGGGATCCTTGAAGGATACTTCTAATGTAAGGATCATATGTGCCAGGAGGATCCTGTTCACATGAAATATTTCTTTAAGTGGACAGCATTCCAGGCTCTTGGTAACAAATTTCCTTCCATGGTTAGCAATCCATATGCCCCCTTTCCTGCTTCGGCTTCAATCAAATAAGGGCCTTCCCATTTCGGTGCCAATTTCCCATCAGTAGGATTGATGGTATTCTGGAATGCTTTTCTCAACACCATATCCCCAACTTGGAATTTCCTTAATCTGACATTTTTGTTGTAAGCGCCAGTCATTCTTTGTTGATAGCTAGCCATCCTTATCCTAGCCAGATCCCTGATTTCCTCAATAGTATCCAAGTCTTGAGCCAGGTTTGCATCATTCTCCTCAGGATCACGGGTACTTGTTCTAGCAGTTGGGACCACCATTTCTGTTGGGATCACTGATTCTGCCCCAAATACCAAAGAGAATGGTGTTTGACCAGTAGCATTCTTGGGGGTTGTCCTATCAGCCCAAAGCACATAAGGTAATTCTTCTGCCCATTTCCCTTTCTTGGATCCAAGTTTATTCTTCAGATTGTTGATGATGATCTTGTTGGATGATTCTGCTTGTCCATTGGCTTGTGGGTGGACTGGTGTTGATGTTATCATCTTAATCCCCCAGCTGTCACAAAAGTTAGTAGTCCTGCTCCCAATAAATTGGGAACCATTATCACATACAATTTCGGAAGGAATGCCAAATCTAGTTATAATATTTCTCTTAATAAAGGATATAACTTCCTTCTCTCTGACTTGGGCAAAAGCTTCAGCCTCTATCCACTTGGAGAAGTAGTCAGTCATAGCAAGCATGAACACTTTTCCACCAGGTTCTTTAGGGAGCTTGCCAACTATATCCATCCCCCATCTCATGAATGGCCAAGAGGATGGTATAGGATGTAGAAATTCAGCCGGCTGATGAAGGATATTGCTGTGTCTTTGACAAGGATCACACTTCTTAGCATACTCCACAGCATCCCTTTTCATAGTTGGCCAGTAGTATCCTGTCCTTAAGATCCTTGAGAACAATGCCCTGCCCCCAGTGTGGTTTCCACAATCTCCTTCATGGAAGTCTTTTAAAACTTCCTGAACTTCAGGATCCTCGATACATCTTAAACATGGTCCCGCAAAAGATCGCTTATATAGCATATTATTTAAGATTGTGAATTGAGATACCTTAATTCTGAAAGCCCTAGGGTTTTCTTCCATAGGAATCTCTCCGTGTTGTAAGTATCTCATGATTGGTGAGATCCATGATCCTGAACAAGATTGAGTATCCTCACTAGGGATCATTGCAGAATCCTCTTCTATTTCCATGGCCACCTGATTTTCAATAGCAGGAGCCAGGATATGGATGATGGGAATACTTATATCCTCTGGGATCTTCAAAGATGATCCTAGATTGGCCAATGCATCAGCTTCTGTATTTTCTTCCCTTGGTACCTGTGTCAAACTGAAGAAAACAAAGGAGAGTGCCAATTCTTTGACTATCTCTAAATATTTGGTTAGTTTTTCACCTTTAACAGCATAGGATCCATTAAAGTGATTAGTGATTAACAATGAATCCACGTATACCTCAAGATACCTGATCCCCATATGTTTAGCAATTTGCAAACCAGCAATCAAGGCCTCATATTCAGGCTCATTATTAGTGGCTTGGAACTCACAAGCTATGGAGTGGGGTATTATGTCCCCCTGTGGCGATTTTAGTAGCATACCAAGCCCCGTGCCTTTAACATTTGAGGATCCATCAGTATGTAGTATCCAAGGATCCTTGGTCTCATCCAGCTGCTGGTCTTCCAATTCGGCTTCCTTTTGTAAATCACTACTGAAATCAGCCACAAAGTCTGCTAATGCTTGAGATTTGATGGCTGTTCTAGGCTCATATCTTATATCATGGGCACTAAGCTTTACTGCCCACTTAGCCATCCTTCCGGACATCTCTGGTTTTCTGAGGACATTCTTAATTGGAAAATTAGTTCTAACAACAATAACATGGGTTTCAAAATAATGTCTTAGTTTAGTAGATGCCATAATTAGTGCAAGAATAAGTTTTTCAAGGTGTGAATACCTGGATTCAGCATCAAGTAAACTCTTACTTACATAATAGACAGGATATTGTGTACCTTCATGATCCTTAACAAGGACTGCACTTACTGCTTTTGAGGATACCGCAAGATATAAGGATAACACATCTCCTTTTTCTGGTTTCATCAATGCTGGAGTTGAGGACATGTATTCTTTGAGGGCTTGTAAAGCATTCTCGTGCGTTCAGTCCATTCGAATTTTTTTGTTCTTTCTTAGGATATCATAGAACTCTTTACACCTTTCTGAGGATTTGGATATAAATCTGTTTAGAGCTGCTATCCTGCCTGTTAGCCTTTGCACATCCTTAGCGTTGGCAGGGGATTTGATATTCACCAATGCTTTGATTTGTTCCGGGCTTGCTTCAATGCCCCTCTGGGTTACCATATATCCTAAGAATTTGCCTGCTTTAACACCGAAGTGACATTTTGAAGGATTAAGCTTCATGTTATAACTATCAAGGATATCAAATGCTTCCTCCAAATCCCTTAGGTGATCCTCAGCTTTTTTGGATTTTACCACCATATCGTCTATGTACACTTCCATAGTTTGTCCAATTTGATCCTTGAACATCATATTCACCAGCCTTTGATATGTTGCACCTGCATTTCTTAATCCAAATGGCATAGCAATATAACAATATAAACCGGTTGGGGTCATAAAAGCCGTATCCTCTTGGTCAGATGGTTCCATCTGAATTTGTTGGAATCCATATGATGCATCCATAAAGGTTAACAGTTCATGACCCGCCGTTGCATCCACCATGGAGTCAATGTGGGGTAATGGGAAAGGATCCTTGGGACATGCCTTATTCAAATCAGTGAAATCGACACATACCCTCCACTTTCCATTTTTCTTTTGAACAACAACCACATTGGCCAGTCATTTTAGATACTTTACTTCTCTAATCATACCTGCTCGTAGTAATCTTTCTACCTCTTCCTGGATAATGGCATTTCTTTCTGGTGCCAACTTCCTCCTTTTTTGATGGATTGGTTTAACTGACCTGTCAATGCCAAGTTTATGAGTGATAATATCCTTAGATATACCTGTCATATCCTCATGTTTCCATGCAAAGGTAGATTTTCTTCTTTTGAGGAAGGATACGATGTCTTCTTTCATTTGTCCTAGGATCCCTGATCCGATATAGATTTTGGATTCAGGATCATCAGGATCCAAGAGGATTTCGTCCACATCCTGCTCTCTTGCCTCCAAGACACCCCTTGGAGGATACTTTAATTGCTATTGCTCCCTTGTTTTCGAGGCTGGTTTCATTGATGAGGTGTAACAATCCTTAGCCTCCTGCTGATCACTATCGATCTTGATTATTCCCCAAGGGCTAGGGAGCTTCACACATTGATGGTAGGTGGATGGGACTGCCTTCATATCGTGTATCCAGGGCCTGCCAAGGATAACATTACAACAAGACAAACAGTCAATAACATAAAATTTCTGATAATTATGTAATCCTTCCACGTAAATTGGGAGTTTGATGTCCCCCATGGTTTTCTTAGTTTCGCCACTAAATCCCACGAGCACGGAGGATCTTGGTGTGATGTCTGATTCAGGAATACCCATTTTCTTCAGAACATCAAGCTGGATAATGTTTACCGAACTTCCTCCGTCAATAAGGATCCTGCGGACAAAATGGTTAGAAATAAAAAGAGTAATAACTAAACTATCATGATGAGGATCCTGGATGTTAATTCTATCATCCTCATCAAAGGTTATGATTTCTCCTTCCGAGATACTTGATGTTCGAATAGGCCTTTCTCCATTATCCATTTTAGCTTCCTTTGCATGCCTTTTAGCTGCTGAGAAGGATGTACCACAGATGTCTGATCCTCCAGAAATAAAGTTGATCACTTGTGCATCTGCCGGAGGGGCTGGAGCTTTTTCAGGGATCCTTTCAGGATCCTGAGTCCTTTGCTTTTTTCTTCCCAACAATTCTTTCAAATGCCCCTTGCTCAGCAGATATCCAATTTCCTTTCTTAATGCGATGCATTCTTCTGTTAAATGCCCAAAATCCTCGTGGTATGCACACCATTTTGATTTGTCTTTAGCTGCGGCTGGTTTGTCATTTTTTCTGGGCC
Organism: Helianthus annuus; assembly: GCF_002127325.2. Taxonomy (NCBI): domain Eukaryota; kingdom Viridiplantae; phylum Streptophyta; class Magnoliopsida; order Asterales; family Asteraceae; genus Helianthus; species Helianthus annuus. The sequence continues at coordinate 156,538,447 of NC_035449.2, read as the reverse complement.
ATCTGGCTTTTTCTCCTAGGTTTTGCATTGCAAGGATTAGTTCATGGTTATCAACGGAAAAACAGTATTCAGAAATCGGAGGATAATCCTCATCATCCTCTTCTTGTTCAACAGCATGCACGTTCTGGTTGTTAGTTCTATTGTAGGATTTGAATTTGTTGCTTTTGAAAGAGGATCCTTGCTTTTCTTGTTTTGAGGATCCTACTTGTCTCTCCTGGATCCTCTTGTCATCCTCTAGCCGGATGAACCTGAGGGCTCAAGTTCTTACTTCGTCTAGGTTCCTGCATGGTGTCATAACAAGATCATCATAGAACAATGAATCCCTAAGCAATCCCATTTTGAAGGCCTCAACAGCTGTGGCCACATCCAAGTTGGGAATGTCCAAGGATTCTTTACTAAATTTGGTTATATAATCCCTTAATGATTCATTATGACCCTGAGTTATCCTATTTAAATCACTAGTCAATCGTTCAAATTTTCTGCTACAAGAAAATTGATTATTGAATAAGTTAACTAAATTAGCAAACGAAGTAATAGAGTAAGGGGGAAGACTTAGCAGCCATTTAAGAGCTGATCCAGTAAGAGTGGATCCAAATCCCTTGCATAGGCATGCTTCCTTTAACCTTTCCGGAATTGGATTGATCTCCATCCTCTCCCTGTATTGTGCTATGTGTTCCTTAGGATCCGTTGTACCATCATACAGCTTCATAGTTGGAATATGGAATCTTTTGGGTATCTCAGCATCAAAAATTGGTGGTGCAAAACGAGATACCTTATGGCTTCCATCTGCAATCTCCGGGATAGGTTTGACTACCCCTGGAACACTTGAAATCATATCCTTCAGTTTCTGCAGTTCTCTGGCCATAGCATGGTTGATACCTGTATCCTGCATGAATCCATGGTTAGTGGTAAGAGAATTATTAAAAGTGTTACCTCCCATCGGGTTCAAGTTAGGAACACTGGATGTGAATCCGTATTGCTGGGATTCTAGGATAATGGAGGGACCAGTGGAAGCAATGGTCTGCATCGGAATAAAATCTCCTTGATGGACATCTAAACTTCCTGTCTGCAAACTCTTCGAGGATCCTGGTATCTGGAGGGATCCTTGAAACTGGGATGATCCTGGAACGAGAGAGGATCCTTGACCCTGGGATAATCCTGGAACAAAGGAGGATCCTTGAACCTGGGATGATCCTGGAATAAAGAAGGATCCTTGAAATTGCTGCGCTCCTGGGTAGGCTCCTGAATTCACGAAGGAACCCATATGCTGAGGATAGGATCCTGCCGGCTGGAAATATGAGCCTGATGCCTGAGTCACTATTGCTGGGCCGAGGTGCGCTCCTTTTGGTCCACCCACATGTTGAATGTCTGGGATCTCTGATGGCTGAGAAGTAATCATCGGAGTATCAAAATTCAAAGATTTTGGCATCAGTGGGGAATGATCCTCTGCCGTTTTCTTTTGTCTTTTGAGATCTCCGATTTCCTTGAGGATCCTGTCATTAGTTTCATCCTGCTGCTGCATACGATCCCTCATCTGCAAAATCAAAGTAAATATATCACTAGTACTGAGAGCAGAAGAAGTTAGAGCAGAAGAAGATGAAGGTTTAGAGAAAATAGGAGTTGGTATCTTCTTAGAATTTTTCTGAGATCCAGCTTGTGACAACTCGTATTTCAGAACCTATCTTTGTGTTTAGTGTAACATGTTTGAACGTTACGTGACTTTGTGATGCGTTGATTTAATTGAATGATATGTTATGCATTATGCGAATTGTGTATGTATGTATAGATCGTGTTGCATAAAACCCTTGGGCCGCACTCAATTGCTCAATCTGTACTCGGCTCACATTCAAATAGGGGCCCGGCCCTCCTCTACATCGGATACACACACATAATTTGTGTGTGATTCGCATAGCCTGCAAAACACAAAAGATTTATCCGAAGCCTACCATTATACGAATTGTTTGATTATTTTATGAATTGCATATTTGTGGACTCGTTTGATTATTGCATTGGTGTTCTGGGCCCAAATGACTACGAGGCCAAAACCGAGCCCAGTCTCCTCCTCATTATTTGCGTGCATGATTTATAAGATGTCACAACCCTTTTTGCAAACCCTACTTCCTCAACCCTCTATTTTGGACGGCAGCCTCTTCTTATTGAAACTCTAATTCCCTCGACATCTGCATTCTGGTAAATCATTATCAGGTTAGTGAATATGCTTGCACATGATTTTTATTTGTTAATTGTTTGTATATATTTGTATTATGCTTGCACCGTATCCTTTGGTTCAATAACATGACTGCCATGACTTTTCTTGATAACACGGAACACCACATGGATTGTCGGCTAGAAAGCAACATGGGGTGCTTATTGATATCGGGATAGGGGGGGGGGTCAAATCGGTGGACAATGGTTGGAATGAGGAACTGCCGATTTGAAATAATCATTATTGCTAGGGAATTGATAACTCATGTGGCTACTTGTTGGTCCAATGAGAAGCTTAGGTTATGATCATTTGGTCCAATGGAAACATGGAAACAAGACACATACTTGTCGGCTATTGTGAGATCTGATCATGTGCTTAATATATTGAATTGTCAGTATTGTATTGCATGAGTATTAAATATTAAAATCAAATTGTTTGTGTCAATTTCGGTCCAATAAGAAGTCTTGGTAGTGCAAGATGTGGTCTAATGAGGTTGGGCGGTGGTGGGTAGATGGCGGATAGTAGGGTATTTTTATTATTTTGCGATAATGTTTATTCTGTTTTCTTTACTGAGATTGTGTTAATTAAAAATCGGATAAACTTGGAAACTTTGAATAAAATGTAACTGATATGCATCGAAGGATAACTACATGCCGAAAGATAATAGTTTTGACCGAAGGATAGCTCGACCGAACCATAGTTTTGACCGAAGGATAGCTTGACCGAAAGATGACATTGTTCGAAACATAATGATTGGTCCGAATGAAAATTGTGAAAAACTGCTAGTCGAAGGATCATAAATGAGTCAAAGGATAATAGTGTAACCGAAAGATATTAGGGTATATGATCTAAATAATGGGTCAAATGTTTGATTTATTTGGCATGCTATGCTTGGTGATGAGCGTTAAAAATTGCATTCGTGCATACTAGCTGATGATTTAATGTGAAATACTACGTGTTGTGCCGTTATGCAAACTGACTGTTATGTGAACATTAAATTGCATGCGTATCATTGCGAACATGAACTGATTTGTTATACGTGCATACAATAGGACGTGATTAAATTCTTGTGAGTGCATAACCTAGCATACCGAGCAAACCAAGGTGAGTTCACACAGCCAAGGCATGGGTTCCCAGGGTGGGAATGGGTTGGATGATTACTTGTGCATACTTTGATATTATAACGAACGATTAAACTGTTGATGCTTACGAACTGCCTTCGCACACACCCTGGTCGGTAAAGACTATGGTCGCGAACGAACTACTCAACTGCCTTCGCACACACCCTGGTCGGTAAAGACTATGGTCGCGAACTGATCAATTGCCTTCGCACACACCCTGGTCGGTAAAGACTACGGTCGCGAACTAACGAACCTAATCTTCGCACACATGCCTGGGAGGCCGCGATGGAACTGATACGATATGAAACTTAACTGAACGAACGCACTATTACCCAAACTAAACTATTAACTGTGAACTCGCTCAACTAGTTTGTTGATTATCTGCTGCATGCCTTGCAGGACCTTAGGTACATTTTGGAGCTTGCACAAGGAAGGAGCAGGTCGTTGTGGGGCTTGGATCTTGATCACCTTATTGAACACTTTTGATATTTGATATTTATTTGCTATGGGTTTTACAATAATACGCTTCCGCTAAACAATGACAACTTACTTATGTTTTGGAAACACCTTTCATATGGAATTGGTTTGGTTTATATTGCATTTACTTTTACTTTATACAATGTTCTGTATGATTGGTGGCTTGATCCTGGTCAGTCACGCTCCCAAGCGGTGATACTCCGCGTGTGGATTTTGGGGGTGTGACAGATTGGTATCAGAGCCATTGGTTATAGAGAACTTGGTTTTAATATGGGGAAAACGTTTTTATTAAAACCAGACTATAACCAAAACAGTGCTCTCAACGATCCACAACGACGCTTCGCTCCACGTGCAAGACTCGACATCCTAGGTAATAAGGTTTATGTTTATTGCCTACATGCTAGAATTGCATAGAACTTTGCTCGTAGTATGCTTACTTTACTTTGCTCACTACTAGATACTACTTGAGAACACCTATGTGCCTACACTTTTCTGTCATCGCACTACTCGCGAACCATTCATACTTATGCTACCTTTACTGTTCGATCATGTCTGGACGTGTTAACATGACTCAAGCCCAGTTGACGGCTCTCATTAACGAACAAGTTGCTGCGGCACTTACAGCCGCACAAGCAGGAGGTATAACCTGCTAACCCAGACCTATCCTAGGATGTTGATCCTACTCTCATGACCCAACTCTCGCGCTTAACCTTGACCTATCTTTCTCGCGCAACGGGTCGGAACGCATAGCAACCTGTCTGCACATTCAAGAACTTCATGGACTATCGTCCAAGCACATTCAGTGGCACAGAAGGAGCAGTGGGACTACTCCATTGGTTTGGGAAGCTCGAGTTAGTATTCGGGATGTGTGTATGCCCTGAGACTCGCAGGGTCAAGTACGCCACTGGTACTTTGGAGGAAATCGCGCTAATCTGGTGGAACGCGCAAGTACGGGTACTAGGGTTGGCAGCTGCTAACGCCACCCCATGGAACGAATTCAAAGAACACATTATAAGGGAATACTACACGTGTGATGACATCCACAAGTTGGGAGTGGAGCTCTATCATTGGAAAATGACGGGGTCAGAAATTGAAGCTTATACGAAACAGTCGAACGAATTGACCATCTTGTGTCCAACCATGGTGGACCCTCCAAGCAAGCGTATCGAATTTTACCTCAAGGGTCTAGCCTCAGAGATTCAGAGCCATGATACATCGGCTAACCTCGACAATATCCAAGACATTCAGCGTCTTGCACATCGCCTCATGGATCAGGCAGTGGAACAGAACAGGCTGCCTAGTTGTATCAGCGCTATTACTACCGCCACCACTTCTGCTACTCCCGCTACTCCTAGTGACAACAAGCGGTAAAGGGATGGGTATCCCAGCAAGGGTTCAGCTACCGTTCGGTCTCAAGCACAGCAGCAGCGCAAAAAAATAGTAATCACCAGAGCCGAGTCAGCCAACTTCTGGTGGTCAGGGGCAGGGTGGATATCGGGGAATTCACCCGATGTGTAACTAATGCAACAGACACCACGGTGGTTAGTGCAACGAGGGACGTTGCCAGAGGTGTCTCAAGATGGGCCATGAAGCTAAGGATTCAGGAGCCCACGGCCTGCAAATCGGAATCGCCAGCAACAACAGCAAGCAGAAATCCTATGCAAGAAAAAGATTATTCGCATTCCTCGTTCTGGTCAAGAACCTCTCGAAGTACAAAGCGACAAAAGTGGTGTTGTGGTTGGCATAACCTCTTTCTTGAAGGCTCAGAAATGTTACAGAAGAGTCACACCGCAACTTTTGGCTCTCGTTACAGACGTATTAACGAAAGAGAAGAAGTTAGAAGACCATCCAGTTGTACGCGACTTCCCTCAGGTGTTTCCTGAAGATTTGCCTGGTCTACCGCCTCATCGTCAGGTCGAATTTCAAACCGAGCTCGCTCCAGGAGCAGCACCCATAGCTACCGGGAACTCAGGATGTGCATAGACTGCCGGGAACTGAACAAGGTTAAAGTGAAGAACCGTTATCCTCTTCCACGCATTGACGACTTATTAGATCAGTTGCAAGGGTCGTGTTATTACTCCAAGATAGACTTGAGGTCAGGTTACCATCAGTTGAGAGTCCGGGATGAGGACGTCCCTAACACTGCATTCAGAACTCGCTACGGTCACTACGAGTTTCTTGTTAAGCCATTCGGGCTTACGGACGCGCCTGCAGTCTTCATGGATCTTATGAATGGGTGTGCAAACCCTATCTTGACGAGTTCGTCATAGTTTTCATCGACGACATTCCGACCTACTCCAAGAGTCAGGAGGATGGGATTCATGTCGATCCATCCAAGGTAGATTCGATCAGGAACTGGCCTGCACCGCGTACACCAACGAAATACGCCAATTCTTGGGTTTGGCGGGTTATTACAGGCGATTTATTAAAGACTTCTCCAAGATCGCTCAACCGCTTACTATGCTAACACAGAAAGGTGTCACCTACCATTGGGGAGATTCCCAAGAGACCGCTTTTCAGTACCTAAAGGATAGGCTTTGCAGCGCACCTATTCTCTCATTGCCAGAGGGCACAGATGACTTCGTGGTTTATTGTGACGCATCGATACAGGGTCTTGGTTGTGTATTGATGCAACGGGATAAGGTTATTGCTTACGCTTCGCGACAACTCAAGATTCATGAACGGAACTACACGACGCACGATTTAGAGCTGGGAGCTGTTGTTTTCGCGCTTAAGATATGGCGACATTTCCTGTACGGTACCAGGTGCACGATTTACACCGATCACAGGAGTCTCGAGCATATCCTTAAGCAAAAGGATTTGAACATGCGTCAACGAAGATGGGTTGAACTACTGAACGACTATGAATGCGCCATCAAGTACCATCCAGGCAAAGCCAATGTTGTGGCTGATGCTCTCAGTCGGAAAGACACCTTACCTAAGCGCGTGCGAGCGCTACAGCTTACGATCCAGTCTAGTCTTCCTGCACAAATACGAGATGCTCAGGTGGAAGCATTGAAACCCGAAAACGTCATGGCTGAAGCCTTACGCGGTTCAAGGCAAAGATTAGAACAAAAGGAAGACGACGCCTACTAGGTGACAGGACGTATTTGGGTCCCACTATATGGCGGTTTACGAGAACTGGTGATGGATGAAGCACACAAGTCTCGCTACTCGGTACATCCAGGATCGGACAAAATGTACCACGACATCAGAACTACTTATTGGTGGCCTAGTATGAAAGCCCACATCGCCACCTATGTTGGCAAGTGCTTGACCTGTGCGAGAGTCAAGGTTGAATATCAGAAACCCGCAGGTCTACTGCAACAACCCAGGATACCACAGTGGAAATGGGAAGAGATTTCCATGGATTTTGTTACATGCTTACCCAGATCCCAGCGTGGGAATGATATCATATGGGTGATCGTGGATCGACTCACAAAATCTGCGCACTCCCTGGCTATAAAGGAAACGGATAAGTTCTCCCTTCTCGCAGACATCTATCTTAAAGAAGTTGTTTCGAGGCACTGGGTGCCCACCTCCATCATTTCGGATCGGGATGCACGATTCACGTCAGAACTATAGCAAGCGATGCACAAATCTTTCGGCTCACGGTTAGACATGAGCACAGCATATCATCCTCAGACGGATGGGCAGTCTGAGCGAACGATTCAGACTCTTGAAGACATGCTTCAGGCATGTGTTATCGACTTCGGCAACGGCTGGGAAAAAGCATCTTCCTTTGGTGGAGTTCTCGTATAATAACAGTTATCACACCAGCATACAAGCCGCTCCATTCGAGGCATTGTACGGACGTAAATGCCGGTCACCTCTCTGTTGGGCAGAGGTGGGGGATAGTCAGATTACAGGACCAGAAATGGTAGTTGACGCTACTGAACGAATTGCACACGTATGACAACGCATGGCGGCAGCACGCGACCGTCAGAAAGCCTACGTGGACAAGCGTAGAAAGCCATTGGAATTTGAGGTCGGGGACCGGGTTTTATAGAAAGTTTCACCCTGGAAGGGTGTGGTTCGATTTGGTAAACGAGGCAAACTGAATCCGCGGTACGTCGGACCATTCGAAATCTTAGAAAAGATTGGCAAAGTAGCCTACAGATTAAACCTACCTCCTGCACTCGGTGCAGTTCACAATGTATTTCACGTGTCGAATCTGAAGAAATGCCTATCAGATGAGACCCTTTTAAGGAACTCACTATCGACGAGCGGTTGCAGTTCGTCGAGGAACCAGTTGAAATCACGGACCGGGATGTTAAGGTCCTCAAACACAAGAGAATCCCTCTTGTTCGAGTTCGTTGGAACTCCCGTCGTGGCTCAGAGTACACCTGGGAACGCGAAGACCAGCTGACAGAAAAGTACCCCCAGCGATTCGAAACCAATGCAACCACTACTGAGACTGAAGCTACTACTGCGGAATTTCGGGACGAAATTCCAAATCAACGGGGGGATGATGTGACACCCCAGGAAAACCAGTAAACGACACAACTTACCTAGCTTCCTCAGTAACCGCATGCTAAATTTCGGGACGAAATTTCTTTCAAGTTGGGGATAATGTGACAACTCGTATTTCAGAACCTATCTTTGTGTTTAGTGTAACATGTTTGAACGTTACGTGACTTTGTGATGCGTTGATTTAATTGAATGATATGTTATGCATTATGCGAATTGTGTATGTATGTATAGATCGTGTTGCATAAAACCCTTGGGCCGCACTCAATTGCTCAATCTGTACTCGGCTCACATTCAAATAGGGGCCCGGCCCTCCTCTACATCGGATACACACACATAATTTGTGTGTGATTCGCATAGCCTGCAAAACACAAAAGATTTATCCGAAGCCTACCATTATACGAATTGTTTGATTATTTTATGAATTGCATATTTGTGGACTCGTTTGATTATTGCATTGGTGTTCTGGGCCCAAATGACTACGAGGCCAAAACCGAGCCCAGTCTCCTCCTCATTATTTGCGTGCATGATTTATAAGATGTCACAACCCTTTTTGCAAACCCTACTTCCTCAACCCTCTATTTTGGACGGCAGCCTCTTCTTATTGAAACTCTAATTCCCTCGACATCTGCATTCTGGTAAATCATTATCAGGTTAGTGAATATGCTTGCACATGATTTTTATTTGTTAATTGTTTGTATATATTTGTATTATGCTTGCACCGTATCCTTTGGTTCAATAACATGACTGCCATGACTTTTCTTGATAACACGGAACACCACATGGATTGTCGGCTAGAAAGCAACATGGGGTGCTTATTGATATCGGGATAGGGGGGGGTCAAATCGGTGGACAATGGTTGGAATGAGGAACTGCCGATTTGAAATAATCATTATTGCTAGGGAATTGATAACTCATGTGGCTACTTGTTGGTCCAATGAGAAGCTTAGGTTATGATCATTTGGTCCAATGGAAACATGGAAACAAGACACATACTTGTCGGCTATTGTGAGATCTGATCATGTGCTTAATATATTGAATTGTCAGTATTGTATTGCATGAGTATTAAATATTAAAATCAAATTGTTTGTGTCAATTTCGGTCCAATAAGAAGTCTTGGTAGTGCAAGATGTGGTCTAATGAGGTTGGGCGGTGGTGGGTAGATGGCGGATAGTAGGGTATTTTTATTATTTTGCGATAATGTTTATTCTGTTTTCTTTACTGAGATTGTGTTAATTAAAAATCGGATAAACTTGGAAACTTTGAATAAAATGTAACTGATATGCATCGAAGGATAACTACATGCCGAAAGATAATAGTTTTGACCGAAGGATAGCTCGACCGAACCATAGTTTTGACCGAAGGATAGCTTGACCGAAAGATGACATTGTTCGAAACATAATGATTGGTCCGAATGAAAATTGTGAAAAACTGCTAGTCGAAGGATCATAAATGAGTCAAAGGATAATAGTGTAACCGAAAGATATTAGGGTATATGATCTAAATAATGGGTCAAATGTTTGATTTATTTGGCATGCTATGCTTGGTGATGAGCGTTAAAAATTGCATTCGTGCATACTAGCTGATGATTTAATGTGAAATACTACGTGTTGTGCCGTTATGCAAACTGACTGTTATGTGAACATTAAATTGCATGCGTATCATTGCGAACATGAACTGATTTGTTATACGTGCATACAATAGGACGTGATTAAATTCTTGTGAGTGCATAACCTAGCATACCGAGCAAACCAAGGTGAGTTCACACAGCCAAGGCATGGGTTCCCAGGGTGGGAATGGGTTGGATGATTACTTGTGCATACTTTGATATTATAACGAACGATTAAACTGTTGATGCTTACGAACTGCCTTCGCACACACCCTGGTCGGTAAAGACTATGGTCGCGAACGAACTACTCAACTGCCTTCGCACACACCCTGGTCGGTAAAGACTATGGTCGCGAACTGATCAATTGCCTTCGCACACACCCTGGTCGGTAAAGACTACGGTCGCGAACTAACGAACCTAATCTTCGCACACATGCCTGGGAGGCCGCGATGGAACTGATACGATATGAAACTTAACTGAACGAACGCACTATTACCCAAACTAAACTATTAACTGTGAACTCGCTCAACTAGTTTGTTGATTATCTGCTGCATGCCTTGCAGGACCTTAGGTACATTTTGGAGCTTGCACAAGGAAGGAGCAGGTCGTTGTGGGGCTTGGATCTTGATCACCTTATTGAACACTTTTGATATTTGATATTTATTTGCTATGGGTTTTACAATAATACGCTTCCGCTAAACAATGACAACTTACTTATGTTTTGGAAACACCTTTCATATGGAATTGGTTTGGTTTATATTGCATTTACTTTTACTTTATACAATGTTCTGTATGATTGGTGGCTTGATCCTGGTCAGTCACGCTCCCAAGCGGTGATACTCCGCGTGTGGATTTTGGGGGTGTGACACAGCTGGTGGTGGCGGCAAAGGTGGAGTGCCCTGAGATGAGTTGACTGCAGACATCGCTGTGGAGGTATTCTTCAACGATGAAGCCATGCAACGCTCCGGAATGATCACTAACAGAAAAAGTTTCTTATGAATGAAGCACCAATGGCCCCACGGTGGGCGCCAAACTGTTTTGGTCAAAAATCACACAAGGATTATGCAACCAAACTCTTTGTAAACGGGGAATGATGCTTGGTATGATGAATAAAGATAAGGATCACTTAAATGAAAATTGCACAAGTGACACAAGGATTTATACGAGGAAAAAGCCCTTGATCAATGAATGATCTCCGGCATAAAAAACCTCAGGTGATGGAAACTACCGATCACCAAACTTCAATATAACAAACAATGTTTACAACTTTGGATGGTAACGAGCTAGGTACAAGGATCACTATAGTATCGTATGCTAGAGCGTGTGAGAAATGTGTTGTGTCTTCCAAATGCTGAAGAGTGCCTTTTATATAAGTGTATGTGGTCGTATTTTAGGCAAGTCACCTAACTACTAGCTCGTTACCCCTTTAGAAATAGAAGTAAATTTAGCATAACTAAATGCCCGTAATTTGTGCTAAGTTTCCATATTCTCCACAACGTCTATTTCCGGTGATGTATGTGCGAGATTTACATGAAAGATTCCTTAATAACGTTGCCAAGACCAGGTCCAACTCGTAATCCCTGCAAAACAACATTAAATTCAAAGAGAACAATCGTTAGTATGAGGATCCTTAGGATGATCCATGATCCTGATCCTGAAGCTCTTCTGAGGATCACTATCTGCCAAAGAAACAAGGATCACTCGTTAGGATATCATGTAAGGATCACAGGTCATTAAAATCCTGCCCTAACAGAAGCTGTATGATGGTTCGACGGATCCTGAGGAACACATAGCACAATACAGGGAAAGGATGGAGATCAATCCGATTCCAGAAAGGTTAAAGGAAGCGTGCCTATGCAAGGGATTTGGATCCACTCTTACTGGATCAGCTCTCAAATGGCTGCTAAGTCTTCCCCCTTACTCTATTACTTCATTTGCTAACCTAGTTAACTTATTCAATAATCAATTTTCTTGTAGCAGAAAATTTGAACGTTTGACTAGTGATTTATATAGGATAACTCAGGGTCATAATGAATCATTAAGGGATTACATAACCAAATTTAGCAAAGAATCCTTGGACATTCCCAACTTGGATATAGTCACGGCTGTTGAGGCCTTCAAAATGGGATTGCTTAGGGATTCATTGTTCTATGATGATCTTGTTATGACACCATGCAGGAACCTAGACGAAGTAAGGACTCGGGCACTCAGGTTCATCCGGCTAGAGGATGACAAGAGGATCCAGGAGAGACAAGCAGGATCCTCAAAACAAGAAAAGCAAGGATCCTCTTTCAAAAACAACAAATTCAAATCCTATAACAGAACTGACAACCAGAACGTGCATGCTGTTGACCAAGAAGAGGATGATGAGGATTATCCTCCGATTTCTGAATATTGTTTTTCCGTTGATAACCATGAACTAATCCTTGCAATGCAGAATCTCGGAGAAAAAGCTAGATGGCCCAGAAAAAATGACAAACCAGCCGCAATTAAAGACAAATCAAAGTGGTGTGCATACCATGAGGATTTTGGGCATTTAACAGAGGAATGCATCGCATTGAGAAAGGAAATTGGATATCTGCTGAGCAAGGGGCATTTAAAAGAGTTGTTGGGAAGAAAAAAGCCAAGGACTCAGGATCCTGAAAGGATCCCTGAAAAAGGTCCAGCTCCTCCGGCAGATGCACAAGTGATAAACTTTATTTCTGGAGGATCAGACATCTGTGGTACATCCTTCTCAGCAGCTAAAAGGCATGCAAAGGAAGCTAAAATCAATAATGGAGAAAGACCTATTCGAACATCAAGTGTCTCGGAAGGAAAAGTGATAACCTTTGATGAGGATGATCGCGTAGACATCCAGGATCCTCATCATGATAGTTTAGTTATTACTCTCTTTATTTCTAACCATTCTGTCCGCAGGATCCTTATTGACGGAGGAAGCTCAGTAAACATTATCCAGCTTGATGTTCTGAAGAAAATGGGTATCCCTGAATCAGATATCACACCAAGATCCTCCGTGCTTGTAGGATTTAGTGGAGAAACTAAGAGAACCCTGGGGGACATCAAACTCCCAATTTATGTGGAAGTATTACATAATCATCAAAAATTTTGTGTTATTGACTGTTTATCTTGTTGTAATGTTATCCTTGGCAGGCCCTGGATACACGATATGAAGGCAGTCCCATCCACCTACCATCAATGCGTGAAGCTCCCTAGCCCTTGGGGAATAGTCAAGATCGATAGTGATCAGCAGGAGGCTAAGGATTGTTACACCTCATCGATGAAACCAGCCTCGAAATCAAGGGAGCAATAGCAATTAAAGTATCCTCCAAGGGATGTCTTGGAGGCAAGAGAGCAGGATGTGGACGAAATCCTCATGGATCCTGATGATCCTGAATCCAAAATCTATATCGGATCAGGGATCCTTGGCAAGATGAAAGAAGACCTCGTATCCTTCCTCAAAAGAAGAAAATCTACCTTTGCATGGAAACATGAGGATATGACAGGTATATCTAAGGATATTATCACTCATAAACTTGGCATTGACAGGTCATTCAAACCAATCCATCAAAAAAGGAGGAAGTTTGCACCAGAAAGGAATGCCATTATCCCGGAAGAGGTAGAGAGATTGCTACGAGTAGGTATGATTAGAGAAGTAAAGTATCCAAAATGGCTGGCCAATGTGGTTGTTGTTCAAAAGAAAAATGGAAAGTGGAGGGTATGTGTCGATTTCACTGATTTGAATAAGGCATGTCCCAAGGATCCTTTCCCATTACCCCACATTGACTCCATGGTGGATGCAACGGCGGGTCATGAACCGTTAACCTTTATGGATGCTTCATCTGGATTCCAACAAATTCAGATGGAACCATCTGACCAAGAGGATACGGCCTTTATGACCCCAACCGGTTTATATTGTTATATTGCTATGCCGTTTGGATTAAGGAATGCAGGTGCAACATATCAAAGACTGGTGAATATGATGTTCAAGGATCATATTGGATAGACTATGGAGGTGTACATAGATGATATGGTGGTAAAATCCATAAAAGCTGAGGATCACCTAAGAGACTTGGAGGAAGCATTTGATATACTTGACTGATATAACATGAAGCTTAATCCTTCAAAATGTCACTTTGGTGTAAAGGCAGGTAAATTCTTAGGATATATGGTAACCAAGAGGGGCATTGAAGCAAGCCCGGAACAAATAAAAGCATTAGTGAATATTAAATCTCCCGCCAACGCTAAGGATGTGCAAAGGCTAAGAGGCAGGATAGCAGCTTTAAACAGATTTATATCTAAATTCTCAGAAAAGTGTAAAGAATTCTATGATATCCTAAGAAAGAACAAGAAATTCGAATGGACTGAGAAGCATGAAAGTGCTTTACAAGCCCTCTAAGAATACCTGTCCTCAGCTCCAGCGTTGATGAAACCAGAAAAAGGAGATGTGTTATCCTTGTATCTTGCGGTATCCTCAAAAACAGTAAGTGCAGTCCTTGTTAAGGATCATGAAGGTACACAATATCCTGTCTATTATGTAAGTAAGAGTTTACTTGATGCTGAATCCAGGTATTCACACCTTGAAAAACTTATTCTTGCACTAATTATGGCATCTACTAAACTAAGACATTATTTTGAAACCCATGTTATTGTTGTTAGAACTAATTTTCCAATTAAGAATATCCTCAGGAAACCAGAGATGTCCGGAAGGATGGCTAAGTGGGCAGTAAAGCTTAGTGCCCATGATATAAGATATGAGCCTAGAACAGCCATCAAATCTCAAGCATTAGTAGACTTTGTGGCTGATTTCAGTAGTGATTTACAAAAGGAAGCCGAATTGGAAGTCCAGCAGCTGGATGAGACCAAGGATCCTTGGATACTACATACTGATGGATCCTCAAATGTTAAAGGCACGGGGCTTGGTATACTACTAAAATCGCCACAGGGGGACATAATACCCCACTCCATAGCTTGTGAGTTCCAAGCCACTAACAATGAGGCTGAATATGAAGCCTTGATTGCTGGTTTGCAAATTGCTAAGCATATGGGGATCAGGTATCTTGAGGTATACGTGGATTCATTGTTAATCACTAATCACTTTAATGGATCCTATGCTGTTAAAGGTGAAAAACTAACCAAATATTTAGAGATAGTCAAAGAATTGGCACTCTCCTTTGTTTTCTTTAGTTTGACACAGGTACCAAGGGAAGAAAATACAGAAGCTGATGCATTGGCTAATCTAGGATCATCCTTGAAGATCCCAGAGGATATAAGTATCCCCATCATCCATATCCTGACCCCTGCTATTGAAAATCAAGTGACCATGGAAATAGAAGAGGATTCTGCAATGATCCCTAGTGAGGATACTCAATCCTGTTCAGGATCATGGATCTCACCAATCATGAGATACTTACAACACGGGGAGATTCCTATGGGAGAAAACCCTAGGGCTTTCAGAATTAAGGTATCTCAATTCACAATCTTAAATAACATGTTGTATAAGCGATCTCTTGCAGGACCACATTTGAGATGTATCGAGGATCCTGAAGTTCAAGAAGTTTTAAAAGACTTCCATGAAGGAGATTGCGGAAACCACACTGGGGGCAGGGCATTGTTCTCAAGGATCTTAAGGACAGGATACTACTGGCCAACTATGAAAAGGGATGCTGTGGAGTATGCTAAGAAGTGTGATCCTTGTCAAAGACACAGCAATATCCTTCACCAGCCGGCTAAATTTCTACATCCTATACCCTCCTCTTGGCCATTTATGAGATGGGGGATGGATATAGTTGGCAAGCTCCCTAAGGCACCTGGTGGAAAAGTGTTCATGCTGGCTATGACTGATTACTTCTCCAAGTGGATAGAGGCTGAAGCCTTTGCCCAAGTCAGAGAAAAGGAAGTTATATCCTTTATTAAAAGAAATATTATAACTAGATTTGGCATTCCTTCTGAAATTATATGTGATAATGGTTCCCAATTTATTGGGAGCAGAACTACTAACTTTTGTGACAACTGGGGGATTAAGATGATAACATCAACACCAGTCCACCCACAAGCTAATGGTCAAGCAGAATCATCCAACAAGATCATCATCAACAATTTGAAGAAGAAACTTGGATCCAAGAAAGGGAAATGGGCAGAAGAATTACCTTATGTGCTTTGGGCTGATAGGACAACCCCCAAGAATGCTACTGGTCAAACACCATTCTCTTTGGTATTCGGGGCAGAATCAGTGATCCCAACAGAAATGGTGGTTCCAACTGCTAGAACAAGTACCCGGGATCCTGAGGAGAATGATGAAAACCTGGCTCAAGACTTGGATACTATTGAGGAAATCAGGGATCTGGCTTGGATAAGGATGGCTAGCTACCAACAAAGAATGGCTGGTGCTTACAAGTGCTCTTGTCAAAAGCAGGATCCTGAGCTTCCATGGCCATTTGCAGCTGGATCTTGTACATAGCTATCGCGGCAGAGACCTTGGCATCCTGGGTGATCTCGTGCTTCTCATAGTCGAAGTTGATCAGCATCTTGGCGGCTTCCCCCTTGGTGGCCTGAAGCTCCTTCTCAAGATCAGCTATCTTGAGATCCTTCAACACTCCAACCTGTTGAAGGTCAGCAATCTGGCGATCCTGATCCTCAACGTGGCCAACATATGTCTCTATCTCAGCAAATTTCTACAAGGAAGACAAGGAATAACATCAGAAACAAGTAATCCTCAAAACTAGCAGGATAAAAAAGCAGGGGCAGTGATCCTTACCTCGTTGAAGTAATCCAAACACTGTTGGCGGAGCAGGGGCAGACCTTGCAAATCCTCAGCTTCAGGGGCCTTTCTCTTCTTGCCTCCCTTTCCCCTGATAGGTGCCTTGGGGATAGAAGCACTTGGGCTAGCAGGAGTCTTCTTCCTTGAGGATTGACATTAGTAAGATCGGTGATGCTGAACTTCGAAGCTGACTTGGTGGATTTTCCAGCACCTACACAACCAAAATAAGATAAGTATTTTAACTTAATTTGAATTCCCGTATAGAATTACTCTTTAAATAAGGATACTTACTTGACATTGTGACAGAAGCAGAGGATACTTCCTAAGAATCCTGGGTGGTAATCTGGAAAGTTCTTATTTCAGGATCAAGCTTCTTAAAGGCCAAGAGTCTCTCTTTTGCAGCAGGAGTCAACCTAAGATGTGAAACGGATATAGCTGCACAACAAGAAAACAAAAGAGTGTCAGTGACCCTTATGCTAAAGGATAAGCTCTACGGTGATCCTTCCAGGATCCTCTATCCTACCGTGGGTAGCCCACTTCTTGGGTAAATCCTTCCCATCAGGGATGGTATCTCTCCTCACAAAAAAGAACCTCCGCTTCCAGTTAGTGTCATTCTTGGTAGCCTTGAAGATCGGATGCTCCTCACCAGGTTTACGTTTGAACAGATAACGATGGGAACCAAAGGTGGTCAGATCGTACAGCTCACCTAACTCGGCCATACCTAGGTCTATCCCCTCTTGCTCGATGATCCTCTCAAGGGTATACAAAACCCTCCAGATCATCGGCATGGCCTGAATGTAAGATATGCCGGTCAAAGAGAAGAAGGCTTGGGTGAAAGCCGGAAAGGGATACGTGTAACCTATGGCAAACGGGGTCACAGGGAAAGCAACCCACGAATCAGAAGTGTGATCGCTTAGGGCAGAAGGATCATAGGGTTTGAACACAGTATTTGCGGGAAAACAACACCGAACCCTGTCAATTTGGGGAGCAGTGAAGATGCAGCGTTCCTTAGCAGAGTCTGTGATGATCCCTTGGCCCTTGAAGGGGCTTTCCTTCTGAAGATCCTTGGCAGGAGAATTCCGGAGCAACATTTTGAACGAAATAGATACGAAAAGAAAAACAGAGCAAGCAAGAGAGAAGATGAAGGGGAATACCTGTTCAATCCTCTGGTTGCGGTTAAAAAGGGAGAAGTTCTTGATTTTAAATGCAAACGATCCTATCCCTATCTCTATTTATAATCATGATTTGTGCAGGGCTGTCACCTCCGTGACATCAGGATTGCAACGGATAGGTCGTTCACAACGGCTATATATCCGTTGAGTTAGTTACAGATAAGATCAGCAAAATATAACTCGTTAATATTATATATTTACTCCTTATATTTTGGGGGCAATTGTTAGGGCAGGATTTTTAATGACCTGTGATCCTTACCTAATATCCTAATAATGATCCTTGTTTCCGTGGCAGATAGTGATCCTCAGAAGAACTTCAAGATCAGGACAATGGATCATCCTAAGGATCCTCATACTAACGATTGTTCTCTTTGAATTTAATGTTGTTTTGCAGGAATTACGAGTTGGACCTGGTCTTGGCAACGTTATTAAGGAATCTTTCATGCTAATTTCGCACATGCATAACCAGAAATAGACGTTGTGGAGAATATGGAAACTTAGCACAAATTACGGGCAATTAGTTAGGCTAAATTTACTTCTGTTTCTAAAGGGGTAACGAGCTAGTAGTTAGGTGACTTACCTAAATTCAACCACACACACTTATATAAAGGGCACTCTCGAGCATTTGGAGAGGACAACACATTTCTTACACGCTCTAGCATACTACACCATAGTGATCCTTGTACTTAGCTCGTTACCATCCGAAGTTGTAAACATTGTTTATTATATTGAAGTTTGGTGATCGGTAGTTTCCATCACCCGAGGTTTTTTATGCCGGAGATCATTCATTGATCAAGGGCTTTTTCCTCGTATAAATCTTTGTGTCACTTGTGCAGTTTACATATAAGTGATCCTTTTCTTTATTCATCATTACAAGCATCATTCCCCGTTAACAGAGAGTTTGGTTGCATTATCCTTGTGTGATTTTTGACCAAAACATTAACCTTCATGGACGCATCCTCAGGATTCCAACAAATACAAATGGAACCTTCAAACCAGGAGGATACTGCTTTTATGACACCAACATGTATTTATTGTTATACTTCTATGCCTTTTGGTCTGAAGAATGCAAGTGCAACATATCAAAGATTGGTGAACATGATGTTTAAAGACAAACTGGGGGACACCATGGAGGTGTACATCGATGATATGGTAGTAAAATCCAAGAAGGCTGAGGATCATCTCCGGGATATTGAAGGAGCATTTGATATCCTGGACCAATACAACATGAAATTAAATCCTGCTAAATGCCATTTTGGAGTGGGGGCAGGAAAGTTTTTGGGATACATGGTGACTAAAAAGGGGATCGAAGCAAGCCTGGAACAGATCAAAGCTATCCTGGATATCAAGTCACCTTCAAACATGAAAGATGTACAAAGATTAACAGGGCGAGTAGCGGCATTAAACAGGTTTATATCGAGATCCTCGGAAAAATGCAAGGAATTCTACGATATCCTGAAAAAGAATAAGAAATTCGAGTGGGGAGAGAAGCATGAAGCACCCCTGTAGGAATTGAAGCAGTATCTTTCAACTGCACCTCTATTGATGAAGCCCGAGGATGGTGAACCATTATCCCTGTATCTTACAGTATCAGGGAATGCAGTAAGTGCTGTTCTGGTAAAGGATCACGAAGGTCAACAGTATCCTGTCTATTATGTTAGTAAAAGTTTATTAGATGCCGAAACTAGATATTCTCATTTAGAAAAATTGATATTGGCCCTAGTTATGGCATCGACAAAGCTTAGACATTATTTTGAGACACATAGGATTCATGTTAAAACTAATTATCCTGTTAAATATGTGCTTAGGAAACCTGAGATGTCAGGTAGGATGGCTAAGTGGTCAGTAAAATTAAGTGCCTATGATCTAGTATATGAACCTAGAAATGCCATAAAGTCTCAGGCTCTAGCTAACTTTGTGGCTGATTTCAGTAGTGATATTCAAAATGAAGTAGACCTAGAAGTACAACAACTAGGAGAAACCTTAGAATCCTGGACATTATGTACTGATGGTGCATCTAATGTGAGAGGTGTAGGATTGAGTATACTAGTAAAATCACCACAGGGGGACATATTACCCCAGGCTATTAGATGTGAATTTCCCGCCACTAATAATGAAGCAGAATATGAAGCTTTAATTGCAGGATTAGAGTTGGCCAGGAATATGAATATTAAAAGTTTTGCAAGTATATTTTGATTCCTTGTTAATTGCTAACCATTTTAATGGATCCTATGCAGTCAAAGGTGAAAGGTTAATCGAGTATCTTGAAATTCTCAAAAAATTAGCAGGATATATTATAACAACCCTCGGTAAAACCGACATCCTCATAATATTTCTGACACCCTAATATATTGTAAATATATTAATATATGCACCCCGTATGTGAAAACCGAGCCCAAAATAGAATATAATATATAAAATAAATTAAAACAATAAATAATAAGTTGAGGCGGGCCGCATGGGACCTCACCTCAACTTAACGCGGGCCGCGCGAGGATATAACCAGAATTCTTTGATTTTTAAGTTCAAGCGGGCCGCGTAAAGGTGTATCCAACTTAATGCGGGCCGTGAGCGACCAAGATAGTGGCGCAGCCCGGTGATGACACGTGTCATCATCGTGGCGAGTCTAGGGGGTGAACCGGACAAGCTAGTCCGTTGACCAGGATTGACGCGGGCCGCGTAGGCCCAGCCCTAATGTCACGCGGGCCGCGAGGAAGTCCAATTACAGCCCTATATAAGAAGGCAACGGGCTTTCAGTTTCCGTCGTTCACATTCTCAATCTCAAATCACAATTTCTGTAGGGAGTTATTATAGCCGGGCATTATACCCCCTAAAATAGCGAGGTTCTGCTACGATGTAAGTATTATAACCCCTAGAGACGTATTAGATACGCTGCCCGATTGATCTAGGGTTCCGTAACGGCTGTCGTGGTTCTGCCCGACGTAGTCGTTGGAATACCGTCTCGGGGAGGGTATTACTAATGTTAAAATGGGTTATTATACTAACACACGTGCCTTTGTGTAATTTATAGATTATCTCCAGGAAACCCTTACGAAAAACCTAAAACAGCAAAGTGAGTGATCCTTCTTTTTATGAACTCATTTTTGTGAGTTGATTCACTTTTTGTAAACCTTTTTGTTTACTGTTTTTACAAAACCTCACTTAATTAAATATATATAAAGCAATTATTGAGTATTTGTAAAGAATACAATTATAGTGGGTATGTTGGGGTTTTGTATACAAAATTGGTTACTGGCGTGGTAACATCCCATAAGTTGAGTATGACCGTACCACTGATGTTAATTGTGATGTCTTGGATACAAATGTAATTGCGGATGTGCCCTCAATACTGCAAATTGGTTTTTACTTAAACTTGATTAAACTGGGAATCACTCACCAGTATTTCCCACTGACAAAATATTTTTAAAACGCGTTTCAGGTAACAAAATGTGAAAGCCAAATAGAAGCCAGCTGGACAGCACTGAAGGCTTGGAAAAGTGACAATAAAGTTACCTAATAATAAAATGGATATTTTTATTCAAATAAATAGGATGTACTCCTATGAAAAGTGTGTATTTAAAACTTGGGTTTTACCCATATGTTTAATGTTATAAAACATGGTGGTTTACTCTGATTTAATATTTCCTAACTACGGTCCTGATGAAAATTTCCGCTGCCAAATTGGATAAATAAATACGATACCACCAAAACTGGCTCACGGCCGCCCGTTCCCGGGAACTAGGGATCGGGGGCTGTGACAGAAGGTGGTATCAGAGCTATGCCACTGATTCAGCCGTAGAAGTGTTCTGCTGACATCAAAATTCAAATTGTTAGGAAATAAATTACGGAAATACGTGCATAATTGTATTTACTTGTTATGTGATATCTGACTATTTGTTAGTTTACAGTATGAGTGACCAAGGACCTTCTGACGATTATCGTCAATTGTCTGGTTCGCCTAGGAGCGAAGGCACCTCCTCTTCTCAGCCTGCCCTCTCAGGGTATTCTGCTGACACAGAAGAAGGAATCTTTGTGTTTAAGGCTCAGTCTGAAGAGCCATTTCCTCAGAAAAAGAGGGGATGGTTCGGTAGGGGAGCGCACGAGCGTAGGAAAAGAATGAAAAAGTTGCAGGAACAGCGAGTGTTAGCCGCAGCAAAAAGAGAAACTGATGCTTATAATCAGGATATGCTCAATAGGGGTATCGCTAATATCCATATTTTAGCAACCACTGCTGCTGACCCAAACCTGGAACAAATGCTAGCACCACAACCACAAAATCCTGATCAACCCATGGAAATAGAAAACCAGATAGAAATGCCTGATTTCAACCCGGAGGAAATACCTAGGGTACCTGCACCTGATCCTCTAGACCCAAACAATTACGACCCCTGGTGGGATGATGTTAGGGACTACGTGCAACAAAACCCAATACAGGAAAATGTGCCAATACCCAACTTAGGAGCTTATCCAGGGTTAGATCCTCAAGATCCCTACAACATTAGTGATGCATATGTTAGGGAAATTTTAGAGAATCCATACCCGTACCAGGCCCCTATGCCTCCGTATCAGGAACCCATACCTCAGTTTCCAAACCCAGTCCTAGAACCTGCACCCCCAATGAGTGCAGAAAATGTCCAGGAACTTAGGACTTTTGGGGAGGAAATTTTAGAAAGCAGTGATCGTATGCGACAGGTGGGAGAACGCCTCGTATGGAAATACGATGAGCGTAATATGGATTTTTGGATGAATCCATATCAGTGAAGGTGATGGTAAAAACATTAATAATAATAATAAAATAATATATGTGTGTATGTGTTAGAAAAAAAAAAAACTACGGATGCTTATTATTAGTATTGTAGCTTTACATTCCAGTCAGTATTGTAATTTAAATTTCAGTACTAGTGTGTAATGATGCATACTATATAAATAGAGTAAAAGTCGCAATGCTCGACGTTTTTGGTTAAACGTGCGTGTCATGTGATTGGCTATATTCAAATATTATTTGTGATATTAATATTTAGTAAATGTCTAAAATTCAGATGGCCGACGAGGGAAATCAAGATAATCTGAATAACGATAACCAGAGTAACAATAACGTGGTTAATGAGAATCCGGACAACAATAACAATGGAAACCAAATGGATAATAGTGCCGTTCAACATATAGTGGCACAAGGAATTATAGATGCAATGCCATTTATTATTCAAACGGTTCAAGAAGCGAATAATAAAAGTAAGCATAGCAGTAAACGACCAAGTGAACCGAAGCACAGCGTGAACAATGGACCTGTACTTCAAGCGCCCATTCCCAAAAGAAGAAGAACCATGCCACATGGTTGTTCTTACAAGGAATTCTGGTCCTGTAAACCAATAGAATTCTCGGGCAATGAAGGACCCATTGCAGCTCTACGCTGGATAGAGAAAACTGAGGCTGTTTTAAAAATAAGCAAATGTGCTGAAGAAGATAAGATAATGTTTGCTTCAAATCTGTTTAAAAATGCAGCCCTAGAATGGTGGAACACTATCCTCCAGTCAAGAGGAAGTGATAGGATTTATAACATGGAATGGGAGGAATTTAAGAATATGGTAGAAAGGAAATTCTGCCCTCCCAATGAAAAGGAACAGATAGCAAATAAGTTTCTAAACCTAAGAATGACCGGAGTAGACAGTAAGGGTTACACTACCACATTCTTTGAATATGCTAGGATAGTACCTACCCTTGCATCACCTGAACCGGTATTAATCTCCCGTTATATCTGGGGATTAATTAGAGAGATTAGACATGTAGTCAAGGCAGCTAGACCCCAAACCATAGAGGAAGCTGTAGAACTAGCCAATACCTTGACAGATGAGTTAATTCGTACTAGAGAAGAAGACCAGAGGAGAAACCTAACCCAAAGGGTTACTCAAGAATTCCGTTCTGGGAATTCCAACCGTAGAAATATAGGTTCTACCTCTGCACCATACTGCAAAGCCTGCAAAAAGAAGCATTCTGGAAGATGTTCTACTTACTGTAATTTTTGCAAGGCCCCAGGACACAAGGAAGAGAATTGCAAGAAGAAATCCAGTAATGGAATGTGTTTCAATTGTGGAGAAAAAGGTCACATTAGGACAAACTGTCCGAAATTGGCTCCAGCTGCAACCAACAAAAATCCTAAAAATGCTAGAGCATTCATGCTAACTGCAGACGAAGCTAGACTAATTCCGGACGTCATTGCTGGTACGTTTTTAGTTAATGATATTTTTGCTAAAGTATTATTTGACTCTGGTGCCAACCAAAGTTTTATTAATACTTCATTTTGCAAACTCCTAAATCAATCATTAACTAAACTACCACAAGAATGTCTAGTAGAAACTGCAAATGGAGAAACCATTAAAATTTCTGAAATCTTACAAGGAGCGAGAATAGAAATTTTTAATCAAAAATTTATTGCAAACCTTTACCCAATGAATCTGGTAGGATTTGATGTCGTATTAGGAATGGATTGGTTAATAGCCAATAAAGCCAATATCTTATGTGATCAAAAGTCAATTCAGATAAAATCACCAAGAGGTGAAAAGATCACAATTAAAGGAGATAAACCCTTTAGATCCACTAAATTCATCTCTGTGATGAAAACTGCAAGTTATATAAGAAAAGGATCTATAGTGTATTTGATTTCTATAATCACTAACACCAAAGGAAAAGAATTAAAAGATATCCCAGTAGTATCCCAATTTTCAGATGTCTTTCCAGAAGAATTGCCAGGACTACTGCCAGACAGGGAAGTTGAATTCAGAATTCACCTGTTACCAGGAACAGCACCGATTGCCAAAGCACCCTACCGTTTGGCACCCGCTGAAATGCAAGAACTAAAGAAACAATTAGACGAATTGTTGGAGAAAGGATTTATACAACCAAGCTCATCGCCATGGGGAGCACCGATTTTATTTGTTAAAAAGAAGGACGGATCAATGCGAATGTGCATTGACTACCGTGAATTGAACAAAGTCACGATTAAAAATCGGTACCCGTTACCGAGGATCGATGATTTGTTTGATCAACTTCAAGGAGCTCGATTTTTCTCTAAAATCGATTTAAGATCAGGATATCATCAATTAAAGGTACAGGAAGAGGATATTCCTAAAACCGCATTCAGAACAAGGTATGGTCATTATGAATTTACTGTCATGCCATTTGGTTTAACCAATGCCCCAGCCGCATTTATGGACATGATGAACCGAATATGTAAGCCATATTTGGATAAATTCATAATTGTCTTCATAGATGATATTCTCATTTACTCTAAAAGTAAAGAAGAGCATGCAAAGCACTTGCACTTACTTTTAAGTTTATTAAGAAAAGAAAAGCTTTATGCTAAGTTTTCGAAATGCGAGTTTTGGTTTGAACAGGTGCAATTTCTCGGACATTTAGTGAATCATGAAGGAATTCATGTAGATCCAACAAAGATCGAAGCAATTACTAAATGGAAAACCCCCGAGTCACCAACTGAAGTTAGAAGTTTCTTAGGATTGGCCGGTTATTATCGAAGATTTATCCGAGATTTTTCTAGAATAGCCATTCCCTTAACTAAGTTAACCTGTAAATCTGTTAAGTTTGAATGGGGACCAAAACAAGAAGAAGCCTTTAGAATTCTTAAGCAAAGATTAACCCATACACCGGTACTAGCGTTACCAGAAGGAACTGAAGACTTTGTAGTCTTTTGTGACGCTTCTAAGTTAGGTTATGGATGCGTATTAATGCAACGTCAAAAGGTTATAGCTTATGCATCTAGACAGCTTAAGAGTCATGAAGGAAATTATTCGACCCATGATTTGGAATTAGGAGCCATAATTTTTGCCCTTAAGATTTGGAGACATTATCTTTATGGTAGTAAGTTTACCATATTTACGGATCATAAGAGTTTAAGATATGTCTTCGGGCAAAAAGAATTGAATATGAGACAGAGACGCTGGATGGAATTACTTAGTGATTATGATTGTGATATCCAGTATCATGCAGGAAAAGCCAATGTGGTGGCTGATGCTTTAAGTCGAAAATATCACGAAAAGTCAAAAAGGGTACGTTCTCTTAAATTAAATCTACAGGTAGATTTAAACAATCAAATTAGAAAAGCACAGGAATCAGTAATCAAGGAGGATACTGAAAAATTAAAAGGAATGATTAAGGAATTAGAACAAGGAACAGATGGAATTTGGAGGTTCCATAAAAAGAGAATGTGGATACCTAAATTAGGAAATTTACGTCACCGTATATTAGAAGAAGCTCATAAGTCTAAATATACGATGCATCCAGGAAGTGATAAAATGTACCAGGATTTAAGGAAAAATTTCTGGTGGATAGGAATGAAAAAGGACATAGCAGCTTATGTTTCTAAATGTTTAACTTGCTCACAAGTTAAAGTTGAACATCAGAAACCCTCAGGTTTGTTACAGCAATTAGAAATACCAGTTTGGAAATGGGAATTGATAACAATGGATTTTGTTACCAAATTGCCTAAAACAAGGAAAGGTAATGATACAATCTGGGTGATTGTAGATAGATTAACCAAGTCAGCTCATTTCTTACCAATGAAGGAAACCTTTAGTATGGAACAATTAGCCAAATTATATGTAAACAAAATTGTTTCATTACATGGCATTCCTTTATCAGTTGTTTCTGATAGAGATAGCCGTTTTACTTCTCATTTTTGGTCAAGTTTCCAAAGAGCAATGGGAACCAGGCTAAATCTAAGCACCGTGTATCATCCTCAAACAGACGGACAAAGTGAAAGGACAATTCAGACAATGGAGGACATGGTTAGAGCTTGTGTAATTGATTTTGGAGGTAATTGGGACGAACACTTACCTTTAATAGAATTTTCTTATAATAACAGTTATCACACAAGTATCAATGCTGCACCATTCGAAGCACTTTATGGACGAAAGTGCAGAAACCCAGTCTGTTGGGCAGAAATTGGGGAAAAACAATTATCTGGACCTGAAGTAGTACAAGAAACAACTGACAAAATCATTCAAGTCAAGGAACGACTAAAAGCAGCACGTGATCGACAAAAGAGTTATGCCGATAACAGACGCAAACCATTAGAATTTCAAGTAGGAGATAAAGTATTATTGAAAGTCTCTCCCTGGAAAGGAGTGGTAAGATTCATCAAAAGAGGAAATGGCAGGAATACATGATGTATTTCATGTATCTAATCTCAAAAAGTGTTTAGCTGATGAATCACTCGTAGTACCTCTCAAGGATATAGAGATTAATGAACAACTCAAATTTGTAGAGAAGCCTCTACAGATTGAAGATAGAAAAATTAAAAATCTCAAGCGTAAGAGATTAGTTCTGGTCAAAGTTAAATGGGACTCCAAAAGAGGACCTGAATACACGTGGGAACTGGAATCAGAAATGCAAAAGAAATATCCACACTTGTTCCAGTAGATCTCGAGGACGAGCTCTAAAACAAGGTGGGGAGGATATAACAACCCTCGGTAAAACCGACATCCTCATAATATTTCTGACACCCTAATATATTGTA
This sequence comes from Helianthus annuus, assembly GCF_002127325.2. Classification (NCBI taxonomy): domain Eukaryota; kingdom Viridiplantae; phylum Streptophyta; class Magnoliopsida; order Asterales; family Asteraceae; genus Helianthus; species Helianthus annuus. Next base: position 156,511,106 of record NC_035449.2, on the reverse strand, counting down.
AATATATTAATATATGCACCCCGTATGTGAAAACCGAGCCCAAAATAGAATATAATATATAAAATAAATTAAAAACAATAAATAATAAGTTGAGGCGGGCCGCATGGGACCTCACCTCAACTTAACGCGGGCCGCGCGAGGATATAACCAGAATTCTTTGATTTTTAAGTTCAAGCGGGCCGCGTAAAGGTGTATCCAACTTAATGCGGGCCGCGAGCGACCAAGATAGTGGCGCAGCCCGGTGATGACACGTGTCATCATCGTGGCGAGTCTAGGGGGTGAGCCGGACAAGCTAGTCCGTTGACCAGGATTGACGCGGGCCGCGTAGGCCCAGCCCTAATGTCACGCGGGCCGCGAGGAAGTCCAATTACAGCCCTATATAAGAAGGCAACGGGCTTTCAGTTTCCGTCGTTCACATTCTCAATCTCAAATCACAATTTCTGTAGGGAGTTATTATAGCCGGGCATTATACCCCCTAAAATAGCGAGGTTCTGCTACGATGTAAGTATTATAACCCCTGGAGACGTATTAGATACGCTGCCCGATTGATCTAGGGTTCCGTAACGGCTGTCGTGGTTCTGCCCGACGTAGTCGTTGGAATACCGTCTCGGGGAGGGTATTACTAATGTTAAAATGGGTTATTATACTAACACACGTGCCTTTGTGTAATTTATAGATTATCTCCAGGAAACCCTTACGAAAAACCTAAAACAGCAAAGTGAGTGATCCTTCTTTTTATGAACTCATTTTTGTGAGTTGATTCACTTTTTGTAAACCTTTTTGTTTACTGTTTTTACAAAACCTCACTTAATTAAATATATATAAAGCAATTATTGAGTATTTGTAAAGAATACAATTATAGTGGGTATGTTGGGGTTTTGTATACAAAATTGGTTACTGGCGTGGTAACATCCCATAAGTTGAGTATGACCGTACCACTGATGTTAATTGTGATGTCTTGGATACAAATGTAATTGCGGATGTGCCCTCAATACTGCAAATTGGTTTTTACTTAAACTTGATTAAACTGGGAATCACTCACCAGTATTTCCCACTGACAAAATATTTTTAAAACGCATTTCAGGTAACAAAATGTGAAAGCCAAATAGAAGCCAGCTGGACAGCACTGAAGGCTTGGAAAAGTGGCAATAAAGTTACCTAATAATAAAATGGATATTTTTATTCAAATAAATAGGATGTACTCCTATGAAAAGTGTGTATTGAAAACTTGGGTTTTACCCATATGTTTAATGTTATAAAACATGGTGGTTTACTCTGATTTAATATTTCCTAACTACGGTCCTGATGAAAATTTCCGCTGCCAAATTGGATAAATAAATACGATACCACCAAAACTGGCTCACGGCCGCCCGTTCCCGGGAACTAGGGATCGGGGGCTGTGACATATATCGATGTTTTTACACTTGAACAGGTACCAAGTGAGGATAATGCTAAAGCAGATGCCTTGGCAAACATAGGATCTTCAGTCAGAATACCAAAGGGAACTTAGATACCAATACTACATATCCTGTATCCTGCAGTGGATCTCTTCAAATCTCAGGATAAGGAAGTAGCAAGTATTCAGGATCCTGATGATGGGTATCCTGAGGAGGATCCTAAGTCCTGGACGGCTCCAATCATGAGATATCTCAAGGAAGGACATATCCCAAAGGATGAGAATCCTAAGGCTTTTAGGATGAAGGTATCTCGATTCACTATTATAAATGATGTTTTGTATAAGAAATCTCTTCAGGACCATACCTGAGGTGCTTGGAGGATCCCGAAACTAAGGAAGTACTTCAGGATATACATGAAGGGGATTGTGGTAACCATACTGGGGGCAGATTATTATTCTCGAAGGTGTTAAGAACTGGAGACTATTGGCCGACAATGAGGAAAGATGTCGCAGAATATGCTCGAAGATGTGATGCGTGTCAAAGGCACAGCAATATACTACATTAACCTGCTTAACCGCTATACCCTATTGCTTCCCCTTGGTCATTCATGAAGTGGGGTATGGACATAGTGGGAAAATTGCCAAAAGCTCCAGGTGGTAAAGTCTTTATGCTGCCAATGACGGATTATTTCTCCAAATGGGTTGAAGCTGAGGCATTTGTTCAAGTTAGGGATCAAGAAGTAGTGTCTTTCATAAAGAGGAATATCCTGACCAGGTTTGGGATACCAGCCGAGATAATTTGTGACAATGGCTCTTAGTTTATCAGTAAGAGGACTACCGACTTTTGCAATCGTTGGGGAATCAAAATGATCACATCTACACCGGTACAACCTCAGGCAAATGGACAAGCAGAATCCTCAAACAAGATAATTTTCAACAATTTGAAGAAAAGACTAGGAGCTAAGAAAGGAAGATGGGCAGAAGAGTTACCCTTTGTTTTATGGGCTGATAGAACAACGGTAAAAAGTGAAACTGGGCAAACCCCATTTTCCTTAGTATTTGGGGCAGAAGCGGTGATTCCAACAGAGATGGTGATACCTACAGCAAGATCCAACCTCCAGGATCCTGAGAAGAATCCTGAAGCTCTATGCCAAGAATTGGATACTATCGATGAGACAAGGGATGCGGCAAAGTTAGAATGGCAGCATACCAACAGAGGATATCCAGGGCATATAACAAGAACCTAAGGACTAGAAGGTTTCAAGTCGGAGATTGGGTATTAAGGAAGGCTTTTCAGAATACTACTAATCCTTCTGATGGAAAATTAGCTCCGAAGTGGGAAGGACCTTATGAGATTGAATCGGAATATGGGAAAGGAGCATACCGGCTTAAGAATATGGAGGGGGATATACTACCAAGATCCTGGAATGCTATACACCTCAAAGCCTATTCCAAGTGAGTTTAGAATTTAATTTCTAACTCAGGATGGTATGAATTCTATCTCTTTTTAAATATAATTTTATTTTATTCCTATTGAATCCAATACTGACCTAGGCATCGGAGGGGTGTTAGCCAAGCTAACACCCACCTTAGTTTAAAGTTGTTTTGCAGAATATGCTTCGGGATGTCACTCCAGGATATACACTCAGGATGAATCGAAAGATTAGAGGATTGGCCCCCTCTCTCACGTTTAAAGGATTCTGATCCTTTCACAGGTTTAAAGGTATTCACCTTTCTCTCGAATTGGGTTTAACCACCTCGCCTGGAGCGCAAGTTATCCAGGGATAGTTTAAGATAGTGGGACCAGTCCATGTAAAAGTGGCTGACAATTTCGTTATTGTTGGCTATATCCTGGATCCTAAAGGTATATGAGGATTGATCACCCTCTCTCACGAAAGGATATTTTCATACTCTCTAAGGTTTAAATGTTTTCACCTTTCTAAGTCTTGGAGTTTATACACTCCCGCCTGTAGCGCACGAAAGTTTGGGATTTTCCCCAGTATACTTAAGGTTTATCCCTAGAATATTGAGGATCTATCTCCGGGATATTTAGGGTTTATCCTATTTTATATTAAAGTTATACATAAGTGTACAATCAGTTGCAACTGATGCCCAAAAATTCCTAAGTGTTTAAAAAACAACTTACATAGGGGACATTCCTACTAAGGCATTGTGAACAGTTCAAAGGATCGAATGTGGACTTGGTTTACTAAGCCTCTCAGATTGGGGACATCTTCGATGGAATGGTTGCAAAAGAACTGAAGGTTAAAAATTGAGATATATTCTATCTCTTGTATGATCTCTCCTTTTTATTCTTTTAGAAGCCTTATCTAAATTTTTGAAACTGTGTTTGACAAAAGTTTTGATAGAATATTTATGAGTATCCTGACCAGGATATCTTCTCAGGATATTTGTTCAGAATATATGAAATATTACACTAAGATTGAAAAATTGAAATTGCATTCAAATCAAACAACACATAACAAGACATGCAAAAATGGACAACAATGGATAAGGCCAAAAGAGGTTAGTTTATTAACATAGCAAAAGTTTGTGCTTTTGGTTTCATCTCAAACCGAGACTCATCCACCAAAAGCATAATTAGTCTTAACCATATTTACTTAACAAATTGAAGGCATCGTCTTGAAACTCAAGACACCTCCACCTTCAATTGTTAAACTGTTCAAAATAAAGCATACTAATTGATGACCAAGGGCTTCATCCTGAAACTCAGGATCCCTCCACCTTTGGCCATCATATTGTCTAAGTGCGGGAAAAGTAAATTGTTTGACAGACAGGAAATTAAAATTGTTCAACAACCACAACCATCAGAAATTAAAAAGTGGGCTCCGGCCTAGGCAGGAATATCCATCATTGCCCACTTCGCTGCTTTCAAGGAGCAGCACCTTCTTCAACCGCAGCATCTCCTCCAACATCCGCACCAACATCGCCATTAGGATTCTTTTCAACATCGCGACCAGCATCAGCCGCCTCCTCCGCTCCCTTGGAAGGCTCCTCACCCGCAGGCTTAGCAGGATACTCGACAGGACTACCCCCGAGATCTTTCAATTTCGCCTCCCAAGCACTAACATTCCAGGAGGGGAATTCAAAACCTAAAGCTTTGGCTTCATAAGCCATCTTTAACCTAGCTTGAAGGAGGGAAATCACAACTAACCCTTTAAGGCCCTCTTGGTAGGTAGTCATATCTTGCTCGAATTGAAGATGGGCGGCATCCAGCTTGGCTTGGGCATCTTCGTTGGCCTTATTGATGGCGGCTTTAGCTTCCTGGGTTATAGCTTTGAATTTATCCTCATAGTGTTGTGACTTGGCGGCGGCTATCATCACCTGATCAGCTATGGTGGTCTCTGCTTTCTTCAGCTTCACTTCCAGCATCTTGTTCAGACCACAACTTTCTTCATAAAGGCTTGTCAGGCGTTCAAGACCCTATAAACCAAAGAAACAGGTATTAATATATATTAACATAACCAACATATGGTGTACGATGTAGGTTAAGGATATATACCTGGTTAAGAAAGCTGGTCATAAAGCCACAGGATTCGAGGAACCCATGGCTTTCATAGGGGAAGGTCTCAGATGATGTCAGAGAGTTGGTTTCCTTTCTTTTATGGGAGCTGGAGGCACGTGGCTTGGTAGCAGGAGAGGGCTTAGGAACGGCTGCTGCTTTGGAGCTGGGTGCTGGCTTGGAGGTGGAAATAGGTTTGCTAGGTTCCTTCTTCACCTGGACAGGAATAGGATAACTGTCCAACTCGTCAAGATCAAAGACTTCTGGAACTTTGGCTGGTGCTGCAAAACAGGGAAAAATCTAAATCTCTACTCTTATCTCTTATTTTGTTAATTAAATATATGGAAAAAATTGTGTAATCCTTACCAGACATATCTGATGAAGAATATTGGCTTGAACTTGGAAGATGCAATGTAAAGGTTCTATCACAGTCAGGCAACTGATAGACCCTGTTGATTCTTTCTTGGGATTTTTAAGTAGGAGGAGCCAACTCTTTGAAGATTGTTGCATAAAAACAAAAGGATGTTAATGCAGGATACATCATCAGGATATGTTTGGGGATATCATAAAGCCCTAAACCCTACCGGAGGTCAACCATTTCACCGGAAGGCTATTGCCTTCGGGAATGGAGTCCCGTCTAACAAAGAAATATTTTCGATGCCACCCATCCTCATTCTTTGATGCTTTGAGGATGAGGGGGTTGCTAGAGGTAGAGAAAAGCAAGAAACGACTATTGCCATGTGATCGGAGACGGTAAGCAACCGGAAGGTCTTCGATACAGATATCGGGTACATGAAGGGTTTTGATCTGGTTAAGCATGATGAGTACTCTCCAGACCATAGGCATTGTTTAGGCAAAACAGAGACCGGTGATTCGAAATAACTGCATGATGAATTCTGGAAAGGGATATCGAAGGCCAAGTGAAAATGCGTGTGATGAAAAACAAATCCACTCTTCAGAAGATACGTCTGAACGGATGCTCCGGTCAAACGGACGGATAATCGCCCTGTCGGAGAAAGCACCGGAGGTTCTCAATGCGGCAATATCGGCATTGTCGAAGGAGCACACCTCCTTTTCAGGGTGTTTGAGTAGGTTTTGGTTAATGAACGACGAGGTGGACTCACCGGAATGTGATCGGGTTCTGGTGGCCATCGGAGGACTAGAGCAGAAAAAGTTTTGGAAGATAAGAGAAGAGGAAGTACCTGAGAATTCTGAGGAAGATGGTTGTTTATCAACAATAAAAAGAGAAGATATAGGGGCAAAGTAGATGGCCATCGAGTAATGTAACACCTCGAAAATTCATGTCCAATATTATATCGACATGTGTCATGGACTTTAAACGTGTAAAGGACTGATTTCGAAGGGCTAAAATTGACAAACAAGTAAACTGTGTGAATATAAGGGTCAAGAATGTCAACAACGGATAAATATATTTTAAAAATAGCCCTACAAGATGTTTATACCCTTAAACGAATAAATCATGGATCATACGAAGCTAATTGTGAAAGAAAGTGAGGAATTACAAACTACAGGGGCTAAATATGTCAATATGTTTAAAGTATACCTCTGAGTGACCTTTTAGCAAACCCTAAGCTTTGTAATGATTAATTATACTCACAAGAATGTGTGATAAAAAGTTCACAAGGTTTCGATAAAGTATGAGAAAGTTATGACAATATTCGTATACGTGGGGTTAAAAGCGTCAACGTTGAAATTTAAGACTTTTCGGTGAACGCATGAATAACCGGGGACTAACCAAAGTTGGTTTATGACTTGGGGTCCTTAAAAGTCAAGTTTGGGGGGTTTAAAGTGCAAGAAATGAGCTTAAAATCAAGTTTGGAAGGACCAGGGGCCTAAAGTGCAATATTTGAAACTTGTTGACCGGATCAGACCTTTACACGGCCCGCGTAAACCCTCTATGGGACCTTACGTGGCCCGCCTAAAACGCCCAGATGCAGATTTCTTGCACAGCTGCCTGTTAAAGCTTTGTAACCGACTTTAAACACTTGTTTTTTATTATATGGGCTTGTTTGATGGTTTTAAAGGATCTAGGGACACTTGTAATCATCTGGAAACAATCCTAGACTTGTTTGGCATGATCAAATTGATCTAAGAAACCTATATAAAGGCCATGAACTTGGGTCTTCATTGCTCATTCACTTGTTAACTTCACAACTCACTTCTTGGAGGTTCCTGGAGCTTAAGACTCATCCATAGTGATCTTTAGTCGTGCTTAGGACTATTGTAAGTATACTTAACCTCCTTTAATCCAGTTTTGCCTAGTTTATTAGCATTTAGTCAAACCGTCATAATTAAGGTTTGACTTCGTCATTAATCTTAATTGCTCCAGTCAAATTTCATTTTGAAAGTACCTATGAGTTGGTAATTATGTGGGCATTAAACCCTTAAAAGGTCACCCTCTGATTCCCACTTTAATTAGGTCAATTGTCGAGTCAAACTTGATTACAAAAAGTCAACAGAAAGCTAATTTTCAATTAAATGCATAATTAGCAATATAGAAGCTATGCAACCTGTTTTGACATTAATATAACTTGGTAATTAATGTAAGAACATGTCTAAACATGTTCAACTCGACAATTTTTAGTTTAAGCTCGATTCGGGACCGAAAGTCGCATAGTTTGACTTATGCTTTGACTTTCAGTTCTGACCCGTTTAAGCATGATTTAGGAATGCCTTAGAGCCTTAATAGGACCAAGTTACCTATAAGTATAACCCTCTGAGATTATACAACTTGGTTCATTAGTTATCCGATTCATATGCATGATTCCGTTAAATGCTTAAATGTTGACTATTATGCCGTTATCATCTTAAAATGTGATTTTTGATAAAGTGAAAGAATAGAAACCTTCCCTACTGATGTATAGACTTGTCCCTAAAATTTGACATCAGTTTGAGGTCTAGATTAGGAGTTATGTTCATTAGCGTAATTTGAAAGCTTTTTAGTAATTAAACCGAATAATTAGCATAGCCTATCTAAACCTAATTTTTGATATCAAACTTATTACCCACTGATGTAATATAACATTTTGGGATTTTTGGAGATTTTTATTTATTTTTAGGCTGAGCATAACATAGAGTTCTAAGCTTGATTCGGTAATTGCTGATTTTGCCCTTTTAAGCTATAAAATGAGTTTTACCAAACCTTTTTCTACTGATCTAATATGATAAATAGAATATTTTAAGCCTTCTGGAATAGTAAAAATATCAGCTTTCCTTTAAGAACCCGAAAATAGCTCAAAATCGCCACTTTAAGCGTTTTTAAGCGTTTTAAACGCATAGTATGTATTAAAACCATATTAGATATATAAGACTTAATACCTACTGATATTTTAAGTTAACATTTATGTTCCAAAAGTAGGTAAAAGTTTTGATGTCAGATTTCCGGTTTTGACCTTTTAAGCCTATGTGAAATTACCAAAATGCCCTTGAGATGCATAGTTTGGTCATAAGTGATAAATTTCACATATAAGTTATACCCTACTGATATAACTTAGTAAATTAAGTATTTCTACTGATTACATCAGACCCGAAACTCAGAATCATATTTAAACCCTTTTATAAACTTTTAAATGATGCCCTTACGAGGCGTAATTTGAATTTAAAATCATTTTGGGCATAATAGAAGACATCCTACTGATGTCACAACATATTTGAAGCATATTAACTTGTGGAACATGTTCATGACTCATTTGGTTACTCGTTACACACTTTTCGCGTTCGGATCGGCGTATGTAACTAGTTTGCATATATTAGCCAAAACGGGTCAAACCATATCGCTTTTGTCTCGAAATTCAGAATGTGTTTAAGTTACCCATATTAAACAAGCATGCAAGCTTGTCGGGTCAAAACCACATTCTAAACCGGTCTTCGCTTATTCATACGTTTGAACCATGTCTTCCTTTTGAAAACTAACCGGTCTACGTCTAAGCTTAATTAAAGACCCGTTAGGATTCTAATAGGTTATTAAAAACCTTCGTTCCAGATTAGGAGCCCAGTAAAAGCTATGTGCACTTGCTGTATTTGATTTATACTTTGCTCAGGTAAATACCCTTAACTTATTTTCCCTATACGGGCTTGGGATACGGTACTATAAAAGTACCACTTGGTCGGGTGTATGTAGTCATTTAAATCGTACTGTGATTGATGTATTTACATAACCTGTTTGATATGTATTATTTTGTGTATGGCCCTTGGGGGTTAAATGACCATGTCCCGGATATCCTTGGCACCATTCAAAGAAATGGCCACGACCTAAGCACGGGGTGTAGGCGTACACCTGACAGATGCATTATGTAAAAACTGGTATCCCACTTAAAGGAATCGACCTTGTGGGCATTATACCTGTGGCGTGTCAGTTAACTTAAGTCCGGCCTTGCAACCGGCCCTAATGGACGACAAATGAGTAAAACTGTATACAAGATTATTTTGAATAATTGTCCCAAGTTATAAAAATATTTTTGCCGAAGTGCATTTACATCAATTTTCAAACTCTTTTCAAAATGAGTCAGTTAAGTTGTATTTACCAGTGTAAACTGACGTATTTTCCAAAAAGGCTAAGTGCAAGTACTAGACGAAATAGGCTGGCTACTCCAGGCATCATTACTCAAGTCTCGCAAGCTTTAAATGTCAAAGTCTGTTGAACAGTTTTCCTTTTTATTTGATCCGCCTGTGGATCTATTTCGACTGTTTTGTGATACTTAAACATTACAATCTATTCAGTTGAAATAAATCTATCTTTTGCTTCCGCTGTGCATTTATATGTTGTGTTGTTTGACTTTGATGATATCAATTACGTCACGATACTCCTCACTGGGCCCACCGTTGACACGTGGAAATTAGGGGTGTGACAGGTTGGTATCAGAGCCAACATTGAGTGAATTAAACGCTAGCCTTTTTGTGTTTAATCTCAGTTACACAATTGCACATTCTTGAGTCTAGGCAAGAACATAGGACTAATCATAATTCGTTTTTATCTTTTATTTGTTTCCTTTGTTATTTTATGATTAGCCCTTGCATGGGCAAGTCATTTTAGTTAGAAGTCCCGTTTAGGGCAACCATATACTTGTCTAAATTTTAATGGGACGATTAGATTCCTATATTATAAGATCTACCACTATAATAAAATGGCAAAATCTAAAAAGGACAAGACCTAGCTATATGTCACCTTAAGACAGGGCCAAGATGGTAGTTCCTCAATTAGATTCAGATCCTTGTTAACATCTCAATTTAGGATTGCTCTGCGTTTAAATATTAAAAAGAATCTTAAAAGTAAAACCTAGCCTAAATGTCGTTGCAGACATGGCCAAGATGGTAAAACCTATTCAAAAGATTCAAACCTTTTGTTAGCATTTGATATGTTATCATTGTGACAAAGATGTGATTCGATAAAATCACATAAGTCATTCTTAAATTGGGCTATTCTAAAATCCCTTATTTATATAATCATCCCTTAAGGATGAAGTGCCCACGGGCTATAATTAACGTCCTTTGGGACTAAAGACAGTGGTAGCCTACAACTCCCTGTCAGGAAAAGGTAATGAACTTTGATTCAACCTTAATACCTCGATTCTATAAAATCCTGGTTTATAAATTAAATCTGTCTACGTGACTAGGCCTTTTTGTGCTATTATTAACTTATAATTTAGGGTTATGATAAAGATCCTGAATAATTATTAACTAAAATGTGTATTAAAACCCATGGTTAATAAATCGTTTAAAACGATAAAACTGTGTAAGCTTCCGTATAAACCTCGTCCTTATTTGATTTTATGTAGCAATTAAAGCTACATGGCTAGGTCGGAGGAAGTGAACAGTCATCCCCTGGAAAAACCACGATGATGATAGGGTTAATATAACCAGAGGAGAGCACCGTACCCTGATTGATACAGCTGTATCTAAAGCTGTAGAGGAGCAATTCAAGGAGTTTAGTGGAACTCATAGTAGAACTTCTTTAGTACCTCACTCTAAGTCTGTTCCTAAGACTCATTCAGAAGCTCACAGCAAGCCACCCTCTAAGAAAGATGAACCCAAGAAGGAGAATGTTGAACATTCCTCAAACCAACACAGTGTTCCATCCAAGAGGATAGTGTTCGATGATGGAGCGCGTACCAAATCCTGTACTTATAAGTACTTTGTTTCCTGCAAACCCCGAGATTTCACTGGGGAGAAAGGGGCAATAGATTGTATGACTTGGTTAGATGAAATGGACACTGTAGTTGATATCAGCGGTTGTGCTAAAAGTGATATAGTGAAGTATGTATCCCAATCGTTCAAGGGAGAGGCATTGGCATGGTGGAAGTCTCTCATTCAAGTTGCTGGGAAGATCCCACTATATAATATGTCATGGGAGCAGTTTGTTGTTCTCATTAAAGAGAATTATTGTCCACAACATGAAGTGGAAAGGATTGAGTCAGATTTCTTATCACTTTTAATGAGGAACCTAGATTGCCAAGCCTACCTTACAAGCTTCAACACCATGTCTAGACTGGTTCCTTACCTTATGACACCAGAACCCAAGAGGATTGCTCGCTTCATTGGGGGTTTAGCCCCATAACTCAAAGCCAGTGTTAAGGCTTCAAGACCTGCTACATTCAGATCAGCAGCTGATCTATCATTATCCCTCACTTTAGATGCGGTCAGTCGCTCAAGAACTCTGAAGAGAGTAAGAGGAAGCGTGAGGAGGATAACTCACGAAGGTCTGAAAAGAAGCACAAGGGTAATACGACCACAAGAAAGAATCTGGGTCCAACAAAGGTAATCAGCGAACTGAGGAAAAGCCAAAGTGCACAACGTGCCAAAAACGCCACTTTGGAAAATGCAAGCTTGAGACCAAGTCTCAATCGGGATCACCTGCATGTGGATTGTACAAGTCTAAAGAGCACAAGACTATTGACTGCAAGAAGATTAAGGATGCTACCTGCTACGGCTGCAACGAGAAAGGGCACATTAAGACTAACTGCCCTAAATACGCCAAGAAACCCGAGGAAGCCAAGAAGACCAATGCTAGGGTCTTCCAGATGAACGTACAGGAGGCAATTCAGGACGACAACGTGATCACAGGTACCTTCCTCATAAATGATATCTATGCAAGAGTACCTTTTGATTCAGGAGCTGATAAGTCATTCGTAGATGATAAGTTCTGTATGTTGTTAAACCTACCTGTTAGAACCTTAAGTGTGAAATATGAGGTGGAGTTAGCTGATGGAACCATAGAAACCGCCTCAACCGTATTAGATGGATGTGTTATATCCATTAGGAACCACTCTTTTCCTTTATCCCTCCTTCCTTTGAAGTTAGCCGGTTTTAACATAGTTTTAGGCATGGATTGGTTATCTAATAACCAAGCGCAGATTGTGTGCAATAAGAAGCAAGTGGTGGTCAAGACTCCGTCTGGTGAGTCGCTTACCATTCAAGGAGATACCCGGTATGGACTGCCTGAGCAAGTGTCTATCCTCAAGGCATCTAGATGCCTGAAGAAGGGTTGTGTCATTTATATGGCGCAAGTGACTATTGATGAGCAGAAGCCCAATGTTGATGATATTCCAGTCATATCTGAGTACCCTGAAGTATTCCCTGAAGAACTACCTGGCTTGCCACCAGATAGACAAGTGGAGTTTAGAATTGACATCATCCCTAGAGTAGCGCCTGTTGCGAGAGTACCTTATAGGTTAGCACCAACAGAGATGAAGGAATTGAGGACGCAGCTAGATGATTTGTTAGCCAAAGGCTTTATTTGACCTAGTTCGTCTCCTTGGGGAGCACCAATCTTGTTTGTGAAGAAGAAGGATGGATTAATGCGTCTATGCATTGATTACCGTGAGCTTAATAAGGTTACTATCAAGAATAGGTATCCTTTGCCCAGGATCGACGATCTGTTCAATCAATTGCAAGGGGCAAGCTACTTTTCTAAGATCGATTTGAGGTCAGGCTATCATCAATTGAATGTCAAAGAGGAAGATGTGCACAAGACTGCGTTTAGGACTCGCTATGGTCATTACGAGTTCTTAGTGATGCCTTTTGGGCTCACTAATGCACCTGCCGCATTCATGGATCTTATGAATTGCGTCTGCAAACCTTATTTGGATAAATTCGTCATCGTCTTCATCGATGACATTCTCATCTACTCGAAGAGCCAAGCTGACCACAAGAAGCATCTCCATTGCATTCTGAAACTGCTTCATCAAGAAAAGCTTTATGCCAAGTTCTCGAAGTGTGAATTTTGGCTTCGTGAAGTCCAATTTCTTGGACATGTGGTTAGTGAGCGTGGTATCCAAGTAGATCCCGCTATGATTGAAGCTATCATGAACTGGCAAGAGCCGAAGATGCCTACTGAGATTCGCAACTTTCTAGGACTGGCAGGATACTATAGGCGATTTATCGAAAACTTCTCAAGAATTGCATCACCCCTGACTCTTCTCACCCGCAAGAATAGTAAATTTGATTGAGGGCCTAAGCAGCAAGAGTCTTTCGACATTCTGAAGCAGAAGTTAAGCAACGCTCCTGTGCTGACGTTGCCTGAAGGAATTGAAGAGTTTGTAGTATATTGTGATGCATCACACACCGGGATGGGGTGTGTGCTTATGCAAAAAGGCAAGGTCATTGCCTATGCTTCACGCCAGTTAAAGGTGCACGAGAAGAACTACCCCACCCACGACTTGGAGCTGGGTGCCGTTGTATTTGCACTAAAGCTGTGGAGGCACTATCTGTATGGAACTAAGTGTGTGATCTATTCTGATCACAAAAGCCTTCAACATTTGTTCAATCAGAAGGACTTGAATATGAGGCAGCGGCGTTGGATGGAAACTTTGAATGATTATGATTGTGAGATAAGATACCATCCAGGCAAGGCAAATGTAGTTGCTGATGCCTTAAGCAGGAAGGAAAGAGTGAAGCCTATAAGAATCAATGCCAAGAGCATTGAGATAAAGAATAATTTGAATGAAAGATTGTTAGCTGTGTAGAAGGAATCTGTGTTAGAAGCTAACTATCCTGATGAGAAGCTAGGAGTAACTGAAGAGTAGTTATCCTATGGTAAGGACGGAATCCTAAGGTTAAATGGATGAATATGGGTTCCTATATATGGAGGACTTCGGGATGTTATCCTCCAGGAAGCCCACAGTTCCAAATATTCCGTTCATCCTGGAGCTGATAAGATGTACTAGGATCTGAAGGCAAATTATTGGTGGATAGGCTTGAAGAAGTCTATAGCTGCTTATGTAGCTAAATGCTTGACGTGTGCTCAAGTCAAGGCTAAACATCAGAAGCCATCAGGTTTGCTACAACAGCCTGAAATTCCCTCTTGGAAATGGGAAATGGTGACGATGGATTTCATCACCAAGCTGCCAAAGACGAAGAAAGGAAATGATACTATATGGGTAATAGTAGATAGACTGACTAAGTCAGCACATTTCCTGCCCATTAAGGAAACTTACAGTTCTGACATGTTAGCCCAGTTGTATGTTGATAAGATTGTATCTCTGCATGGAGTACCAGTGGCTATTATCTCTGACAGAGATACCAGATATACGTCACACTTTTGGAAAAGTTTCCAACAGTCTTTGGGCACGCGCTTAAACTTCAGTACGGCTTACCATCCTCAGACGGATGGGCAGAGTGAGCATACCATTCAAACCCTGGAAGACATGCTTCGTGCATGTGTAATTGATTTAGGAGGTAGCTGGGATAAGCACCTACCATTGATCGAGTTCTCCTACAACAATAGCTACCATACAAGCATTCAGGCTGCACCCTTTAAGGCATTATATGGTAGAAAGTGTAGAACGCCTATTTGTTGGGCAGAAGTGGGAGAAACTCAATTTTCAGGTCCTGACATAGTATTTGAAACGACGGAAAAGATTATCCAGATTCGTGATCGCCTGAAAGCTGCCAGGGATAGGCAGAAGAGTTATGCTGATAAAAGGCGAAAACCTCTGAAGTTTGAGGTTGGTGATAAAGTTTTACTTAAAGTATCACCTTGGAAAGGGGTGATGCGATTTGGTAGGAAAGGTAAGTTAAGCCCAAGGTATATAGGACCATTCGAGATCATCGAATGTGTAGGATCAGTGGCTTATAAGTTAAACTTACCTGAAGAGCTCATTGGTATTCACAATGTCTTCTACATCTGCAATCTGAAGAAATGCCTAGCTGATGAATCACTAGTCATACCACATACAGATGTGCATATAGATGAGAGCTTGAAATTTGTGGAGAAACCTTTGTCGATTGAGGATCGACAGGTTAAGAAGCTTCAGAGGAAGCATGTGCCTATTGTAAAGGTTAAATGGGATGCCCGTAGAGGTCCCGAATACACGTGGGAGGTAGAATCCACAATGAGAGAAAAGTACCCTCATTTGTTTCAGTAAATCTCGAGGGCGAGATTTCTTTTAAGGGGGTGAGGATGTAACACCTCAAAAATTCATGTCCAATATTATATCGACACGTGTCATGGACTTTAAACGTGTAAAGGACTGATTTAGAAGGGCTAAAATTGACAAATAAGGAAACTGTGTGAATATAAGGGTCCAGAATGTCAACAACGGATAAATATATTTTAAAAATAGCTCTACAAGATGTTTATACCCTTAAACGAATAAATCATGGATCATACGAAGCTAATTGTGAAAGAAAGTGAGGAATTACAAACTGCAGGGGCTAAATGTGTCAATATGTTTAAAGTATACCTCTGAGTGACCTTTTAGCAAACCCGAAGCTTTGTAATGATTAATTATACTCACAAGAATGTGTGATAAAAATTTCACAAGGTTTTGATAAAGTATGAGAAAGTTATGACAATATTCGTATACGAGGGGTTAAAAGCGTCAACGTTGAAATTTAAGACTTTTCGGTGAACATATGAATAACCGGGGACTAACCAAAGTTGGTTTATGACTTGGGGTCCTTAAAAGTCAAGTTTGGGGGTTTAAAGTGCAAGAAATGAGCTTAAAATCAAGTTTGGAAGGACCAGGGGCCTAAAGTGCAATATTTGAAACTTGTTGACCGGATCAGACCTTTACACGGCCCGCATAAACCCTATATGGGACCTTACGCGGCCCGCCTAAAACGCCCAGATGTAGATTTCTTGCACAACTACTTGTTAAAGCTTTGTAACCGACTTTAAACACTTGTTTTTGATTCTATGGGCTTGTTTGATGGTTTTAAAAGATCTAGGGACACTTGTAATCATATGGAAACAATCCTAGACTTGTTTGGCATGATCAAATTGATCTAAGAAACCTATATAAAGGCCATGAACTTGGGTCTTCATTGCTCATTCACTTGTTAACTTCACAACTCACTTCTTGGAGGTTCCTGGAGCTCAAGACCCATCCATAGTGATCTTTAGTCGTGCTTAGGACTATTATAAGTATACTTAACCTCCTTTAATCCAGTTTTGCTTAGTTTATTAGCATTTAGTCAAACCGTCGTAATTAAGGTTTGAATTCGTCATTAATCTTAATTGCTCCAGTCAAATATCATTTTGAAAGTACCTATGAGTTGGTAATTATGTGGGCATTAAACCCTTAAAAGGTCACCCTCTGATTCCCACTCTAATTAGGTCAATTGTCGAGTCAAACTTGATTACAAAAAGTCAACAGAAAGCTAATTTTCAAATAAATGCATAATTAGCAATATAGAAGCTATGCAACCTATTTTGACATTAATATAACTTGGTAATTAATGTAAGAACATGTCTAAACATGTTCAACTCGACAATTTTTAGTTTAAGCTCGGTTCGGGACCGAAAGTCGCATAGTTTGACTTATGCTTTGACTTTCAGTTCTGACCCGTTTAAGCATGATTTAGGAATGCCTTAGAGCCTTAATAGGACCAAGTTACCTATAAGTATAACCCTCTGAGATTATACAACTTGGTTCATTAGTTATCCGATTCATATGCATGATTCCGTTAAATGCTTAAATGTTGACTATTATGCCGTTATCATCTTAAAATGTGATTTTTGATAAAGTGAAAGAATAGAAACCTTCCCTACTGATTTATAGACTTGTCCCTAAAATTTGACATCAGTTTGAGGTCTAGATTAGGAGTTATGCTCATTAGCGTAATTTGAAAGCTTTTTAGTAATTAAACCGAATAATTAGCATAGCCTATCTAAACCTAATGTTTGATATCAAACTTATTACCCACTGATGTAATATAATATTTTGGGATTTTTGGAGATTTTTATTTATTTTTAGATTGAGCATAACATAGAGTTCTAAGCTTGATTCGGTAATTGCCGATTTTGCCCTTTTAAGCTATAAAATGAGTTTTACCAAACCTTTTAACACCAAACCTTTTTCTACTGATCTAATATGATAAATAGAATATATTAAGCCTTCTGGAATAGTAAAAATATTAGCTTTCCTTTAAGAACCCAGAAATAGCTCAAAATCGCCACTTTAAGCGTTTTTAAGCGTTTTAAGCGCATAATATGTATTAAAACCATATTAGATATATAAGACTTGATACCTACTGATATTTTAAGTTAACATTTATGCTCCAACAGAAGGTAAAAGTTTTGAAGCCAGATTTACGGTTTTGACCTTTTAAGCCTATGTGAAATTACCAAAATGCCCTTGAGATGCATAGTTTGGTTATAAGTGATAAATTTCACATATAAGTTATACCCTACTGATATAACTTAGTAAATTAAGTATTTCTACTGATTACATCAGACCCGAAACTCAGAATCATATTTAAACCCTTTTATAAACTTTTAAATGATGCCCTTACGAGGCGTAATTTGAATTTAAAATCATTTTGGATATAATAGAAGACATCCTACTGATGTCACAACATATTTGAAGCATATTAACTTGTGGAACATGTTCTTGACTCATTTGGTTACTCGTTACGCACTTTTCGCGTTCGGATCGGCGTATGTAACTAGTTTGCATATATTAGCCAAAACGGGCCAAACCATATCGTTTTTGTCTCAAAATTCAGAATGTGTTTAAGTTACCCATATTAAACAAGCATGCATGCTTGTCGGGTCAAAACCACATTCTAAACCGGTCTTCGCTTATTCATACGTTTGAACGGTGTCTTCCTTTTGAAAACTAACCGGTCTAAGTCTAAGCTTAATTAAAGACCCGTTAGGATTCTAATAGGTTATTAAAAACCTTCGTTCCAGATTAGGAGCCCAGTAAAAGCTACGTGCACTTGCTGTATTTGATTTATACTTTGCTCAGGTAAATACCCTTAACTTATTTTCCCTATACGGGCTTGGGATGCGGTACTATAAAAGTACCGCTTGGTCGGGTGTATGTAGTCATTTAAATCGTACTGTGATTGATGTATTTACATAACCTGTTTGATATGTATTATTTGGTGTATGGCCCTTGGGGGTTAAATGACCATGTCCCGGATATCCTTGGCATCATTCAAAGAAATGGCCACGACCTAAGCACGGGGTGTAGACGTACACCTGACAGATGCATTATGTAAAAACTGGTATCCCACTTAAAGGAATCGACCTTCTGGGCATTATACCTGTGGCGTGTCAGTTAACTTAAGTCCGGCCTTGCAACCGGCCCTAATGGACGATAACTGAGTAAAACTGTATACAAGATTATTTTGAATAATTGTCCCAAGTTATAAAAATATTTTTGCCGAAGTGCATTCAAATCAATTTTCAAACTCTTTTCAAAATGAGTCAGTTAAGTTGTATTTACCAGTGTAAACTGACGTATTTTCCAAAAAGGCTAAGTGCAGGTACTAGACGAAATAGGCTGGCTACTCCAGGCATCATTACTCAAGTCTCGCAAGCTTTAGATGACAAAGTCTGTTGAACAGTTTTCCTTTTTATTTGATCCGCCTGTGGATCTATTTCGACTGTTTTGTGATACTTAAACATTACAATCTATTCAGTTGAAATAAATCTATCTTTTGCTTCCGCTGTGCATTTATATGTTGCGTTGTTTGACTATGATGATATCAATTACGTCACGATACTCCCCACCGGGCCCACCGGTGACACGTGGGAATTAGGGGTGTGACAGGTTGGTATCAGAGCCAACACTGAGTGAATTAAACGCTAGCCTTTTGTGTTTAATTTCAGTTACACAATTGCACATTCTTGAGTCTAGGCAAGAACATAGGACTAATCCTAATTCGTTTTTATCTTTTATTTGTTTCCTTTGTTATTTTATGATTAGCCCTTGCATGGGCAAGTCATTTTAGTTAGAAGTTCCGTTTAGGGCAACCATATACTTGTTTAAATTTTAATGGGACGATTAGATTCCTATATTATAAGATCTACCATTATAATAAAATGGCAAAATCTAAAAAGGACAAGACCTAGCCATACGTCACCTTAAGACAGGGCCAAGATGGTAGTTCCTCAATTAGATTCAGATCCTTGTTAACATCTCAATTTAGGATTGCTCTGCGTTTAAATATTAAAAAGAATATTAAAAGTAAAACCTAGCCTAAATGTCGTTGCAGACATGGCCAAGATGGTAAAACCTATTCAAAAGATTCAAACCTTTTTTTAGCATTTGATATGTTATCATTGTGACAAAGATGTGATTCGATAAAATCACATAAGTCATTCTTAAATTGGGCTATTCTAAAATCCCTTATTTATATAATCATCCCTTAAGGATGAAGTGCCCACGGGCTATAATTAACGTCCTTTGGGACTAAAGACAGTGGTAGCCTACAACTCCCTGTCAGGAAAAGGTAATGAACTTTGATTCAACCTTAATACCTCGATTCAATAAAATCCTGGTTTATAAATTAAATCTGTCTACGTGACTAGGCCTTTTCGTGCTATTATTAACTTATAATTTAGGGTTATGATAAAGATCCTGAATAATTATTAACTAAAATGTGTATTAAAAACCATGGTTAAAAAATCGTTTAAAACGATAAAACTGTGTAAGCTTCCGTATAAACCTCGCCCTTATTTGATTTTATGTAGCAATTAAAGCTACATGGCTAGGTCGGAGGAAGTGAACAGTCATCCCCTGGAAAACCACGATGATGATAGGGTTAATATAACCAGAGGAGAGCTACGTACCCTGATTGATACAGCTGTATCTAAAGCTGTAGAGGAGCAATTCAAGGAGTTTAGTGGAACTCATAGTAGAACTTCTTCAGTACCCCACTCTAAGTCTGTTCCTAAGACTAATTCAGAAGCTCACAGCAAGCCACCCTCTAAGAAAGATGAACCCATGAAGGAGAATGTTGAACATTCCTCAAACCAACACAATGTTCCATCCAAGAAGATAGTGTTCGATGATGGAGCGCGTACTAAATCATGTACTTATAAGTACTTTGTTTCCTGCAAACCCCGGGATTTCACTGGGGAGAAAGGGGCAATAGATTGTATGACTTGGTTAGATGAAATGGACACTGTAGTTGATATCAGCGGTTGTGTTGAAAGGGATATAGTGAAGTATGTATCCCAGTCGTTCAAGGGAGAGGCATTGGCATGGTGGAACTCTCTCATTCAAGCTGCTGGGAAGATCCCACTCTATAATATGTCATGGGAGTAGTTTGTTGTTCTCATTAAAGAGAATTATTGTCCACAGCATGAAGTGGAAAGGATTGAGTCAGATTTCTTATCACTGGTAATGAGGAACCTAGATTGCCAAGCCTACCTTACAAGTTTCAACACCATGTCTAGACGGGTTCCTTACCTTGTGACACCAGAACCCAAGAGGATTGCTCGCTTCATTGGGGGTTTAGCCCCAGAAATCAAAGCTAGTGTTAAGGCTTCAAGACCTGCTATGTTCAGATCAGCAGCTGATCTATCATTATCCCTCACTTTAGATGCGGTCAGGCTAAGATCGCTCAAGAACTCTGAAGAGAGTAAGAGGAAGCGTGAGGAGGATAACTCATGAAGGTCTGAAAAGAAGCACAAGGGTAATACGGACCACAAGAAAGAATCTGGGTCCAACAAAGGTAATCAGTGAACTGAGGAAAAGCCTTTTATAAACTTTTAAATGATGCCCTTACGAGGCGTAATTTGAGTTTAAAATCATTTTGGGCATAACAGAAGACATCCTACTGATGTCACAACATATTTGAAGCATATTAACTTGTGGAACATGTTCATGACTCATTTGGTTACTCGTTACGCACTGTTCGCGTTCGGATCGGCGTATGTAACTAGTTTACATATATTAGCCAAAACGGGTCAAACCATATCGTTTTTGTCTCAAAATTCAGAATGTGTTTAAGTTACCCATATTAAACAAGCACGCAAGCTTGTCGGGTCAAAACCACATTCTAAACCGGTCTTCGCTTATTCATACGTTTGAACCGTGTCTTCCTTTTGAAAACTAACCGGTCTAAGTCTAAGCTTAATTAAAGACCCGTTAGGATTCTAATAGGTTATTAAAAACCTTCGTTCCAGATTAGGAGCCCAGTAAAAGCTACGTGCACTTGCTGTATTTGATTTATACTTTGCTCAGGTAAATACCCTTAAATTATTTTCCCTATACGGGCTTGGGATACGGTACTATAAAAGTACCGCTTGGTCGGGTGTATGTAGTCATTTAAATCATACTGTGATTGATGTATTTACATAACCTGTTTGATATGTATTATTTGGTGTATGGCCCTTGGGGTTAAATGACCATGTCCCGGATATCCTTGGCATCATTCAAAGAAATGACCACGTCCTAAGCACGGGGTGTAGGCGTACACCTGACAGATGCATTATGTAAAAACTGGTATTCCACTTAAAGGAATCGACCTTGTGGGCATTATACCTGTGGTGTGTCAGTTAACTTAAGTCCGGCCTTGCAACCGGCCCTAATGGATGATAAATGAGTAAAACTGTATACAAGATTATTTTGAATAATTGTCCCAAGTTATAAAAATATTTTTGCCGAAGTGCATTCAAATCAATTTTCAAACTCTTTTCAAAATGAGTCAGTTAAGTTGTATTTACCAGTGTAAACTGACGTATTTTCCAAAAAGGCTAAGTGCAGGTACTAGACGAAATAGGCTGGCTACTCCAGGCATCATTACTCAAGTCTCGCAAGCTTTAGATGTCAAAGTCTGTTGAACAGTTTTCCTTTTTATTTGATCCGCCTGTGGATCTATTTCGACTGTTTTGTGATACTTAAACATTACAATCTATTCAATTGAAATAAATCTATCTTTTGCTTCCGCTGTGCATTTATATGTTGTGTTGTTTGACTATGATGATATCAATTACGTCACGATACTCCCCACTGGGTCCACCGGTGACACGTGGAAATTAGGGGTGTGACAAGTAATAAGCGCGTTCGAAGTTGCACGCTGTCACTTCAATAGTCACTTCTATTTAATTGCCTCGATCTAAGAGATAAGGTTTAAAATATATCCGTTGGAAATTGGTATACCAACAGATATATTTTTGGGACAGTTGTTTTGGGTGGTTTTCTACTCATATATCCTCGATTATATTCTGACTCTGTTACTTTAAATTGTGATCAGGATACCGGATCAGGATATTGGTAACATCCTGATGCAGTATCCTGGTAATGACTAATTGTTCATGTGTAGATTAGCAAGGAATGCTAATAACGGTCAAGAAGACTGATTCTCCTGAAGACTCGGACTTGGTGGTTGAGAAGAGAACGTTGAAGCCGCAAAGAAGGGGTCTCCAACGTTCTATAGGGAATATTCGGGGCATCCCCCATTCTTAGGATAGTTTGTTATTTCCTTTTGCTGTATAAAGGAATGTACGGATCAGATAGCACACACAATTTTTACACACTCTTGCTCTCTACTAGCTGCAATCATTCACAAACACTTAGGGTTTCATTGGTATGGGGTAATGGAATGGATAAAGGAATGGAATGGACGAGGTAATGGAAGGGACGAGGGAATGCAATGGATCATTACCATTCCATGTCTTGTTTGATTACCATGTGTGAATGAAATAATTATTATTGTGTATTGTTTGGTAGGCAAGACAAACGGAGTAATAAAATCAGCGGTGAGTGGTTGTGGTGGTCGGTGGTAGTGATTGTGGGTGGTTATAGGTGGCGGTGGTGGGTATCGGTGGCGGCGATGGGTGGTGGTGGTGGCGGAGAGTGGCGGTGCATCGGTGAAGACGAGTGGTGGTGGCGGCAAGGTGGTCGTTGGTGGTGGATGGCAGCAGAGGTGGCGGTTGGTGGCGGGGGCGATTGGTGGTGGCGTCGGCGATGGTGGTGGCCGGCGGCGGCGAGTGGCGTTGGCAGTTGGTTGCAGCTGTGGGTGATAACCGTGGCGAGTGGGTGGCGGCGGTGGCTGTCAGGGTGAGGTGGCGGCGATGGCGTCGGTGGTGGGTGGTGGTGGTGGTGGGTTGTGGCGAAGATGGTGGGTTGTGGTGTTGTTGATGAATGGTGCAAGAGGGGATGGAATGGAAAAAAAACATGAGGGGTGGAAGGAATGATTTTGAGGGAATGGAATGCCTTTTGGAATGGGTGATTCCATTCCATTGACCAACCAAACACCCTTTTCTTCATTCCCTCGTAATCATCCATTCCATTCCACGTCTCATTCCTGCATACCAAACACTGCCTTACACTTGTACTCGAATCTCATTGTAACACTTAGTTGATCCGTATCATATCCTGCACTGTATCCTGATATTTAAAGTAATAAGAAGAACAAGGCAGCTACGATTGTCAGCTCCCGAGGTTTTGTGACGACGATCTAGATTGATCAAGGGCTTTCCTCGTACATCCCGTGTCACCCTTTACCTTTTTTGCTCATTGTTTGATTATAGATATAGCTCGATATCCTGAGCTATATCCTGAAAACTGTTTTTATTAACAACTTGATCAACATATTTTTCTCGAATACTTCTAGCACACTACCTCACTTAACTAATTTGATCACTTAATTACTTAGGTAATTTTTGACCAAAACAAATACTATTAAAATTTATTCATTTAGTCAACAGTGGTAAATCAACAGTCGTTAGCATACACAGTTGTTTCATCATCAGCAGATGTTCTCTTTTACCAAACTTTAACTACAACAGACCTTTTACAACTCCAAATATTGACTCTCTGTAATTTACAGGAGCACAGATTCTTCATAAAACTACTATCAATGATTAAATTCTGAACATTTGTTTTATCTTTGCACTCATCTGTTCACCATCAAACCAACCCTTCATACTATTAAACCTCTGTTGACTTACCAAACAGATGTTTAGACACAATTCAACATCAACATAATCTGTTCACCATCAAACCAACCCTTGATACTATTAAACCTCTGTTGGCTTACTAAACAGATGTTTAGACACAATTCAACATCAACATTATCTGTTCACCATCAAACCAACCCTTGATACTATTAAACTTCTGTTGACTTACCAAACAGATGTTCAGACACAATTCAACATCAACATAATCTAAATCAAACTCAAACACTAAATAAGTAAAACTAAAACGCAACATAGATTCATAAGATTAAAATTTATTCATTTATTCATGACATTAAAAATCCAATAATTACATAACATACTGAACAACATTAAAGTTCAAATCTCACAATAACAGCAAGAATTAAGAAACTTTAGCTTCAACTCCATCGATTGCTGAACCTCTCAATGTATGCCCTTTCAGCATCGCCATGAACTCCACGTCTCTATCACCGCACTCTATATTACTGACAACACAAAGCTCACGAACGGAAGTTGAAGGCATCCGCATAAGATTTCTGGAAACCTTCTCTCTCGTTAACAGGCCAACTTACAATCCATCAAACATCTCTTCAGCTCTTGATGAGTAGCCCTATCTTCATACACCTGTTCCTCGATTTGCCTGACAAAATGCTGCTTTAAATCATCTGATTTTACAGAAGTGAATGACACCATTTGAATAAACTATATTACTCGACTTTTCCTGAAAGTATGATATCTTCGTAGGAAAACACGATGAAAAACAGGTGAAGTAACTATGAGTTTATATACTGAAATATCTAACAGTGAAAAC
Organism: Helianthus annuus; assembly: GCF_002127325.2. Lineage (NCBI taxonomy): Eukaryota > Viridiplantae > Streptophyta > Magnoliopsida > Asterales > Asteraceae > Helianthus > Helianthus annuus. The sequence goes on along the minus strand of NC_035449.2, from coordinate 156,486,235 downwards.
GTGTAGATTTAATATAAACATATTAATGTATAAATCAAAAAGCAGTCTTTTAATGCAAAAACCTTTTCCAACCCCAACTTTTATGGGAAAACTTTAAAATTAAATACCAAGAAACCCAAGGGACAAAACTTCGAAGTTCAAAGAACAAAAGCAGATTATCACAATTACAATTAACCTCTTCATTTACCATGTAGACGCGTTTTTAAACTCTATAAAAGACCGATGATTACTTTTGATTCAAAACATCAACAAATTGTCCTACAAATCACTTTCTGTCAAAAATTGTTCCAAATCAGAAAAACCAACAAAAAATCTACATGGCAAACTTCAGCTTCTACCACTGGTCAGACACCAAAGATGTTAAAACACAATTCTCGATGTGGTCACTCAAAGAACAAAGAACAGACGAAGAACTAAACAAGAAAGTCGACATAATCAATGACACTAATTACAACAAAACCTGGAACATCATATCATTGCTCGATGAAGTCCTCCACTCTCCTCCATCAGAGTTCCAGAAGAATGCAGAAGAGTTTCTGACACAACTTCTAAAACAGGATCAGAAAATCTGCAACATGCTAACTGACCTGAAATTCAAAAGAGAGCATGAAATCACATGGAGAAAGGCTAGAGTCTACGAAATCCTAGCAAGTGTTAAATTTAGCGTGTAATACTTTATAAATATTTCATTGAATTTCTATATTTCTACGTAGTAGTTCATTTTAATAATATCAACATGCATCTTAACATATTCTAAAAACTCTCAACATCATCAACAGTTAATCAAAATAAGAAACAAACCTAAAATGCAAAGGTCTCCTCTCAACTGTTGTAGCACATCTGACTTTTCACGATATTGCACGAATCTATACTTTCTATAAAAGGAGAAAATCTTACTGACGCAAGAAAACCTGACTTTCGATTTAACGAAAATCGAACAATGCAACTCTCCCATCAAAGAAGGTAGCACATGCAACTTTTCACGATGTTGCAACAATGATACTGCAACATCAATATTGAAAGGTTGATGTGTGATGGGAAGCTTCATTGAAACAACGATGTTGGAACAATGATACTGGAACGATAACATGTAAACAGAATCAATAAACATTCGAACAAAGAAGTGTAATCGGAGATTAGCGGCTGAATCACGAGAAAGATGCATTTGAGAGAGAGAGATATGCTCGCAGATATGAGAGAGAGAGATTTGAATGTGGAGCCAGATAATTATTTCTTATTTATAGGATTAGAATATATGGTTTGAATTTTAAATGTGTAGCAAGAATTTTGAATCTGGACAGATGTTTATTGAGAACAGATGTTTGATTATAAAATGTTGAGGGCAGATGTTTAGACAAAATTTTAAATGATATTTTATATTAGGCTTTATGATGTAAAAATGACATAAGAAAAGCCTTGTTGGACAGGCTCTCCTGCTGACACATCAGCTTTTCTTATGTTATTGGAATTTCTCCTTTTATATAGAAAGTATAGATAGATATAGATTCTTAAAATGATAAACAATGAATTTCAAAATTTAATTTTATGTTATATAAATGGCTTTTCAAGGTTATGGTATATAACGTTACGTTTATTCATAATTTAAATATAAATTAATAATTAAACAACATAAATGGATTTTAGTGAATAACCATTACGAAAACATTTGTAGGAGATTTGACTTCCGAAACTTCATCCACTCATCATGCAAAATTCAAGATATTTTATATTATTTATATTTTTGATTCATATCTCTATCCTAAGACCACCCGCAGTGGGGCATTATTTGGGCATTATTTAAAAAAAAAAACGCCCCCCCTCCATTACATAGGGCGTTTTTGGGTATTATTTTTGAAAAAAAATTGGATTGGCGGGTTTAAAAAAACGCTTGAAAGGGATTGTGGAAGGGTTGACTGACCAATGGGGAAACTTTTGCATTATTTAATTTAAAAAAAAAATTATTGTGTAATTAATGGATGGGGCGTTTTTGGGCATTATTCCCACTACGCCACTTTTGCAATAACCCTCAATAATGCCCCATGCTGACTGGATTTCTACGTGTCGCAAAACGCCCCATGCTGGGGGCATTATTGAGCTAAACCACTACACATGGTCTAAATGAACACCAACAATAGTGGGCTTTTTTTATTTTATTAATTCGTTTCTCTCACGTAATAGTTTGGTACATAAAACCGAGCTGAAAAGAAAGAAAAAAACCAGAACTTTCAGTTTCATTACGTGATTACAAATGAGGATGCTTCTTTTGTACAGCAGTATAAATGAATTGATTTGATTTAATATATATATATATATATATATATATATATATATATATATATATAAAATATGATGTGATAAGAACATTAGGTTCTTACAATCCAAAGCTTACTGTTACTTTTATTTTTTATTTCTGTTCACATACTTATCATCTCTTTGGATATCAAGTTTGAAATGGCACTGATGTGTATGTACCAAAGATTTAAATCAACCATGAAGTGCACTGTTATAGATAATTTTCTGATGGTTCCTCTCATCTTACATGCCTATGTGCGTTTCTTTTTACATACATATGTATGTATGTATACAAAAAAAATAAACGAATAAATAAATAAAAAGTATACCGGAACAAGTTGGCTGGTTGGTCTTCCGATCTCCGGCGGCGTTCCGGGACTCCGATGCGGTAGCATTTGATCGTTTAGAGAGAGATGAGGGAGTGGTAAACCGTCTGAGGTTCGTGTGGTTTCACACTTCAAATGATTCGGCTTGAGAGGAACAAAAATCTTGACACATAAATGATCTTGATTGTCGATTTTTAAGGTAAGGATTGAAGTGGGTTATGGCATTAAGATGGTATTCCGTCTAGGTGCGTGATCGGTGAAGGAAATGCGAATTAGGATCAATTAACAATTTAAGGAAATGATTGTTGCCATGCACGATGTTAGAGCTTGGGCGGCAAGTTGTTCTTAATCAATTAACACTAGCCTAAGATCCCGCGAGCTTCGCGGGTGGCTTAACTCAAACATATAATATCTACTGACATTGAAGCCCATATAGATCATCATTTTTGTTCTAGACCTTTCCAAACTTAGGCTTCACGTCTAAGGGTTAAAACAGGTCCTAAACAGAAAATACACGACCCTAACCGGTACAAACCCAATAAGGTCAAAAGAGTACATTACATGATTAAAACACTTGTATCATCTAACATGAAATAAAGTAACTAAAGTTTTATTTTATTTTCTAACACGCCATTTAGATTATTAAAGTCTTTTTTATCCCTATTTTGTAAAAAAATAAAATTAACTTATATTGTGCCTATAAAAGAACCGGTAACTTATATTGATGCTCGTTCTTCTCTGCCTGCCAGTATTGGCAAGTCATAAGAGAAGCATTTGTAAGGATTTCTGTATGTATTTATTATAAAAAGAAAGAAAGATATTAAGCAAGTTCATTTAGTATCAATTATGCATATACGTGTACTTACCTTCAAACTATACTCCCTCTGTCCATAAATACTCGGTTGTCACTGATCCAGGCAGAGTTGTATTGGGTAAGCCTAAATAAATCCGGGAACCTCTGCCAAAGAGGACCGCCTTCAATCCAATTATCAACCCAAAACCTCGCTTTAGTTTGTAAAAAAATGAATACAAAAAATTTATATTTACAAAAGAATTTTTTTATATGATTTAACCATTCATTTTTGGCAAACATTACCAACAAAAAAAAATGTACCATAGATTGAATGCATTTCACTGTTGGGATCCGAGTGAATGTGGATCGGGTTTTTTTTCTTTTTTTTGTTCGGATCATCCAACTTTCACTGATGGATATCTTCCTACAAAATAAACACACCAACTCCATTATTGGTCTTGTTCATCACTGACTTTCCTTTTACCTTTCAAACCTTACCTCAAATCACCTGGATCTCAGCTTCTCTTCTCTGTTAACATTAACACGACACTTCTCCATTATCACCCGTGGTACCTATGGGTTCCGATATTTAAATTTTATTAAAAACAACTTTATATATATTTGAAAATATGAATAATGCATGATGAATAAGGTGTATTAATTAAACATTAACAATGTTTTCAAACTTAAAAGTACTTATCAAATATAAGACAAAGAAAACAAACTTGATCATATTCGTTTATATGATTATTAAAATAATATTAAATTACTGGAACCCAAATTCTTGCTTAACATATGCAACACGTTGTTCTTGAGGCCGAATCAAAACTTATTGTGAAGTGAGAACTCTCATATCAAACTTTGACTAAGAAATAATGTCAAATACAAAAAGTGATATCTTTGATTGGCATGTCTTATTTTGATACGATCCCATCCAATAGTAGTGATGTAAATAAAACTCACTCTCGCTTCACTCTTATGGAAATAAAACTCACTCTCGCCTCACTCTTATGGAAATAAAACTCACTTCACTCCTATAGAAATAAACAGATGCAAAACACCCATTTATGTAAACAAATAAAATGCATGAGAAAATAATTAATATTTGTTGAGATTATAACATAAGACGAAACAGAGCTCTCTATTCCGTAACATACAAATAATGGGAAAGTTAAATATATACTAAATTTAACGAAATAAACATATTACATGTAATAATGAAAGATGATTAATGTTATATTTACAATTTACAAATCTATAAATACGAATGCCCATAAACCTGGAAACATCTCACATAATTTGTCTATCTAAAAGGGTTTGTAAACAAATTGGCATGTAGAATTCTAAAAACTCATTCTTTAAATGGAGTCCAAAAGTTGTCATTTACCATTGTATATCTCCACTTTGAGTTAGCCCGTTAGTAAGGGTCAATATCACCTACACAAGTCACAAACACCACTAAACCAACATAAATGAATAAATGGAATTAAACTGTCCCATATAATAACCATAAACAAAAAAAATATCATCTTTATATAATACCATCTATCATGAGACTGATCCATACAAAATTTCATTTTGAATCTTATGCACATAGATATCATATTAGTGACTAATTTATGTACTTTGCATAAGAAACAACAAAGTCCACTTGATTAAAGCAAAATTTCATGTCATCTTTAAAGAACAATAACAAAAATTTTCTTTTTCTTGATTTAAATAATATTTAACAAAACTTACCTTGGTTGGAGTGTCAAATTCCCAGTCACACCAAAAGACCTTAAGTGGCCTAAAAGCTATTGTTCAGGCACTCTTTGTAGTGATATTTAACTACAGTTACACTGTTGCTTGTAAACTGTTTTTAAAAAAGAACACTAACATTAGAAAAGGAAAAACATAAAGTAATATATAAAAACACATTGGGTGTAGATGTGGATTAGACATAACATCTAATGTTAAAAAACATTTGCTAGACAAAGAGAACATCATAAAATTCATCCTTTCGGCTCATTTGTGTACATGATCCTATCAATATGAAATTGCAAGCTCACTAACTGTTACATTTTTTTAAAGAAAAATAAATGCTCATAACACACGAATGGAAATTTTTGTTCTTGAGAAGATATTATAGTTTTTAATTTGTATTGGAATACCATCTAACCTTTTATGTACTAAAACAAAAAAATCTATATAATAAAATTGGATTAATTTCCTACTTTTCTTCATTCGTTCAATTTCAACAAACTTTTTGATATGTTTAAGCAATTATTTCATGTTGACAGTAGGGATGAGCTCAGTATTGGTACCGGTAAAGAAAATCGCCAAATATGGGTACCAGTACAGTATCATACCAGGTATTTGAAGGAGGTAAAATTCGATAAAATATCAGTACTATACCGAACCAAGAATACCGGTATCGAAAACGCCAATAAGTGGGTATCCAAATAATTCGCTATGGGGAATTTAGTACCGGTACCGGTTCTCATCCCTACTTGACAACATGCATATTTCATAGTGAAACTCTATATCTAAGTAAATAGAGCAGGAATATTAGTGAAGAATTCCAAACTAAAGAGTGAACAAATCATATTAGGAGTGTTCACGCCTTGGTTTAAAACCGTGAAACCGCCCAAACCGTTCATCGGTTTTGGCGTCATGGCCAATTTTTCTTGATTTCTTTTGGTTACGGTCGGTTGGCTTCAGAGATATACCATAATGAACGGTTTGGTGTGCAAATTTTAACATAAATTGGTTTTTTATATATTCGATATGTATAATTATTTTTAATTTTACATATACGATTTAGATAAACTGGGCTTCTTTATTTTTTCCTGAGCCCACTATGATAATTGGAAATCTTGCAATTAGGAGCCAAAAATAAATTGGTTAATCTATAAGTTTCAAACTCCCACCTGGTTATACATGCATTTTCTTAATTTGTGTTCTTTTTGTTCTTTCTTTTGTTTAACATGTATCTCGGTGATCTTTTTTAACATGCATCATGTTAAACTTGTAACTAAACCTGGTGTTCTTTTGCTTATATCTTCATTATTTTGAATAATAGCTTAACTTCGGTTTTCGATGTGCAAAAAGCGCTACTAATGGTTTGGTTACGGTTTGACCTAAAAATCGTCAGTAAGTTTTAAATATATGAATTTACCTGTGTAGAATAATAATCGTTCCCTACTTGCATCTCAAACCTGCAAATTACCAAAAATATTGATCCATAAGTTCTATTCCGACATAAATGATATTTTTAAATATCTTGAGATTGAAAAAAGAAGCTTCTAACAAAATGTTGGTAAAAAGATTACCTTATGACGAAAATATTTTGATCAATTTTTCTTGTTCTCTCCTTCAAGGCAAACTTGTACAGGCCACCCCGTAAAACAAAATATGTAATATACCACAGCTCCACACATTAACCGTAGGCGTTAATGAAAAAAAAATATTAGCGATCTATAAAAAAAATAGTCAAAACAGAGTCAAGGTGCATTTTGTAAATTTATATCAGGGACCTCTTCTATAAAGGAATTACTGATGGGATTTGGTTCTGAATGTAACTCACATTGTCACACAGTTGCAACCTCCTGCCAATGTTGTCCTCCATGAAAGACTAAACCGAATAAGCCGAAATATAAAGACATTGAGTTCAAAGTGCTAGGTTCCAAAAGTGAGTCATGTTTGCATAATTTTGAGAAGTGCAAACCGCCCATTTGCCTTGCACATAAAAAGCACAAAAAAAATTATGAGTATAAGTCAAACAAAATCAATTCTGATAGTCACTTGTGATGTCAATCATAGTGTATCATGTGCATATGAACCAACACACTTTTTTTCAACAGTTGTTTCAGCAAACACTTTGGTTTAGATCAGGTCACTTTTGCTTTGGAATAAGAAACATGGGAGTGTTGACAGGTATGCAGACCCAAACAACTAAAAACTCCAAATCAGATTTATATAACTAAAAATCCATACTCATGGCCTTGAATTTAATTTCTTGGTAACGGATACAGATTCAGTTCATCAAGAAAAGACAATCTTAAAGAAAATTCCATAGACTTTGAGAGGAAAAAAACTAAGGCCTTTCTAAGGAAATTTAAGCTGGGTAATAAACTTTTACTTTGAAATTAATAAAGAAGTTCACTTGGTAAACAAATCAACATTAGGAATGGAATTGGCACTTTTGATCCATTTTCTTGTGAATGATTTGATTTGGTCTTTTAAATAAAAGGTCAGGTTGGTAAAACAAAAAATACTTAAAAAGGAAACGGGATGACAGACCGAAACCAATAGTTACCTGATTTGATTGGTGATAAAATCTGCCCATGTTTGCCACCTGTAGTTTTTTTATGTCTACCTATTTAGTAATCTTTATTGTTTAGAAGATGCATTTGGGTTTGGAAATTGGTTCAAATCAACCCCATATAACTTTCATTTGTTTTTTAGAACCAAACGTGCTGGATCAGATGCAGATTTAACTATTTTCATTCCAAATTTCACTTTTCACATTAGTGTCAGATCTTACTTTCTAAACCAGGCACAAATGGTATTGGTTAGGCTCCTTTGTAGCTTCTACTTATCTCGCAACCAGATTTGGATCTCTCTATCTCTCAAATGTACAAGATGTGAGTATTGGTTAGGCTCCTTTTACACTCACACACACACACACACATAAATATACACACAGTAAGTAACCAAATACACAAATAAACCCTAAATCGTCACCTAGGGAACAAAGTACTGAACAACTAAACATTCGGTCATTGACCATAATTGAAAAAAATAAATAGTTTCAAGTACTGAACAACTAAACATCCACTTATATTGTAAAAAAACATGGGTAATAAAAGTCAGTTTTATTGAAGCATTTCATCAAACATTTGGCATGCGTCTTCAAACCATTCAATTTTAAACAAAGTAAAGAATATGAAACCCAATAAATGTACATACAACCAACGTATAGATATAAAACATAGGAACTCAGAACGTCTACTAACCTAGATTGCAGATCAGAGAAAAAGCAAATAAAATACGAATCAACAAAATCGAGTATACATGCCCAAATCTGAAATATGAATCACATTTCAGTCAAGATAGTCAGAAGTTTATTCACGGACTGGGAGTAATCTAGTGGTAAAGTCAGTTTCATGGATATTCCATGGCTCTATTCGAAACATCCTCGACGATTACCCCACATACGAACCCTATAAATTCAATTTTGTGTTAATAAACAACATGACAAAAGAAGAACACATATGAAAGTAGGATTCCTAACCTGGTGCCACCTGTAACACTTTTAGGAGATCAACTGAAGGAAGATCAGTTTTTCGTAGAGAATAGCTAGGATGGCGCGATTAAAGGCTCTCTTGTCAAGTCCACAGAAACATCACTTTACATCTTTAAAAGTAAAAAATGCTTATCAAATATAAGACAAATAAAACATACTTGATCATATTCGTTTACATAATTCTTAAAAGAATCTGAATTGCAACTCATCGGTCACATGTTGAACAATGATATCAGTTATATATATGCTTCATAACTATATAAATATTCAAAATATTAATAAATAAATTATATCACATGAAAACACTATCTTTGTTGAACGTTTCATATCAAAAGGATATTACACCATATGTCTTCATTTATGCAGTTTCAACTAATCCCTACAATGAGACCCACTCCTACATTAAAGTTTATAGCAAGAACCTATCATTTTTATAGCATAAAACAACAAAAATTAGACGTTTCAAAAATCACATAATAATAGTAACCGACTGATTAGGAAAAAAAAACACCACAAATAACCAATAACTACAATACCTCAATGGATTTGACAGTGGGCTTGTTGAGGCGTTTTAAGTGTTTGTGAAGTTGAAGCTTCTACCTTGAAGCAAGTCCAGATACAGGAAGAAGATTATTCCAAATTGTAATCCCCAAAATTCAATCAAGTTTAAATGACCAATTAAACTATTAAAATTCAAGTTTTAATCACTGTACTTCAAGTTTCATTCAACATCAAAAGTCACCTGTTTGATAAAGTCTAATAAAAATCAAGTTTCATTTAACATCAGTTTCACATAATCACATCTAAACTGAACTAAAATAAAAAATTTCTAGTTGGGAGAGGAAGAGAAACTAACCTGTTGTAGTGGTCAGTAAGCATCCGGCTGGTCGCAACTGCAGTAGCCACACTGCAGCCAGGTAGACCAGTAGTGGCAGCTGGGAGTAGTGACCAGTGGGGATGAGTTGATTGCATCTTCGCTGCTGCTCAACTGTGTAACATGTTTGCCTCTCTTTTTTTGTTGCTGGCTTCTTCTTCGCTTTCATTTTCCTCTGTTCACCCTATCAACTCTCTCAATAATCGGCGAGATTATGATGCAACTACGTGGGATTGAATACAATCAGTAAGTACCAACACATGGCAGGCTTAAAAATAAGGAAAAAAAACCTTATATCACTTGTCAAAGATAATGCCTTCGGAGCAGCTTGAAAGAACGAACCAGCTTCAAAACCACTAACGCATACATCCTGGTCTACACGAAGAATAAACAATCGGTAAAAATAGGGTTTCTGATTCATAAAAAAACCCCAAAATCGAATCAGCAATTCAACAAAAACATGAATAAAACCTAAATATACTTGCAACATATACAAATGCTAATCAATTAAAAAATATGCTGCTCAATTATACAATAAGATTGATGGAAAAAAATACCAGTTGAACAAATCACCGACAAAGAAAACAGACGAAGGGGAAAGGGTTATTACAGGCCCCTCTTAGGGTTTCTACAACCAGATCGTGAGATGAAAAGACAGAGGTCTTGTGGTGGTCGCAGGTACAAAGAAGATGGCCACAGATGCGGTAGATACGAAGGCGGCCATGGATGCTTGAGAGGGAGACATCATCATTAGGGTTTGTGATATGAAGACGTGTGAAAGTGTGAAGGAAAAGAGCGAAGGCATAGCCGCATAAGTTTTGTGTTTTTAGCGCTCAAATTTTCTAAAGATGGAGTAAGAGGATGACAGGTGGCAAGTAGTGGTTTAAGCATATGACAAGTGGCCTAAAATTATTTTGTTTTATTAGAAGTAGTAGATTAACAGTTTAGGCTTTTGACGAAAAAGGCACATGTGGTTTGATATTTAGGTTAATGTCATTTGAAAAAAAAACCCTTAGATCGTGTGGTATGGTGGGGTGGGGGTTTGGGGCATGGGTTAACATGTGGTTTGGAGGGCTTTGCTGGGCTGACCCACATTGAAGACGGTACAGTGGGGCGGGGGTTTGGGGCGTGGCCAGCCCAAATGGCAGTTTTATATTTTTTAAAACAAATAATTTAAATTTTTTAATGTTTTTTAAATAAAGAAAATTACATAAAAAAAATTCCTAACGCTTATATTTTTTCTTTATCTCTTCTCTCGTCTCCAACATTAGTTCCAACTTTTCACCCTCTAGGTGATCAATGGGCTGGGCTAGAAATTTCATATCATCTCGTCTTTGTTTCAGGGCATCCCTAGCTTCTTTGCTCTTCCGAATTTCGGCCCTTTGTTGTTGGAATACGTTGAATGTATCTAACTTGCATGCAATGTCATCCAACTGATCGCTGTATATTCCCCTACGCGAGCCCGAACTCCCAACTGAAGGCGATGCCGTACCCGATCTTGATTTTTGAGCGCGCCTTTTTGCGGCATCTCTTCCGTATTCATGCCGGTTTGGCGAATCATCCAAAAAGTCCTCCAACTCTTGATCTCGTGCATCAGATTGGGCTTGGGACGAGGCCCTTGACCTTTTGGAAGACGTGTTAGTTTCGCTACCACTGGGGGATATTCGCCCACTTTGGATGAAACTTACAAATCTCCCAACAATGCATGAAACAGAAGTCGCTCCCCACATTTATTTTGAATGTAACCAATGCATTTGTCACAAAGTCGGCTTCGGTTTCACCTCTTTTTGGGTTTTGCTTTGCTTTATTTAAAAAAGCACTAAATTTTGTAAGTTGGCCGCTTATCTCGCTCCACTTCGAGGATAAACTATCGTTTTCACGATAAGTCTCCCTTCCCATTTCTTCATGGAATGCTTTACTAGTCGCTTCCTACAAATGGCTTCGATGTTGAGAATTTCCTATTTTAATGAAAACAAAATTTAACATATTACAAAGTTATATAAAAAGAACCATAAATATTAAAATAAGGGCTACAAAATATTTAAAAATACCTAAAGTTGGATGTTGAGATTGTTGAAGCCAAGCCCTCGCCAATGCAAGTTCTTCATTAACGACCCATCTTTGTTGTTTTCATTTGGCGGTTTCAAGTATTTTCTCCGCCTCTGTTTTTTTTTCTTATGACTTCTCTTTTTGATGGGTTTGGATGCGGAAGGAACATCGTTGGGTGGTTGAGTTTCGGGGACGGTTTCGGTTTGGGAAAGGTTGATGGAGGTTGGTGAAAGGTTGATGGGCGTTTGTGGAATCGGGCTAGGTATAGAATCGTCGGTGTGTGGGAAGTTAGTAAACAAACGATTCCCGAGATACGATGCATAACCCGTCATATCGGGCATAGAGGAGTGTAATAAAAAATGGACGAGGCATTGGACGATTGGGTGGTGGGCTAGGATTTTCTTGGAATGCCCACGGGTTGTTCGGGTCATAACCACGATTATGAGGATGCATTTTTCGTTTTGTAGAATGAGAATAGAGATGATTATAGAAGATGTGGAGTGTATTGTAGTTGAATGTGGTAAAAAAAGGAATAGAAGTGTGAGTTTTATAGTGAAAAAATAATTTTTTTAACATAGCCGTTGGCCAACGGCTAGTTTGGTTTGGCCAACGAGAACCCGCCATGTCATACTGATAGACCCGCCCCACGCCCGACTTTAAACTCCCGCCCCTTGGGCCACGCCCCAACCCAAGCCCACCCGGGGTGGTGGCTTGGGTGTTTTCAGCCAACCCACGCCCCAACCCAACCCAAGCCCCATACCCCACAGTCTTAGTTTGGTCTTCCAAGAAAATGCCTATTACCGTTGGGACAAGCGTATTTTTCTCTATTATTTGACCTAAGTTTCATAAAAAAATCAGAGTGGGGTCAAATATAATATATATTATTTATAACGATTCAAACCGGTTTATAAATGGTTCGGATCCGATTTTCAAAACGGGTCGGATTTTGTGAGCCCATTTTATCGGATGTTACAGTCTCCCCTACTTGTAGGAATTTCGTCCCGAAATAAACCATAATCGGTAACTGTTTTAGCATTTAAGGTAGAAACAAAGTAGGGTTTAGGTTCGATTGTGGTGGTAACGTTCCTGGTAGAGGAATCGTTCTCTGTTGCCAGAGGTGTAAAAATGAAAAGCGTCGTAACGCGGTGATGGCTGGTATCATGACAAGGATTTACTATTGAGTTGTAATCACGATGTCTAATTGGAATTTACATCATGACGAGGGATTTTGAGGCAATCGAAACGTCATAATGATAAAGTTACATATGAAATCACAAAATGAATCTTCAAACACATCGTTATCCAAACTGAGATTGACACTACTTACACAGAACTTGTCATGACAATCTAACAAATCTTTTGATCCTTTGACAAGAACACTTATATATAGGAAGTACCAGCGGCGTATCCACCATGTCGTTGTCAAATTTTCATCGGCTTTGTTATCAAATCATGATTAGTTCTACGTGAATCATCCTAAAATCTACCAAACACAACAACCAATGTTTGAGTCTCGAATCCAAAGAAAACAATACTAAATGATGGCGGTACCTCTATCTTGTGTTATAAGGAAGTGGTCAGTCTATGAAAAAGTGAGACGTGACCCACTTTCCCTAAGTTATGAACAAGGTCCACTGTGATATATGATGACGTGAAATGAAATGAAACTTAACCGATGTAAAGTGACATGATATGAAGTGTAATGAAAAACAAGTGGCGTTGCACCATATTAATTGCAACGATGGCAACAATATGAAATAATGTTAACTTGAAACGTTAAAATCCAAATTGAAAACAATTGTACCTAGAATAGTCAAAACAAGAAATGAAATTGATGGAAAATAAAGTAAACAATTGGATTGAAGCATTGAGTCTTCATGGTGGATAAAACTAGTTGGGTTGCTCGCTCGCACCGTTATTGTTGACCTCAGTTGGGTTCGCGTTGATGTTGTAGGCTCCACCTCTTGCTGGTGGGGTTACTGGGTTTGCCTGGTTTGCTTGGTTGATTGGGTTTGCTTGGGCTTGAGCGTTGATGATGTTAACCAGTCTAGGGCACGTGGTTCTAAAGTGGGTAGGGTCACCAAGGTTAAAGCAACCTCGAACATATGGAACCATGGGATACAATGGTTATTGATAGGGTTGGATCATGTTTTGGGTAAGAGGTGGAGTATAGTTTTGACGGGTACAACAGGTGTTACTCAAATGACCATAACGCCCACAATTTGTACACAGTCGGCAAGGAACAGTCGGTTGAGGGTGATAGTGGCAACTGGTGTAAGATGGGTTGGGTGCCACTTGGGTGATTGGGAAGGCTTGAAGAGGTACGACTTGTTGAGCTTGGATCACAATGTTAGGAATCACGGCAGCCATTTGCTTGGCAATTTGGGCAGCCATGCGTTTACCGGAGTTTTTGGAATCAACGCAAACGAGGTTGTGAGATTTTTGATGGATTTGCTTGCAGATATGCGAAAAATATAAACATATGATAAAATGAAAACGTTTGGGGTGTATTTGAAAATAATAACTCATGATAACACTTTTAAAGTGTTCTTGGGCTTTGCTCGTAATTGGGCCTTGCGTTGTCACACCCCGATATTTACAGCTCAGCCCGGTGGGCCCGGTGGAGAGTATCGTGACGTAAGATTGATATCGTCATGCTCAAACATACACAGAATAGCACAGCGGAAGTCTTGGAATATAAAATATTATTACAAACCCAAATGTCTGAAAATATCAAAGTATTAAGTACAGACAAGCTTGTAATAATCCATAGGCGGATCGTTAAAAAAAAGTTTATCAGACTAATGGCTTATGCGAAGGAGTTGCAAGTTCCTCGTCTAACAATCTCGAGCAGCTTCTAGCCTATTTACGTATTTGTACATATCACTTAGCCTTTTGAAAATACACCAGTTTTCACTAGTAAATACAATCAACCGACACATTTGAAAATGTTTATGAAAATTTGGCTTAGGTACACAAGGCATGAAAATCTTTTATACTTGGGACAAACTATATCTCATGTTATCAGTTTTACATAACTTGCTCTACATACGGGGCCCGGTACTATGCCGGTTCATGATTAACCGGCACACCACTTATTCCCTTATTGGGAAACCCATATTGGGTATAAATTTTTGTTTTAATAAACTATATGGTATCTGTCGGGTGTATGCCTACACCCCGTGCTTAGGTCGTGGCCATTGCAATTAATGAGTCAAGGATATCCAGGACACGGTCGCATTAACCCCCATTGTTTCAGTCAAGCAATACGAATTAAAACGGGTTATTTGAATTTCCCGACACATTGGTCTTCGAATCCCATACCCGACCATGCGGTAATTATATTACCGTATCCCAAGCCCGTATAAGGGAAAAATAGGTTAAGAGTTGTAACAACCCTCGAAAAATTTTCTAATTCCATTCTAAAAAGGCACATTTAGAAACCCTAATTAAAATCCCCAAGTTGTACGGTGCGACCCGAAAATTTAAAAACGAACGAAACTAGCAACAGGACCCCCTAAAACTTAAGGGGGGTATTCCCTAATTATGTTTATCGTCACAAAACGAAAATAAAAGATGTATTTCGAATTTTTACAACCCACCAGGTCTATACTCAACACAAGGCAGGCCTAGGCTAGGTGGCCTAGCCCCGCGACTCGCGCCAGGGACGGCGAAACCCGTCGCGACACGCGGGCGGGTAAAATTTTGGCAAAAAAGCCTCCGGCTTGGGACTTGATCTGGTTGCATGTTACGACGTAAAAAACTCGTACGTTACGTTTAGCAATCGTCTGTTTCTTTCAAAAACAATCACAATCCCGAACCTCTGCTACGATAACAGGGTAATAACTCGATCACTGCTACGATACAATGTTCGATCGATTAAAACCGATCCGATGGATGTTTAAGTGCTGCCTACATTAGGCTATACTTTGTCATTCGTCGTGAGGGTTTCAATCTCGTGAATTATCCTAAATGTTGAATTAAGTTATTAACCTAGTTTGGTTTGCATTTTATATTTTACTAGGTTTACCAGCATAACCAGTAGGCTACCTGTGACCGTTTAAATATGCAATGTGAGTCATTCTATTTTTATCAAAGTTGCTTTACAAAACCCTAAATGTTTTCCAGTTATATTTACAGTGATTAAGTCTTTGTTATCTTAAATTACTGACAGTACGTGGGGTTTTGTATACATTACTTAGTTAGCATCACTTTTAGGTGAACAGACCTAAATAGTGATAACGTCACTGTTGGGTGAACGGACCCAATAGTGATATGACCACAATCACTGATCCGGTCGAGTGACAACTTTGTCAGCTAATTATAAGATAGAAGAAATTGTAATCGCTTTTAATACTGTAAATTATAACAATGTGTCTTTTGTATAAATTGAATGCACTCGCCAGTATTTTTCTGATCAAATCTTTTTAAAACATGTTTCAGGTGATTTACTGTGAGGAAAAGGAAAAGTGCCGCATAGCACTTCGGCTTGAATAAGTGGCTCAGTAAATAAATAAACATGTTTTCTGTAATCAGGGAATTTCCCAGTGAAAATCCTTTATCGTAAAATATGGGGTTTGTCCCGAAACTTATAATAAAATAATTCGGTGTTTTCGGTTTAAAGATCCTGTTAAAATTTTCGATGCCAATCAAATACCAATACCACGAGTTTCTGTCCCGCGGCTTCTGAATCAGGCAAAACGGGTCAGGGGCCGTGACATAAAATGTGGTATCAGAGCCACTGGTTTAAGCAAATTAAGTATTTGAAAAATACATAACTTTTAATTAGTAATTTTGTGCTTCTGTGAAATTTAATTTCAATAATTAAAAATTTAATTTGGAATTTTGTGTTTCCCTATGTGTGACTAACAGCATGAATGAATTATAGAAGCCCTATGAAATTTCACGATACATTCCACTGAGATGGAGACTACCGGGAACCAGACCGGGTACCAGGCAGATGCAGACGAACCAATTGTGTTTCAAGCCCAGGAAAAACCCAAACCAAAGAAGAGGAGGAGGCTTTTAGACTGGAAATGGGGGAGAAAGAAGAAACCTGCAGCTCAAAAAGTGAAGAAAACCATTGAGCCAAAAGGAAAAGAGAAAGAAGTGGGAGAAAGTTCTGGACAGGCCCCAACCTTACCACCCTGGGAGGAACTCGACATAAAGCTGGCAAACTGCGACCTTTTTGGCCCAGTAGATGAAAACCTTGTGAACATTCCCATTCAAAATGAACTTCCAGTAAACTTGGAACCTGCCATCCCTGAACCTATTGTCAATCCACTACCCCTACCTGACCAAATCGAGGAATGGTGGACCAATGACTGACACTTCCAAAACATGATGATGATGTGTGTAAAATGCAACATATAAATCACATCAATTAAGGCATAAAACTAACCCTTTTTAAGTATTAATGTTGGAAAAAGAGTGTTTTTGTCTTCCTTTTGTATTTTCAGGATGAAATGAGCTCAAATTCACAAAAGAAGCAAAAAAGACAACTAATTCTAGCATAAATACAAGAAAAGGAATAAAAGTAGACTGCCTGGACCCTCAACGACATCCTCCAAAGCAAAGAAGAGAAAGCAGAAGTCTGAACACGCCCCGTGCTCAACCAGCACGGGGCCGTGCCCAAGAAGCAGCGAATTACAATTAATGCGGAGAGAGAGTGTCAGACGGGCACGGGGGCGTGTCCAGCGGACACGGGGCCGTGCCCAGCCTTCTGTTCAGCCTATAAATAGGAGTGCTTGGTTTCATTCCATCTCATCCCTTGGCACACCACCTCTCTCACACTTCATCCACCACCCACCACCACCATAACACCATCATCCACCACCATCATCCATTGTCCATCGTAGAGTGTGTGAGTCGTCTCGGGATCCAAGATTGATCGTAAGAGTTCTTGACAATCAAGGCCATGTTTGCCTAAGTCTCTTACATCACTTGGTGAAGACAAGTGTTTAGTATAATACTTTTTATTTTCAATCTTTTGCACTTTTTATTTGGTTTTGTATTAATGACTTTAATAACTAGTTACTTATGTTGAAGGTGATCTTTCCTTATCGTTTGTCCGTGGTGTCTTGGCATTATTTTACTGTCTATATAAAATAAAAGATTTTCACCATTCATATCTCCACGGTCTATATGGAGGTATGTTGGCTACCTGGTCGGGGGTTAAGGGAACGGTTTGGTAAGGGTCTTGCCCTTGTTCAGCGTTTAGAGGTCCTGCTTGGGACCTGGGTCAAATTTAGTAGGATCTCCTTCAATGCCCATAGGTATTGGATGGCGGGGATCCAAACTCTTTGACCCCCTCATAAGTTAACTACTATTAATACTATAACCCGGCTATTTAGGACTGTATCCCTGCTGACTCAGACTACTTAGCCGAGGGTAACGTCACCGCCGAAAGCGGGGCCTACCACAATTTGCATTAATAACTTAATTCATTATCTTTCAATAATCCGACCCTTTAGGATTGTATCCTTGCTGACTCAAACTACTGGGTTGAGGGTAACGTCGCCTTCAAAAGAGGGGCCTACTACAATAACTAAGATAATCTCTTAAACAAGTGCAAAAGTGCGAAAATAATCAAAGGTTATACTAATACACGTGTCGGATCCAAGTGATTCATCTTGTCTATCTGTTTTTATTTTATTTTATTTTTCAGCATTTAGTTAGTTTTTATTTTCTTAGTTTAAAAAAACATTTTTCTCACTTTTTGATTTGATTAGACGTTGAGGATAAACCGGTATTAAAAGCTCTTGTGTCCTTGGACGACCTCGGTATCTTACCAACACTATACTACGTCCACGATGGGTGCACTTGCCCATATGTGTGTTTAGTGTTAGTGAATATCGTGTTTTATAAATTTAAAACTTGGCTAAAAGTGTAAAAAGGGCTTAAATATACATCAAAAATATATCACACCTAACGCACATCAAGTTTTTGGCGCCGTTGCCGGGGACACAAGGATTTTAAGAAAGCTTAAAATCAACGGCCTAATCAGTTTTTCAAAACCTTTTTAAAACGCGCGCACATTTTTCTGCATTTTAGATTAGTTTGCATTTACAGTAGCCTGAACACGGGGCCGTGCTCACTGAACACGCCCCCGTGCTGCATATTTTTAGTTAGATACCTAGATACAGAGTCTGAACACGGGGCCGTGCTCACTGAACACGCCCCCGTGCTCAACGTGACCAGTAACTTTAATTAAAACGCCCAGATACAGACCCTGAACACGGGGCCGTGTCCACGGAACACGGGGCCGTGTCCAGCCTCTGTTTCCATCTTTATTTTTGTTTTCTGGTCCCGAGACTCAGTTGTGGTCTGTTGAGTGATTCTTATGGATCAATACTCAGGAGGTTACAACTACACCTACGATGAGGATGATTATAGGGGTAATTATTGCACTAATTGTCGTAACGCACGCTCGGTTCAATATAATACTTCATATCAACCATCCGATTCATACAACTATTATGAGGAACCCAGGTACGAACCATCAACTTCATACACATCCTATGAAGACCAAAGGTATGAACCTCCTCCCTCACACTCATATTTTAATGAACCAAGGTATGAGCCTTCATACTCATACTTTGAAGATTCAAGATATGAGCCACCACCTTCATACTCTTATTATGAGGAACCATGGCGTGAACAACCCACCTCATATGAGTACTATGAAGAACAAAGTTTCGACCCTTATCCATCATATACTTACAATGAAGAACAATGGTGTGAACCATCTACTTCATATGAGTACTATGAGGAGCCAAGGATCGAACAACCGGATTCAAGCTTTGAGGATCCAAATTCTTTTTCTCTCACCGAAGTGACCAATAGGATATTAGAACACATTAAAACTATCGAACGTTACATGAAAGAATCTCGCGCAAGGGAAGAGGAGTCCCGCGCAAGAGAAGAGTTAAACAGTAATAATAACGTAGAGATAGTTGAAAATGTAAAAATGGAAGAACAAGAAAGTGAAAAACCGACACATGAGTTAAACAATGAAAAAAGTGAGTCCGATAATGTTAAAATTCAAGAAGAGTCTAATTTTGAAGAAATTAATCTCTTGTCGCCTACTTTCGAAAATCATTGTTTAGTAACCCCCCATGCTAAGTTTTTAAAAGAGTTAAACACTAATACTAAAATTGTAGAAATGGTAAGTGTTAAGTTAACTAATGATCAAACTTCGCTAATAAAAGAAGATTCTTTTGAAATTAACATTACACCGGTTCCATGTTTCTTTGAAAATTCATTTATTAGTAATATCACCATTGATAAAGATCTTTGTGTTAACATAATGCCTAACTACATTTTTGAAAAGTTAAGTATTAGTGATTTCGCTCCACTTCAAATACCCATTTTTCTATCCGATCGGAAAGTAATAAAATCAATCGGTGAAGTTGAGGATGTCTTGGTTCAAACAAATCAAATGGTAATCCCAACCGACTTTGTCATCCTCGATGACGCTCCTCTAGTGTTGGGACGACCTTTTGTAAAAACTCATGAAGCTTTGAAAAACCGGAAGTACAACAATCTACCTCTTCAATTAGGGGCATTCAAAAGGAGCATAGATCTTGAGCGCTCAATGAAATATCCCTTTGGCAATAATGACCCCCTAATTGAAGATGAGCCAGAACCACCTGATAGGGAGGGTCTAGCCAAGGACCCTTATAAACGTGGCGCACCACGGAGGCATTCCGCGGAACTATCCTTAGTTTTAGATTAGTTTAACTTTTATGCTTTCTAGTTTAGTTTTAATTTGCAGGAATAAAACACACTCAGGATGGTGAAGGACACTAAGGGAAGCTTGAACCAACACCCCATGCACAAAAACAGAGCCTCTCGACAATGTTTCTTCATTACAGCAAGTTCAGCACGGGGTCGTTCTCAACCCAACACGCCCCCGTGCCCAAAACTCTGCAGAAATGCCCAGTTCAGGTATCTGGACACGGGGCCGTGCTCACTGAACACGCCTCCGTGCCCAGCCTTCTGTTTACTTTTGGTACTGGCAGTCTGGACATGGGGTCGTGCTCAGCCAACACCACCCCGTGTTCAGCTACCCAGTAACATAAAATCTTGTTTTTAACCCACTTTTACACATTGTAATCAACCGAAAAAACTTATTTTTGGGACACATTGAGGACAATGTGTAATTTAAGTGTGGGGGGGATGCTAAAACCTTGAATTTTGCAAATCCTAATTACAAGCCTTACACAAAACTCTATTGGAACCGCTAAACACCCCAAATTTTTTTCAAAAACTTTTCGTTTTTTTTTACTTGTCTTGGTTTAATTTGGGAATAACAAATTCTAAAAAGGTTATATTTTTACAAATTTACAACCGATAGCGTCGTGATAACAAAGAACCAACATAAGAAAATTACGAAACGGCATAACAAGTCTAGTTAAAAATTCGATTATATATACTTGATCGCATTAAAAACCCATTCCCACAAAAGTGAGTTTTGAGCCTTTATTGAGCATACAAATATACATCTTTAGACTAAATGCTCATTTTTCGTTTCTTGTGTGAATAGCCGCTTGGTTCTTACAACTCTAGAACTTGCCACGACAATACATTCCCGGTCCTTACCAACTTAAACCCAAGTAAGTAAGTGATGGAGGCATTAGGACTAACCATATTTTTCTTTCTACACCATTATTTTTCATTTTTTTTACCACCTACCCAAAATCCCCCTAGTTAGCCCCTTTGAGCCTAAACCTTTCATTTCATTACCCTAAAACCCTTTTTACCCACCAAAAACCCTTTTTTATTTTTCACCCTTTATTTTAGTAACAAGCTCGGTTTTTCGTAAGCTCGCTATTTTATGTGACTTATCAAAAAATATATATATATATATATATATATATATATATATATATATATATATATATATATATATATATATATATATATATATATATATATATATATATATGATGAAGTCAAAAACAAACAAAAGCTATATAAAAGCTTGTTTGGAGAAATACTTCAAAATAAAGAGTCACTAAAAACAAGGTGTGTCACGAAAACCGACGCTTTATACGATTTTCGCCCTTTTACTAACCACTAACCCATCCACCCACCTTTAACCCAAGCCTAACCCTTCACCCAAAAAAGTCCTCTTGATATTTACAAAGGTAAAAAGTTAAAAAGGAGGAGGATTGATTGCTTGGCAAGCCTATGGAAGGCGTAAGTTCCATGCCTCTCTCGAGTGATTCACTAAAAATACACCTTCGGCCGAGTGTTGAGTGATCTCTCGTGAGGTATGTGAACTTGTATATAAATGGAATTTTAATAAGGCATGCTATGCCCGAATAAGTAATTTATCCTGTGAAACGTTCTAAATAAATCATAACGAATAGGATTGTAAATAAATAAAAATAAAACTTACAAAGATCTTGGATTCCCGACACTCTATGACAAGCCAAAAACTTTCTCTTCTACCTATTCCATTTAGGAGTGTAAGCCACATTTAAAGAGTTTTACTTGAGGACAAGCAAAAGTTCAAGTGTGGGGGTATTTGATGTGTGTAAAATGCAACATATAAATCACATCAATTAAGGCATAAAACTAACCCTTTTTAAGTACTAATGTTGGAAAAAAAGTGTTTTTGTCTTCCTTTTGTATTTTCAGGATGAAATGAGCTCAAATTCACAAAAGAAGCAAAAAGACAACTAATTCTAGCATAAATACAAGAAAAGGAATAAAAGTAGACTGCCCGGACCCTCAACGGCATCCTCCAAAGTAAAGAAGAGAAAGCAGAAGTCTGAACACGCCCCGTGCTCAGCCAGCACGGGGCCGTGCCTAAGAAGCAGCATAAAAGACAAACTTATAGAAGCTTCCATTGCCCACCACGGGGCCGTGTCCAGCGGGCACGGGGGCGTGGTGAAAGTACAGCAGGCGCATTAATTGTAATTGCGAATTACAATTAATGAGGAGAGAGAGTGTCAGACGGGCACGGGGGCGTGTCCAGCGGACACGGGGCCGTGCCCAGCCTTCTGTTCAGCCTATAAATAGGAGTGCTTGGTTTCATTCCATCTCATCCCTTGGCACACCACCTCTCTCACACTTCATCCACCACCCACCACCACCATAACACCATCATCCACCACCATCATCCATTGTCCATCGTAGAGTGTGTGAGTCGTCTCGGGATCCAAGATTGATCGTAAGAGTTCTTGACAATCAAGGCCATGTTTGCCTAAGTCTCTTACATCACTTGGTGAAGACAAGTGTTTAGTATAATACTTTTTATTTTCAATCTTTTGCACTTTTTATTTGGTTTTGTATTAATGACTTTAATAACTAGTTACTTATGTTGAAGGTGATCTTTCCTTATCTTTTGTCCGTGGTGTCTTGGCATTATTTTACTGTCTATATAAAATAAAAGATTTTCACCATTCATATCTCCACAGTCTATATGGAGGTATGTTGGCTACCTGGTCGGGGGTTAAGGGAACGGTTTGGTAAGGGTCTTGCCCTTGTTCAGCGTTTAGAGGTCCTGCTTGGGACCTGGGTCAAATTTAGTAGGATCTCCTTCAATGCCCATAGGTATTGGATGGCGGGGATCCAAACTCTTTGACCCCCTCATAAGTTAACTACTATTAATACTATAACCCGGCTATTTAGGACTGTATCCCTGCTGACTCAGACTCCTTAGCCGAGGGTAACGTCACCGCCGAAAGCGGGGCCTACCACAATTTGCATTAATAACTTAATTCATTATCTTTCAATAATCCGACCATTTAGGATTGTATCCTTGCTGACTCAAACTACTGGGTTGAGGGTAACGTCGCCTTCAAAAGAGGGGCCTACTACAATAACTAAGATAATCTCTTAAACAAGTGCAAAAGTGCGAAAATAATCAAAGGTTATACTAATACACGTGTCGGATCCAAGTGATTCATCTTGTCTATATGTTTTTATTTTATTTTATTTTTCAGCATTTAGTTAGTTTTTATTTTCTTAGTTTAAAAAACATTTTTCTCACTTTTTGATTTGATTAGACGTTGAGGATAAACCGGTATTAAAAGCTCTTGTGTCCTTGGACGACCTCGGTATCTTACCAACACTATACTACGTCCACGATGGGTGCACTTGCCCATATGTGTGTTTAGTGTTAGTGAATATCGTGTTTTATAAATTTATATATATATATAAAATAGAAATGTCGCAATGTCGACGATTTTGGCTATCTGTGTTGACTTAATTATGTGTGTGCTTGCTATATTGTGTTGAATTGCTATCTATTTTGTGATATTAATCCATGTATATTGTTAAAAATCCAGATGGCAAATTCAGTACACCAATCGACAAAAGAAGTTAATCAAACGGGACCAAATAATCAGGAACATTTTCTCAATAAAGAAGATATAGAAAATATAGTTGCTCAGGGCATAGCAAATGCTATCCCAGCAATCGTCGCAGCCGTTAAGAATCTCGTTGAACCCTCCAAAGCCGACCATAGCAAACGTACCCGCGACGATAATTTCAGTTATAGCATAAATGGAGGCAACAATAATAACGTAATTCAAGCCCCATTTCCTAAGAAAAGGAAAGTGTTAACGACCGGTGCACTTATAAAGAATTCCTTGCTTGTAAGCCGACTGAATTCGCAGGCAACGAAGGAGCAACTGTTGCACTACGTAGGTTAGAAAAGACAGAAGCAGTGATCAAAATAAGTAAGTGCGCAGAAGAAGACAGGGTGATGTATGCATCCCACCTTTTCAAAGAAGAAGCATTATAATGGTGGAACACGGTGCTACAAGCCAAAGGAAGTGACTTGGCTTATGCCATGAGCTAGGAAGAATTTAAGGAATTGGTAGAAAGAAATTTTTGACCTTCCTACGAAAAAGAATAAATGACAAACCGATTCCTGAACCACCAGATGGTGGATGTTAATTGTCGTGAATATACTTCGAAATTCTTCGAGTATGCAAGGATAGTACCGACTCTGGCCTCGCCAGAACCTGTACTTATTTCTCGCTATATCTGGGGATTTATTAGCGAGATCCGCGACATAGTCAAGGCTGCTAGACCACGGACAATCGACGATGCAGTCGAATTGGCTAACAACTTAACTGACGGGTTGGTTCGTACGCGAGAGGAGAATAGGAAAAAGAAATTGGCTCAGAAAATTACTCAAGGTTTTCGTTTGAGTAATAGTGGTAACTCCAAGAAGAAGGGAGTCGGGCAGTCTTCCACCCCGCCATTTTGCATTACCTGTAAAAGAAAGCATTTTGGAAAATGTAAGGCATACTGGAATTTCTGCAAAATACCGGGGCACCGATAGGAGGAATGCAGGAAGAAGTCCACAGTCTGCTACAATTGCGGAGAGGCAGGGCATTTTAAGAAAAATGCAAGAGCTTTCCAGCTGACGATGCAAGAAGCAGACCTGATTCCGGATGTGATAGCTGGTACGTTCCTTGTCCATGACGTTTATGCAAAAGTATTATTTGACTCTGATTCTAACCAAAGTTTTATAAATACTTCATTCTGCCAAGATCTTAAGCAACCTTTAACCAAACTTAGACAAGTTTATACGGTAGAAACGGCAGACGCAAACCCTATCAGTATAGATAAGGTACTTCAAGTAGGGAAGATAGAACTCTCAGGCCATAAATTCTCGGCAAACCTTCTACCTATGAATTTAGCAGGATTCGATGTGGTGCTAAGAATGGATTGGTTAGTAGCCAACCATGCTCGAATCCTATGTGATCAGAATTCCTTAGAAGTTCGTGCGCCAATAGGAGAAATAATTCGAATTACAGGAGATAGGCCCCGCAGACCAATGAAGTTCATTTCAGTAATGAAAGTCGCTAGTTACGAACGGAAACATGGAATAGTGTATATGATTTCAGTAATCATTAACACTAAGGGAAAAGAACTTCAGGAAATTCCAGTAGTAGCATAATACTCCGATGTATTTCCAGAAGATCTACCTGGATTGCCACCAGATAGGGAGGTAGAGTTTAGGATTCATCTAATACCTGGAACTGCTCCAATAGCTAAGTCACCTTATCGTCTAGCGCCAACCGAAATGTTAGAACTGAAAAAGCAATTAGATGAATTGTTAGGAAAAGGATTCATACAACCGAGTTCATCCCCTTGGGGAGCACCGGTGTTGTTCGTAAAAGAGAAGGATGGTTCGATGCGAATGTGTATCGATTATAGAGAATTCAATAGGGTTACCATTAAGAATCGATACCCGTTACCTAGGATTGATGATCTTTTTGATCAACTTCAGGGAGCTAGGTACTTCTCTAAGATAGATTTGCGCTCCGGATACCATCAACTGAAGGTACAGGAAGAAGACATACCTAAAACTGCTTTCAGAACTAGGTATGGTCACTATGAGTTTACAGTTATGCCATTTGGATTAACGAATGCTCCTGCAGCATTCATGGATATGATGAATAGGATCTGTAAGCCGTACTTAGATAAATTTGTAATTGCCTTCATCGACGATATACTCATTTATTCCAAAAGCAAGGACGAACACTGCAAGCACCTGCATGCACTCTTAACCCTGTTAAGAAAAGAAAAGCTTTACGCCAAATTTTCTAAGTGTGAATTTTGGTTGCAAGAAGTGCAATTTTTAGGAAACATGGTGAATCATGAAGGCATTCATGTAGATCCTTCCAAGATAGAAGCTATCACAAGTTGGAAAGTCCCGGAGTCAGCAACAGAAGTCAGGAGTTTTCTAGGATTATGTTAGTGCATGCGTCTGTCGACTTCGTCTTGTATCGAGTCTTGTATTTAGATAGATAGATCAGGGCACGTAGTACGAGAAAATGTCAAATATAGGCTTAGAGGTAATTCCGCATGGAATCTAATTCCGCATGAGAGCTAATCTCGTGTGAGTAATTCCGCACAGAATTACTCTGCCTATATATAGGGGTGTCTTGATTTCATTTGTAACTTTCCGGCTTGTGTACCGAAGTGCTGCCGAAGTGTCGAATCGCAGTAAAACTTTGTCAAATCAATCAAGAAGACAGTTTTAGTGTATTTCTAGTTGAATTGAACTTGATACGATTGTTTCTGCCTTTCGTATTGAGCAAAAACTCTTCTGATCGACTCGTTCGGGTCTGAAAACGATCCTACAAGTGGTATCAGAGCTCAGGAGGAAGAGTTCATACCAATTCAGCTGCAAATTCTGATTTCTACACCTTCTTTTTCACAATTAACAAGTTTTTATGGACAAAATGCTTTGAATTTCACATATCATGTGCGCAATCATGTTTTAACAAATCCTTAAAAGTTTCAGACTTAAAATCGGATTAAAACTTGATCAATTTGACAAATTTCAGTTCGAGATGATGACATCAGCGTAATTCCGCACGGAACTAGGTCCTTATTTCGCTTCAAATTGTAATTTCGTTTGAAAAGTTCAAGCGAAATTAGTAATTCCGCACCAAAGCAGTAATTTCGTTTGGGTGGTCTATGCGAAATTAGTTAATTTCGTTTCAAGGAGTAATTTCGTTTGATAATTCCGCACGTAATTACAATTCCGTTTGAAATGGTATTGATTTCACATGAAATTAGGGTATTTCGTTTGAGCTGGGTAATTTCGTTTGAAAAGGTATTTCGCACCAAAGTGTTAATTTCGCTCGAAAGGGAATTTCGTTTGAAAGTTAATTTCGCTTGAAACAGACTGTTTGTGATATTTTGAAAACCGAAACATGGAAGAAGAATTTTATAACGCCTTTGCTACTCCGATTACCATTACTCAGCAAGCTATGTTGGAAAATGAAACGGGGACTATGCAAAAACCGTCTAAGCTCATGAACATTGAGGAATATAAAGGATGGGAGGAACGTTTCGAAAATTGGGTGCAAGCAAATTATTTGGATGCTTGGGAATGCGTTGAAACGAAATATGTTAGACCAACGAATGATGACGAAGATGAGATTGCTATAAAAGATCTTAGTGCGGATGAGAAAAAGAAATACGAAAATGAAAAGATGATGATCAGTTTACTGCAACAAGCCGTTAAAGAGGATATATTGGTCTTATTGCAACATAGTGGGAGTGCATATTCGATTTGGAAAGCGTTAAGATCTAAGTTTGTTGGAAGTCAAGAAATGATTAAGAACAAAAAATCGCTTATGAAAAAAGAGTTTGATCTATTTCGTGGTTTGAAAACTGAAAGCACAAAGCAGATAATTGAAAGATACTGCAATTTGTTAGTAAACATGAAAAGGGTGAGCATCAATAAGGACAATGAAGAATTGATTGAGAAATTAGCAGATGCGTTGCCACATGAAACTTGGGGCACGTACCTTATGATGTTGAGGAACAAGAAAAGGGTTTAACACTCTAACACTGAGTAAATTCATTGAGAAACTTGAGGCTCAGGAGATGGAACAAAGGAAGATTTCAAGAATGAAAGATTTTCATGGTGAACAAGATATCGGTTTGTATTACAAAGGAGGTATCGGTGATAAAACCAACATGTCACCAAAGGTTGAAATTGCATTCAATGCAAAGAGTTCATCGGGAGGTTCATCTAAAGGATCAAACAGCAAAACAAGTTTTTCGTCATATCCGTCATTTGATCCAAATATTTCAGCAACCAAGAATGGCAGGAAATTACAATGCAACATCGTATTGAATCTTGAGAATGATCAGGATTATTCTGAAGAAGTTGCAAAAAGTCACATGTCTTTGTTGGGGACTGTGTTGGAGTCGTATGGAAGTTTAGTAGCAGGTCAGATCGGGAATCCAATGCTGACAAAAGAGGATTACGATCAGATCGATGCTGAGGAGATGGAATTAATGGTCATAAAGTGGTGTTTGGCGAGTGTGTTGAGAAGAGCTGAGAAATTCAAACAGATCACAGGAAGAGATGACTTCCGTGATGCTAATGTTTCTACTCTAGGATTTGATAAATCTAAAGTTACTTGTTTTCGTTGCAGGGAAAAAGGACACTTCAAGAGGGAGTGCACAAATCGCGAAGCAAGTGGAGCTCAAAATCCGTTCAACAAGAATGACTACTACCGAAAGGCAATTTATCATCAAGTTGCTCAACAACCACATCAACAACAACCACAAACTGCTCATGCCAGGAAGGAGATTGAAGAATCATCTAAGAGAGCTTGTTTGGTGAATCAAGAAGATGATCAAAAGTCTTCAGCAGTTTTCAGTTGGGACAAATATGTTTCTGCCGATGGTAAAGCATGTCTGATAGATCAAGATGATGAAAAATTACCAGAAGGCTTTAGCTGGGCAAATTTCAGTTGGGATGACTATGATCCTAACAAAACTTCAAGTCACAAAGCTTTTGTTGCTCGAGTTGTTGAAGACAGTGATAATGATGATGATTATTATGCAAAAAGAATGCAGAAGCACTTTAGAATGTTAGAAGAGAGTGACAGTGATGATGAAAAAGCTAAAAAGAAAAAGAAGAAAATTAAAACACCAGTCAGCAGTGATGATGAAGAAGTTCCGGTGATCAAAAGGAAAGTAAAAGAAGTTCCAGCTTTCAAAGTTGATACAGAAGCTGATGCGAAAAATATTCCGGCGATTTGTGAAAACTATGAGACTATAAAGAAGAAAAACAGTGAATTGATTAACAACATGAACAGGCTGAAAGAATTACGATGCATACAACGATTCCAGCAGTGAACAAGCAACAACAATGAAGACACTTCAGGGAGCTTTCATGACGAAGCAGAAAGTTGTCAACAATTATATTGAGAAGTGTGCTGTGCTAGAACAAAAACTGGAAACACAAAGGATTGAAACAGAAAGAGTTAATAGGTTGTTAAAAAGTTACTCATGTTCTTCTTATGTCATTGACAGGATTTATCCAACCATTGAAGGCATGAAGGTTTTTGAAGAAGAAACATCTGAAGAGAAAGTATCTGAAGAAAAGATTCCTGCAAAGAAGAAGAATACAAAAGTGAAAGACTCTGGTAAGAGACAAAGTGTCAGTTACAACAAGTGTCCACCCCCGCTTGAAAATGGATATTCACCAAGAAATCCAAATTCAGAAAGAGTTGAAAAGGCAACCAACTTACAGTGGGAGTCTGAGTCTACAGAAAATTTGCCAGATAACATTGATATCACTTTTACATCGTCTGACACTGATCAACAATCTCAATTGATGAAGAAAGTGGTGGATCATGTGTTAGATAACGATGAAACGGAGGAGTCAAAGTCGGAGTAAAAAACAGAGTCAAAGTCTGAGTCCGACATGTCAAGTTCAAAAGTCAAACAGGGCAAAAAAGTATACAATAAAGAATTCTTGTTATCAAAATCTAATTTGAATGAAGAAACGTTCAAAGTGGCATATACTTTGAATGATTCTGACAAATTATATTCTGGTGAAGAATTTCCAATAAGAGGTGTTAAAACAGAAATGATCAAAAAGGTTTTCAAACTAACAGAAATTAATATTTCTGAAATAAAAGATTTAAATCTTTCTGGAAAACCTAAACCTTACACCTCAAGAGTTAAACAAAGAGAAAACAAGAAAAAGGGTTACAGTTCTGGTTATCGAAAGAAACCAAATTATACCGGTAACTTCAAAAAGAAAGGTCTTGGATTTACTCCACCAGAAAATTATAAAAATGAAAAATATGTTAGAGATTTTAAATCAAAAATGATTTTTATTTTAGGTACATCTTCTGAGGAAGAAAAAGAAAAGTTGTTCAGAAAGCAATCGAACAGAGATTTTCTTGCGAAGAAGCAAGAAGAGATGCAGACTGTTGATCAGAAGACGGAAACTCGAACCTGTTTTAAATGTGGAAAAATTG
This sequence comes from Helianthus annuus, assembly GCF_002127325.2. Classification (NCBI taxonomy): domain Eukaryota; kingdom Viridiplantae; phylum Streptophyta; class Magnoliopsida; order Asterales; family Asteraceae; genus Helianthus; species Helianthus annuus. Next base: position 156,455,838 of record NC_035449.2, on the reverse strand, counting down.
GTCATATTGCCATGAAATGTTCACAGGCATATTAAATCAAACAGGGAGTTTCTAAACTGAAAGAAAAAGTGGTTGAGTTTGAACCACCAATTGAAAGATCTAAAATTTTCAAAAACTCAAAATTTGAAATTGGTGAATGTTCAAACAGGTTTTACAAAAAGAAAGCAAATCTTGACAATCAGAAATGGGTTGTTAAGAAATCTGATGAAAGTTCTAGCAATGATTCTGATTCTTCAAAATCAGATGAGCTATCTTCTGGCAATGAATCTAATTCCACAAAGTCAGATGAGCCACATGTTGCGAAAAAGGGTGAAAACTCAGTGCCAACTGTGGATGATGTGAACTTTCCACCACTTGGGGCTGAAAATTTTAAGAAGAAAATTGGAAAAGTTGAAATTTCAAACCAATTTTATTCTGATCAAAAGGTTTTTGATGTTGATAAGGCCTTTAACCCCAAAGTGAAGCACATTTTTGGGAAAATGATTGATGGGAAGGCAAAAGGGGTTAAGGAATTCTATGAGAAGAAGATGAATGGAAAGAAACCGAGTGTTGGTAACTCGGAATCACCCAAGGCTGGTCAGGATTGGGTGGATATATTCTTTGATTAAAAACCTGACTTGCCGGAACTCCCATGTTGGTAATTGGGGAGTAGGAATCGGCATCTTTCTTGAGAAAGTCACAGGTTGGTAGCTGTGATATTTCGATCTTCAAGTGGTAAATCAGGGACATTAAATTGTACTTGATTTTCTACAAGTGATTATGGGTGATAATAATTCTAAAATTGTTAAAATTGTTCCAAGTGGTTGAAAGAGCAATCTGATGAATTAATCCCAACCTACAAGTGGTAAAATCAACAAAACTTATTTTCAGGAAAAACCATTTTGATTAAAACAAACTTAAGTGTTTTGAAATCATAATGGGAAAGTAGTTTGTTGTAAAGGGGAGTTCTAATTGTTTATGCCAAAAGGAATTGTTGTGAATTGCTTGAAACAAGAGTTGTCACTTTGCTTGTACAGTTTATTTTCAAAGTTTTCTTTAAAGTTTTTGAATTTTAGGGGGAGTAAGAAATTTCAGAAAATCCAAAAACATTAGAAAATTTGAAAAATCCAAAGACTTGATAAAACAAAAAATGAGTTTTGTTGTGAATAAGAGGAAATGATAGTACATCAGTGGACTATCACAACATGCTAAAGAATTGTAAAGTCAAAATGTGATAAACAATCTCATTGTGGATATGCCAGTAGGTTTTTATACATTCAGTAGATTGTTTTCAGGATATAAACCTAAAATCATAACTTACTTATGTCTTGGGGAACATCTCTCGGATATATGGGTAACCCCCGAAATCTTGTTTGAAAGATTTTCTATTTCTGACATACTAGGTCTTTGTGCGTGGTGATATCTGGGGTATTATACCAGGACTTCTGATTTTGCGGAAGCAATAGCCTAGTCCTCGTATAATACTTTGCAAATGCTTTAATCTTAAAGCCAGCCCTCAGTACAAAAATGATGAAACATTGAAAAATGCTAATCATGTGCTGTTGAAGAAAAGATCCCTAAACGGGACACACCTAAAGACAAGCCATCATCTCTCTGCACGAACAGAAGTTCTGACCTGAGCTCCCACGGTTTCGCATTTAGCCATTTACAGATATCGTTAGTGTACATTCACATGTAAGACTGAATATAGAAATCTGGATACGGGAGTATATTCAAGTGGTAGGACACTAATCTCGTATCTCGAAACAGTTGAACTTTGTATGAAAATTTAAGTGGATCAGTATACTGACAATCTAGGTGAATTGTTTAGAACTTAAAATGTTTAAAGCTTAACGGTGTTAGTGATTTGTCTCAAAACTGATATGATCCTCTTACACAAACTCAAAAAAATATTGTTTGTAAATATTTCTTTTCTGCATTTCTTTATAAAAATCCAAAAGATTTGAGTGCGTTTTAGCATAAAATTTTGAAAAATTCAAAAAGATTTTCGACAACTGGTGTTGAAGAGCTGATTTTCAAAATTCCGAGTGCTATACATGATGAACATTTTGTGAGGGGGAGTTTGTGTGTGTTTGCCTACAAGTGGTGATCAGAAGCTTTTAAATGATAAATCATTCTATATTTTTAAGTGGTTCATTAGAGATTAAATTTGAAAAATCATTTACTGATTAATTGTTACCTGCAAGTGGTATAAGTTTTTCAAAATTTAAATTTGTGAAATTTATTGTGAGGTAGAGTTTGTGCAGGTTTGAGTAAGAGCTGGGTCAGTCGATCCTGAGGAGCTTGTGTTTAGAGAAAGCCAGGTTTCGATTCCTAATGCAGAGTGTGTGCCAGGTCATAATCCAGATTTCAACATATTGATAGGGGGAGTCTGAAGGTGTATAGAGCCAGGTTCCGATCCTGATACTATCAATGCTGATGAACTTAAGGAATCAAGAGATCTGATCAAGAAAATTGAAGAGAGATAAGAGCCAGATCGAGATCTTGGGATGATAGTATGAAGAAGAAAAAAGAGATTTGAGGATGCTTTACATTGTTGGATACTTTGGAAGAGTTCGAGCAGACTGATAAAGACTGAAGTTTGAAGACTCGACACTGAAGACTCGTCAACATTCGAGGGGGAGTCTGTTAGTGTATGCGTCTGTCGACTTCGTCTTGTATCGAGTCTTGTATTTAGATAGATAGATCAGGGCACATAGTATGAGAAAATGTCAAATATAGGCTTAGAGGTAATTTCGCATGGAATCTAATTCCGCATGAGAGCTAATCTCGTGTGAGTAATTCCGCATGGAATTACTCTGCCTATATATAGGGGTGTCTTGATTTCATTTGTAACTTTCCGGCTTGTGTACCGAAGTGCTGCCGAAGTGTCGACTCGCTGTAAAACTTTGTCAAATCAATCAAGAAGACAGTTTAGTGTATTTCTAGCTGAATTGAACTTGATACGATTGTTTCTGCCTTTCGTATTGAGCAAAAACTCTTCTGATCGCCTCGTTCGGGTCTGAAAACGATCCTACAGATTAGCTGGATACTATAGGCGTTTCATCCAAGACTTCTCTAAGATAGCTGTTCCATTACCTAAGTTAACCTGTAAAACTGTTAAGTTTGAATGGGGACCTAAGCAGGAAGAAGCCTTTAGAACTCTCGCAAAATTTTCTATTTCCCGTTCTAAAAAGGCACATTTAGAAACCCTAATTAAAATCCCCAAGTGGTACGGTGCGAATCGAAAATTTAAAAACGAACGAAATTAGCAACAGGACCCCCTAAAACTTAAGGGGGGTATTCCCTAATTATGTTTATCCTCCTCACAAAATGAAAATAAAACACGTATTTCGAATTTTTACAACTCACCAGGGCTATACTCGACACAAGGCAGGCCTAGGCTAGGTGGCCTAGCCCCGCGACTCGCGCCAGGGATGGCAGAACCCGTCGCGACACGCGGGCGGGTAAAATTTTGGCTATAAAGCCTCCGGCTTGGGACTTGATCTGGTTGCATGTTACGACGTAAAAAACTCGTACGTGACATTTAGCAATCGTCTGTTTCTTTAAAAAACATTCACAATCCCGAACCTCTGCTATGATAACAGGGTAATAACTCGATCACTGCTACGATACAATGTCCGATCGATTAAAACCGATCCGATGGATGTTTAAGTGCTGCCTACATTGGGCTATACTTTGTCATTCGTCGTGAGGGTTTCGATCTCGTGAATTATCGTAAATGTTGAATTAAGTTACTAACCTAGTTTCGTTTGCATTTTATATTTTACTAGGTTTACCAGCATAACCAGTAGGCTACCTGTGACCGTTTAAATCTACAATGTGAGTCATTCTATTTTTATCAAAGTTGCTTTACAAAACCCTAAATGTTTTCCAGTTATATTACAGTGATTAAGTTATCTTAAATTACTGACAGTACGTGGGGTTTTGTATACATTACTTAGTTAGCATCACTTTTAGGTGAATGGACCTAAATACCACGGGTTTAAACGATCCTGTTAAAATTTCCCTTGCCAATCAAATACCAATACCACGGATTTCTGTCCCTCAGCTTCTGAACCAGGCAAAACGGGTCGGGGGCCGTGACAAGAGTATTTACCTGAGCTAGCTCCTGTCTTATATTGCAAGATTTATAATATCTCAGCCGTATTCAAATAATTAGGCGTAGGTACAACTTACCGGAAGGCTCTAGTCTGGAATGATGGTATAAATAACCAATTAGAATACTAACGGGTCTTAATTAAGTTATAGACTTAGACCGGCTAGTTAAGTATGAAAACGGTATGATATGCTAGATTAAGCGATGACCGGAATAGAATGTAATTTAGACCCAACAAGTATGAAAACTTCTATAATAGGGTTAAACTAAATACATTCTAGATTTTGAAATAAAAAAAAATGATAAGGTTAAACTCGTTTTGGTAAACTTACGTAAACTAGTTATGTAAGTTAAACCGTACGTGTATAAGTGATCACGAGTAACCAGCTGAGACATATACAAGTTCCACAAGTAATTATGCTTAAAACATGTTATAATACCACTAGGATACTAACATGTATGCCCATTAAGGTTTTAAAACCGAATTAAGCCTCATAAGGGCGTTTTGGTCATTTTCTGACTTATAAAAGGAGCTTGCAAGCAAACTGATTTTATGGTCATAAACGTTCTGGAAAAATATTTGATTTTTGATATACTATCGGTAGATATCAACTATATGTGGGGTTTACGATTTAAAACCAAACTATGCACCGTATGGGCATTTTGGTCCTTTCACACATAGTTTTAAGGACTTATTTGGGATTCTGAGTTCGTGACTTATACTTACTTGTAGAGATATTAAAATGATTTATAAAATCAGTAGGTAACAAGTCTTGGGTGATAAGTATGGTTTAAAACCATACTATGCGCCTAATTGGCCTAAAAGTCGATAAATGACGATATTAACGATGTTTTAGTAAATCTGTTTTTATAACCAGCTTTGATTAGTTAAAATATGCTCATTGTCATAACATATCAGTAGGTAAAATGTTTGACATGATTTTTATGCTTAAAAACTAATTTAAGTGCCTTAGGGGGCATTATCGTCATTTAATAGTACTTATCAAAGACTTGTGCATAAACTCAAAATATAATCTAACTTTAAATCCCCAATAATCCTTCATATCAGTAGGTATCAATTTTTACCAATAAAGTATGCTTGAAATCATTCTAGATGTAAAAAGGGCATTTTCGTCCTTTTAAAAGCATAATTTACGACTATTTATGTAAACTCATTTTATGACCAGATTTATAACATCAAATCATGCTAAACATGTTATCATATCAGAATGCAATTTATTTGCATGCTCATGTATGCTTAAAACCTTATTTTTAGCGAAAAGGGTAATTTGGTCAACTTTAAGCATAATAATGGAATTTGCAATAAAATCTCGAATTACTATATGACACGTAATATAACCTTAGGGAGTTATACTACATCATATTACAATCCTAACGAAGATTTAAATCAGTAGCAAATTATTTCTAATCCGGTTCATAAACGAAAGTCAAAGCAAAAGTCAAACTTCGCGACTTTCGGTTGCGAACCGACCCTAAAACTGGAATTGACGAGCCGAACATGTTTACACATGTTGTAGTAATTATTACCGAGTTGTTTAAGTGATAAAACATATTTTAGAACACTTTTAACCTCAAATCGCAATTATTTTAAAAACTGACCCGTTGAATTTTTTAAAACAATATTATGTTGACTCGTCAATTGACCAAGTAAACGTGATTCTTAGGAGGTGCCCTTTTGAGGGATTAACACCAACCTAATTACGATCACGTAGCCACGTTCGTTGCGAACCATGGCTTGAACGTTTAAGGTCTAACTAAAACTCAAAGCGTTTATCGTAAACGCTTGACTTTTCGGCTTTTAAGCCAAATAAAAGAACTAGTCACAAAAGGAGCACTTACAAGTGGTCCTATGGGCTGAAAAGAACTCAAAGGAGGTTCCCAATTGCTCAGGACCCTCCACAATTGAGAGGATAGAAGGATTTGAATGAAAGTGCAAGTTCTAGCAAATGAATACACCACCTATTTATAGTGTTTGGAGGGTTCTTGGATGATTGCCAAGTGTTAGAGTGCTTCTAGGATCATAACAAGTGTTATACTAGGGGTCCCTAAACAATTAACAAGTCCATGGTTTTGATTTAATGGTTTTAGCAGCCTTGGAGTGGGCTGCAAGGAAATTTTTGTAACTGGCACCTGTATACAGACCGTATTTGTAACGCCCAGCTTTTTTGTAACTTTCCGTTTCTAGAAAGCTTGTCTTGTATTTCTATATTTTTTTAGTCATATTTCGTTCCGTATCATTGTAATCCGAGACTTCGATCATAGTTAAATTAATTATTTAATACGAATTATACTTCGTTATTTTTACATGCTTAAACATTTTAAACATTTGAACATACTCGTACTCTTGTAAACACATGCGTAACTTACAATCAATACGTGATTCTAGATATCCTATACGTGTAAACACTTGAGTATATGGTCACAATACACAACCTATACTTTTATTTTATATAAACTTATTACATAATTTTATATAAATCAAACATTAATATATGGATATATATCAGTAGTAAATTACTTAATTATATATTAATAATACATATTATTATTATAAGGCATAAATTGTCAAAATTTGAAAAGCTTTTAAATGGCCTTGTGGCTAGTCGATTACACAGCCAAGACATGGCTCAATTCCACTTTGATCCATTTTTTTATATTTCATGGCACTCATTAATAATGTTAATAATTAATATATATTAATATATCATCTTAGATGACAAAAAAAAAAAAAGAAGGAAATGAGGAAACAACCCATGTAAGCGGCTGTGGTTCCTAGCCATTTGTGACAAACAAATATAATTAAAACAATCTTATTATATTTTAATTCAAAACAACATAAATTATAAACTAATGAAAACCAATAAGGATTACTTTTCATATGTTTATTTTCATGCCCTCGAACTCCACATCCTTAAACCATATGTAAACATCTCTTAAACTCCAAATCGAACACATTCAACTTCCTAATCTCTTACACTCGTCAACACTTGGATAATCGGAAGACTTAGGAATTTTGTGAGTATACTTGACCCATTTTACCGTTTTCACACTTTTGGGTGTAACATGTTTTTATATACAAAACACACTTAGTATACATATTCTTATGCAAATACATAAACAAACAATCCAATACATGTTTACTATTTGTTATGCTTGATTCGTGTTTTCTGGGTGATTCTTATGTGATGAACTTGTCATTAGCTTTGTACAAGCCTCCACTTAACATGTATAACGCTATAGGAGTAACGCACCGCCCGTGAACGAGAGGTCATGTTAGGTTTATTCATTCATATATTTTTTTTACTTGCGTAAACAGAGGGTTGACTTGTTAATCGCATGCCAGTTTATACGTTAATCTTGATAACTAGGTTTGCCATGTGGATTGTTCCTTATCGTTTTTATACTTATATACTACCCACCAAACTTGTATGCTCACCAATACTTTTGTATTGAACTATACTTTTAAGACATGTTGCAGGTTTAGCGATGATGTTGGTGATGCATGGAATCTAGTAGGATGCTTAGATACACACTTTAAACTTGTCTTCTTATTATATCGTCTTTCGTTATTTATGTTGTATTGTTTCAAATCCTTGTAATTGACTTTTTAGAAATGAAATAAAAAATTATTATTTAAATACTTGTCACAAATAGTGTTATGAAGTCTCTTGCAATCTATTTCATCTCACTCCGATGTTTCCGCCATCGGTTGGGGTGTGACAAATTTGTATCAGAGCCATAACTATAAGGAATTAGGAAAAATCGTCATGCTTTTGACCTAGTCTAAAGTTAGGCACCAAATTCGACCATACTTGCTTGACGTGCTACTTTTATGAAACATCTTTATGTGCTATTCTTGAAATGTGTCTTACGTGTTATGTTCTTGAAATGCTTTATGTGCTCATGCTTGTTATTATTATTTGGAACATACGTATTTTTACTCGTTTATAATAAACTCGAAAACACTCGTATATCATAAACGAGACGACTTCACCAAAATATGCATGAAACCTACAATTTGGTGAAAGACTCTCAATCCACCTATTCTTTTTACATGAAATTCGCCACCAAGTTAGGAGTGAAATCCTCACCTTGATGGAGAATTTCCATTTTCAAATTCTAGTGGACCCTCGTCAAAGTGATGAAATTAAAATTTTGACCCACGAGTACCAACCACACTTAGGGTACGAAATCGTCAAGTTAGGGGTGAAACCCGCACCTTGTCGACTAGTTCTACTCCTTGATTTTTCATAAATCCCACCAAGTCTCGAAATTTCAATTGATTTGGGACATGTAGTAACCGGAATGGCGAATACCGTTAACCGACATGTCGGCGAGAGTATTCCACCTATTAGGCCAAAACATGCTTCTCAAATTCAAAAGACTTTTCGACCACTTTGGTTAGTCAAAGTTCCATTTTGGAATCATCCGAATTTTAATCAAACATGTGTTTCTATTATTTATCTTATACGATGCAATCTTTTCAAATTCAAATTTATTTCTGATATTTTCTTCTCACACACACAAGATATTAAATCTTTTTCATACCTTTATACGTATGCATGATTTCAAAACGTCACTCAATTTTGTTTACATTCTTTGTAACACCAAAATGGAGACATATCATCGAGATAGGAGTGATTTCCTTACCTTGACGATTAACTCCACTTCTTCTTTTCTTAAAACGACCTCACCGACGAGTTAGGGGTGATTCCCTTACCTAGGTGATCGTTACCAAAATTTTCTTTCAAAAGAGACTTCATCATACAACACAATCATATTTTACACCTAAATCGTTCATCATTCGTCAAAATCCCTACTTATGCGAATTTCAAAATTTATTATTTTATCAAACGTATTCTTTATCTAATAACCTATTTCACGTAAATCATATACACGAAAAAATTCTTAATCATGCCTTAAAACGTTTTGTCACCCGAATTTCAAAACCTTGCGAAATGGTACCTGTCAACTTAATCGGTCCAATGGATCTCTTGCCCATGAACTTCATATTCGACCTAATCACTAAAACACGATCACATTATATCATCATACTAGGGACTTTTATGCATAATCGAAAATAAAACTAACATTCCTCACATGCCTATAAGATCTCATAGATATTATAAAATCATTTTACTTAAACTCTTTTTCAAAGTCAATAAATCAGTTTACTAAAAACACTTTTCAACGATCACTAAGTTCATTATGCTAAATTTCTTTTTAAGAATCAATGTTTTCTCGAGAACCTCCAAATTTCAAATTTCTTATTTTAATGCAAGGTCCTTTAAAATGATATAAACCTATTATTTTCAAAAGCCTTTTATACATACACCACTCAATACTTCCTTTCAGCTTCAAAACACACGGGCAAGAAAACCTCATAGGGACCGACCATTTTCGACTTACCTACATTCTTTTAAAACAAAAGTAGCATTTCCGTTCCTTACAAAATACGTCATGCATAACCAATAAGTACTTTATATTCTTTTACGTTTACAAACTTGATTCTACATTCCAAGTCAAACTCAATCTATTTGATTCGATAAACTCAACGTTTTGCCCAAACAACTATACATGCATATCATCATACATGTTATAGTCAATATCTCATGACAATTTCACTTATACCATTCGTTTTTTACATACTCAAACTTCTTGATCACCTTATATGCTTAAATTCATTATATTTCAATTAATAATATATTCGTAATCATTATTACTCATACTTATACTCATACTTATATTCATACTTATACTTATACTTATACTCATACGCATACTCATATTCATGCTTGTATTCATACATTCGTACCTATACGTGAGCATAACCTGAGGGGTTCACTCACTTTGGTCTCATACATACTTAAACATAAACATGCTTATATACTACATTCTTATACGTACACATTCTTATTTTCAAAATTTATGTATACCCTGATTCATACACAACTAGTACAAGCTATGCGGATTAAGCGACGATCGATATAATCGCGGGTGCACACGGGATTATAATGATAGGCGCATGAGAATCATAGGGTGTACTATTGTGTATGGTAAGACACGGAACGTAACATGACATCGAATGACAAAACGGACGTAACATGGTCAAAACATGGTGGATACGCCGCTGGTACTTCCTATATATAAGTGTTTTCACCATATTACCGGACTTTTATAAAACTTGCCATGAGAAATTCGGTGTTTTGCAGACCCTATTTAGCCCCAATTCACAAACTTTAATAACTCACAAATGCATTGCTAACGCACGATATCCGATTATCCATGACGAAACCTCATACTTAACATCTCATATTCGTTTTATATCCAATACTCATACCACTCCTATCCTTGTATCCATTTACTAGATCGCTCGCTCACTTTCGAACCACAATTATTTCAAATTATACTTTCACTTTTTGCAAGCCTTACTTACAATCAATCGGTTTAAACATTCAACCCCTAACGTACCTCTTTATTTCTAAACTGTTTTCCATCCTTTATTTATGCAAAAACACAATCAGTTGGCCGTTACCTTCAAAACTATTCTTAATTAAAGTACCTAACTTTCTCACTCCTCACCGATAAACAATTTTCTACAAACGAATGATTCTACAAATGCTCCTTAAGACCGATAAAACTTTCTTACAAAATACAGAGCAAACACACTTTTCATCAAAGTAAATACCGTTTTATACGAAAGCTTTCTTTCTTGGGTAGCTTATTTTTTTAAAAAAATACCTCTCCATTTCGAGTTATTCAAACTTGTTTAAACTCGCTTGGCTATACACACACATGCACGTTTTACTTATGATTGACGCATCAAATCACCTTAGTAAATAAGTTACGTTTACAAATCAAACATTTTCACTTTTTGATGCCTTATACATTTCAAAACACTCCAAAACTTCAAAATCTCAATTTTAGTCAATCATTCATTTAGCCAAAATGCCTTTTTGCAAAGTCTTCCTCTTGAACAAATTTCGGGACGAAATTACCTAAACGAAAGGAGACTGTAACGCCCAGCTTTTTTGTAACTTTCCGTTTCTAGAAAGCTTGTCGTATTTCTATATTTTTTAGTCGTATTTGGTTCCATATCATTGTAATCCAAGACTTCGATCATAATAAAATTAATTATTTCATACGAATTATACTTCGTTATTTTAACATGCTTAAACATTTTAAACATTTGAACATACTCGTACCCTTGTAAACACAAGCATAACTTACAATCAGTACGTGATTCTAGATGTCCTATACGTGTAAACACTTGAGTATACGGTCACAATACACAACCTATACTTTTATTTTATATAAACTTATTACATAATTTTATATAAATCAAACATTAATATATGTATATATATGAGTAGTAAATTACTTAATTATATATTAATAATACATATTATTATTATAAGGCATAAATTGTCAAAATTTGAAAAGCTTTTAAATGGCTTTGTGGCTAGTCGATTACACAGCCAAGACATGGCTCAATTCCACTTTGATCCATTTTCTTTATATATATATATATATATATATATATATATATATATATATATATATATATATATTATGGCACTCATTAATAATGTTGATAATTAATATACATTAATATATCATCTTAGATGACAAAAAAAGAAGGAAATGAGGAAACAGCCCATGTGAGCGGCTGTGGTTCCTAGCCATCTTTGACAAACAAATATAATGATTACTTTTCATATGTTTATTTTCATGCCCTCGAACTCCAAATCCTTAAACCATATGTAAACATCTCTTAAACTGCAAATCGAACACATTCAACTTCCTAATCTCTTACACTCGTCAACACTTGGATAATCGGAAGACTTAGCAATTTTGTGAGTATACTTGACCCATTTTACCGTTGTCACACTTTTGGATGTAACATGTTTTTATATACAAAACACACTTAGTATACATATTCTTATGCAAATACATAAACAAACAATCCAATACGTGCTTACTATTTGTTATGTTTGATTCGTGTTTTCTGGGTGATTCTTATGTGATGAACTTGAAATTAGCTTCGTACAAGCCTCCACTTAACATGTATAGCGCTATAGGAGTAACGCACCGCCCGTGAACGAGAGGTCATGTTAGGTTTATTCATTCATACTTGCGTAAACAGAGGGTTGACTTGTTAATCGCATGCCAGTTTATACGTTAATCTTGATAACTAGGTTTGCCATGTGGATTTTTCCTTATCGTTTTTATACTTATATATCACGCACCAAACTTGTATGCTCGCCAATACTTTTGTATTGAACTACACTTTTAAAACATGTTGCAGGTTTAGCGATGATGTTGGTGATGCATGGAATCTAGTAGGATGCTTAGAGACACACTTTAAACTTGTATTCTTATCATATTGTCTTTCGTTATTTATGTTGTATTGTTTCAAATCCTTGTAATTGACTATTTAGAAATGAAATGAAAATTTATTATTTAAATACTTGTCACAAATAGTGTTATGAAGTCTCTTGCAATCTATTTCGTCTCACTCTGATGTGTCCGCCATCGGTTAGGATGTGACAATATGGTCCAAGGTATACGGTCCGTAAGGACCTGGTCAGCTCACAACAACTTTCATCTGTTGTTAAGTTTGGCCCCTTCACTTCCAAACTCTCATGTATGGATGTTTTTATGATAGAAAGCCATCTTAAGACAATGTTAGGCACACTCAAGAGTATAACCAAGCATCATAAACTTCTCGGTTCGTTAAAAGTTCACTCAGAAGTATAAATTTACACGTTGACGCTTTTAACCCCTCAATTTGCGAACTTGCGCGCATTATCGCATAATAGCATAAAAGCCCTAAATGGCCAATATTAGGCATTCCCGAGAGTATGATTGAACATCATAAAACTTTGGGTTTGTTAAAAGGTCACTCAGAGGTAAGAATTAACATGTTGACACTTTTAACCCTTCGTCGCGCAAACTTTCAATTAATCGCGCAACTTTCGGACAATTATGTAAACGACTCCTCTCGTCCAACAAGTGGCTTATATGAGAATACGGACACCGTATAAGGTCACTCAGAGGCTTAGTTTCAGCATGTTGACACTTTTAGTCCTTCCATAAATATAGTTTTTTGTTTTTGATGAAATTAGTCCCTCATAGTCAACGTTTGAATTTATTAGGGTTTATTACACGTGTCAACACATCATTGGACACGGTTTTACGAGGTGTTACATGCATGCCGCCATACTTCACCTTCGTAATCATGTAGGCCCCCATGATTACCGGGCTTTCGAATGGTTCGCATGTGTTAGCCTGGTAACGTACACTAAAACCCGGAGAAATAATTCAAATACACAATTACAAACACAAGACGTTTGTTGATAACAAATAAACTACACTAATTCGTTTCTTGTTAACTAAGGCCCATTCTATGTCCAATCTTCTCTTCGTACCTATTCACCTGTATCATGTGTAAAATGGTTTTTGGGTCAACAAAAGTTGGCGAGTAGATCTTTATTTGTTTTTATTTAACTTTAAAGTTTAGTTGATTTTATTTAATAAAAAGTATTTAACATGCGATATTAAGTGTAATAGGTGGCATAAATCAATTAATCCAATAATCAACCAATCCATACGTAAATAATATAACATGACATCACAAACCATAAGCAAATAAACAATGATGCGATTCAAGCCCCAAAAGGCGAAAATCGAAACCATGAAACAATGATGCAATTCAAGCCCCGTAAGGCGAAAAGCGATACTATGAAACACTTGACATAAAGCGGTAAACACATATAGCATATGAATGATAACATGTAATGCAACGTACGAAACACACAATGAGCACATGTAACACTTAACTTGGCATGTTATAAAAAAAAGTATACAAAACGTATGAAATATGACACATGAAACACCCCAAAAAGTTAAAGTGACAAAAAAGAGGAAAAGTAAGAGCTACTCACAGTGGTTGCGTTTGCGATTCCTTGTAAAATAACGCACGAGGAAAGATAGGGAATTCCAAAAGAACAAACACAATTACCCTAAACATTAAAATACCATATGACGATCTAGTTAATATTTGTAAGTTAAATAATATTCCTAATATTTATTGTTTAAACCTTCATTAATCAAATTGTTAACTACTTGATTTTATAAACTGATCTTAATCTTAAACTATATTAATAAATTATTAATTAGTTGGGTTTTACAACTAAATCTTAATCTTTATCTTAAATTATATTCTAAAAAGAAAAATAAAATAAAAATATAGTAAGCAGGGTTCACCAGGTTTGAACCGTGACCTTTCTTTTCAGAGGGGTAGAATTGTACTACCCGAATTTCTTTAAACAATGAATTAGTATCAGTGACTACATGTTTAATATAAATATTATTGTTTTATACAAATGGATTAAACTTGTGGGTTTTTTTTTATTTTATTAATTTGTTTCTCTCACGTAATAGTTTGGTACATAAAACCCAGCCGAAAAGAAAGAACAAAACCAGAACTTTCAGTTCATTACGTGATTACAAATGAGGATGCTTCTTTTGTACAACAGTATAAATGAATTGATTTGATTTAATATATATATAAAAAAATAAGATGTGATAAGAACATTAGGTTCGTACAATCCAAAGCTTACTGTTACTTTTATTTCTGTTCACATATTTATCATCTCTTTGGATATCAAGTTTGAAATGGCAATGATGTGTATGTACCAAAGATTTAAATCAACCATGAAGTGCACTGTTATAGATAATTTTTTTATGGTTCCTCTCATCTTACATGCCTATGTGCGTTTCTTTTTACATACATATGTATGTATGTATGTATACAAAAAAATAAACGAATAAATAAATAAAAAGTATACCGGAACAAGTCGGCTGGTTGGTCCTCCGATCTCCGGCAGCGTTCCGGGACTCCGGTGCGGTAGCGTTTGATTGTTTAGAGAGAGATGAGGGAGTGGTAAACCGTCTAAGGTTCATGTGGTTTCACACTTCAAATGATTCGGCTTGAGAGGAACAAAAAGCTTGACACATAAATGATCTTGATTGTCGGTTTTTAAGGTAAGGATTGAAGCGGGTTATGGCATTAAGATGGTATTCCGTCTAGGTGCGTGATCGGTGAGAAAGGAAATGTGAATTAGGATCAATTAACAATCTATCTATTATATATAATAAACATCATCAATTTTGCTTTGCTGATGTGGCACAATATTAGAGCTTCTCAATTTCACTTTTGGCTCCAAAAATTCGGGTCAAAGATTTTTATATATGGGTTAACACGGGATCCGTATTCTGTTTTCATGACCCATACGCATATACACGTTTCTTTTGTAAAACCCTAGATTTGTATCTCCTTCTCCTGTACTCCTCAACTCTTCACCCTTCTGATACAATCTTCATCAAACCCTAGCTGTTCCGTCTTTAAGCATTGCATCCCGGAGATTTCTTAATCCGCATATATATTCTCTTCCTCATTTGAATCCAGGTATGTTCCGTCTTCAACCACGACGTTTGATTTACTAACATTCATCTAATATCTGAGTTTGTTCATAGATTAGGGGTTTTTGATGATTCTCTATTGTTACAACTTGCGTTTCTGTTGATTATCTTCTTAGTAATAATATTATCATACTCAATTGTTTATAATGGTTTTATATTTATCGGTTTCTGTTTATTGATTACGAAGAAAACCTAAATTGAGCTTCAATTAATTTCAATTGTAGTGTTTTAGACCTAGGTTACCCTAGCTGTTCCGTCTTCAGGCATTGCATCCCGGAGATTTCTTAATCTGCATATATATTCTCTTCCTCATTTGAATCCAGGTATGTTCCGTCTTCAACCACGACGTTTGATTTACTAACATTCATCTAATATTTGAGTTTGTTCATAGATTAGGGGTTTTTGATGATTCTCGATTGTTACAACTTGCGTTTCTGTTGATTATCTTCTTGGTAATAATATTATCATACTCAATTGTTTATAGTGGTTTTATGTTTATCGGTTTCTGTTTATTGATTACCAAGAAAACCTAAATTGAGCTTCAATTAATTTCAATTGTAGTGTTTTAGACCTAGGTTTTTAAACGTGAAGTTGATACGGACGGTTACTTAGTTTGATCTAACCCTAGGCACTATATATTGATATTTGAATTGAATTTGAGGTTATTTCAATATTACTGTATTTGGTTAATAGTTTGAAATTGATAATAAGTTTGTTTGGTTTTGTTAATTGTGTGATAATTGGTTTTGAGTGATTGGAACGGAGTGCTAGGAGTACGTTTCCAGATCTGGTTAACTTTGGAGTTGCAAAGTTGAATGGATTTAGGCGTGTGGTTGCTCATGTTGCTATGATCTTCTTTAAGCGTGGGATGGCCAAGCCTGAGACGAAGGTATTGAGTGCATGATTTTGCGTACTGACTTAATTGTAACGGTAATGAAGACAGAGTCCTTCGTATCCTAGGATGAGATAATCATTTTGTAAGGGTTCAGGAAATTTCAAGCTTGAGTGTGGAGCCGTGCGAAGGTGAATCACTTACAGTTACTGTTTCTGAGATTAACAAGTCAGAGGTATGTTATACACTTATTGGAATTTGTCAAACGTTATCCTTTTGATACACAAATTTATCCAAGAAGTGACAAGTGAAGTAATAGAACACATTGTTATGGTGATCAGATTCCATCCTACATTGAGAGCGAGCACGAATTCCGTTTTTTGGCTGTAAGTTTTGAAGTACTTTTGCAGAAGAGTTCAATGTTAGTTCTCCAAATGTGTGCATTGTTCTAACAATGAGTTGGTTTGCTGGTTTTAATGGTCCAACCTAAAACATTAGAAGGAAGCCAATATGTTACCCCTGCTATGAGTGACACCCGACCCAACATATCTACTAAATATAATTTTTTAACAAGTTTATATATCTTCAACATGCTCATAAGACTGATGGTGTTTTTAGTTATTGATTCAGGTGCTTTATACCCACTATAGTGACGGGGAATATTTCCAGAATAGATGCAAAGGTACTCCACCTCTGAACCAAACTAAACAATTGTTATATTTGATTAGCATTTTTGAGTCACAAAAGATGATTGTTCAACACAATTCAAACTCTTGAATGTGGACGTATTCACCAATATTTTCTATTATTCTTTTGTAAAACCTAACATGTGTGCCAATTTTTGGCAGGAAGCCAGGAGATATACCATGAGCGGTATGGACGATTTGGTATTGACAATATCTGGAGAGACGATGTCTTGCCATGTTGTGTTTATTGTCGGCATTGGGAAGTGTTTAGTGTCACCACATCATATTTATTTTCAAACTAACATTTCTATCGTGTGAGCACCTTATTGTCTTGGCGTCTTGGAATGGCTTCCTGTTTTCATAACCCATTTGTTCAATATTAAAAATATGTATATGACTGAAGGCGAATGGTTAACTCTTCGACCTTCCGTGACAAAGTTACAGTCCAAATACAATATGTATGGGGCAAAAAAATGTCATTTGCATTACACATTTTGGCTTTAAATGAGTATTTATAAATATCTATTGAAAGGGGTAGGTCAACGCTTTAATACATGCTTGAACTCTTCCAACAAAGTTGCTTGTAATCTGCATTTCATTTCTTTTTCATGCAATATTTTGATATATTCTTCAGCGTTGTTCTGTTAATACGTTTGTGTTTGGCTATCTATCTTGATTGTTATTCAATTCAGGTTTATCTTTTACATGTAGACTTTGACAAGGACAGATGCTCATGTTTTATCAGACGAGATCTGCAAGAAAACTTTCGTTTTGAGGCGTTATGCTCTCTATTTGGTTTGTTTTCTACTCCCTTTGTTTCTGTCTATTTAGTCTTATTTGATTTGATGTATACAAGTTGTTATTGGCAGGATTACTAGGAGTATTCTTAAATTGTTTTGCTGAAGTGTTTAATGCTTATTTTTATACCAGAGGTTCGATTAAAAGCCAAGAACATACTGCAAGATTTTCAACAAAGATTATTGCTTTGATCTTTTGTTTGTAGGGCGAGACCTGTTGAAGTTTGGGCATTTCGATTCCATTGAGATTAAACTAGGTAAGAGAATTGATTCTAATGTGTGTCTAATTGTTGGGTAGTCTATTTCTCAATGATTTATTCTTTTTTCTATTGAAAGAGATTGATCTTCGACATGGCTATAGTCAAAATCTTCAATTTTGTTATGCCAAATGGATTCACTATGAGAGGATACAACCTTTTTCCATTGGTAAGATTCAACACGTACTTTAAAAAATTGCTCTGAAGTAAATACATATCGCGTTATAGAATCCTAAACATAGGGAATAGAATAGTTATTTTCAATTTTTCTACTTAGTTATAGTTTTTAATGTTTTTTTATATGATTTGATACTATCCATGTTTTTTCTTTTTCATGTGAAATGATCAATACAACCTCTGAAAAAAACTCATCATCTGTTAATCATACATGAATCATTAGATAGAGCATTTGAATCTTGGTTTTTATAATTGCGCACGAAGCGCCAATCCGACGGCTGCGTATTAATTTCTTTAGGTGAGTAAAAATTGAATGTATTATTATATAGCTGGTAAAAGTTTGGTTTTGGTCTTTGTATTTCCATTTACTTTGTTTTTTCCTTGGTTCTATACTTTTTAAATTAAAAGTTGCTAATGTTCATAGTTTTCCTTTTCCTGCAAAGCTGGTTGGTATACAAAAAGTTGTATTTTCTTAAGGGTTTTAACTTTTAATTGATAAATCCGATTGGTCTGCTGATTATGTTTTCTGAATGCTTTCTTTGTAGTAATTTGCGTTTTCTATTGGCTGAAGAGACTATAGTTTCTGTTCTTACTCTACCTGTAGGATCGTTATTGACGATCAAATGAGTCAATCTGAGCTAAACACCACTGTTTATGCAGCGGAAATACACAAACAGCTTGAATCAAAGTAGAATGGAGTAGAAACAGAATGCAGATTACTTTAAACACGTTTTCTCATTAATACTTCTCAGAAAAATTCGACAGCAGTTCGGCTACACGGTCGACATTCAGATACAAAATGAGAAAACACTTTGACTATATATAGGGGCCTGATTCCGCTCCAAATGACATTGTGTCATTTCGGGCGGAATCAGAACTTTGTGATTTCGCTCCAAATGACACAATGTCATTAGGAGCGGAATCAGAACATTAAAGCATAAAGTTACAATTTCAACCCCTACACTATACAATCTTGACATATATGACCCCTAGACCCTATACAAGCTTGACTAATACTAAGACGCAGGCTTTAGACATTCGTGCACCAACAAACTCCCCCTTGGATACAGCCGCAGCCTTCAGTCTTGTCTTCGGGTCTTCAGAGTGACTTGAACGTTTCTTCCCTTGACTTAGGCTTCCTCCTAAGCAAATTCCTCACTCTGTCATTCTCTTTCTTCCTTTTCTTTTCTTCCTCAGCTTGAATATTCATCCATTTTCCTCTGTTTTCTTCAAGCTTTCTACGTTCACGTTAAGCTTTCCTCTTTTCTTTCTCTTCAAGCGACCACCAAGTTGACTTCCATTTACTTTTAGAATTTATGCCTTTCTGAAAGCAAAGAGTAGCAACTCTGCATCGCCTGCTCTTTATCTTCAGCCTGATAGTGAATCTTGTTAGTGAATAAACATTCAATATCTTTCGCTGAGCAGTTCACTAACCACATCGGGTCATACACATGTATCTCTCTTATCTCCCTTCCAGCTCTGTACGTAATCACAGCTTCTGTAGAGATACAGCTGTATACCCATCCCATGAAGCCATTATAAAATTCCTGCTCCATCTTCGGCATTGGTATATTCTTCATCGTCTTTGGCTTTTTAACGTTAAGTATTGTTTCTTCAATCCCTGTTACCGGATCTACCCTCTGCACTCTCTTTGGGTAATGCGGCTTCCAGTGTCGAAAATCTTTCAACGATTCAAACTTTATGTACCCCCATATTGCGACATCATTTTTCCGTACCGGATACTCTAAAGTTCTTACTTTCGACAGCTCCTCAACATCCCAACATAGTAATGACATTATATCATATAGACGTTCAAAGTACTGCACTCCAAACTCCCTTCTGATCGCATATGCATTAACATAAGGTAGGAAACCCCAGCTAATGATGTCACCAAGTGAAATGCTTCGATCTCTCTGATAGAACTTCAACGGCCTTTTGAATTTTCTCTCGTGACTATCTTTAAACCATTTCTGCCGTTCTTCCTTCTGCATATCCTTAGGAGTACCATCGAAATTTTTGTCTTTTAAGATCTCAGCCACTTTTCTTCTCAACTCATCTCTATTCTCTTCAATAAAGAATTCCATCAGAGCAGGATACTGAGAGGTATCTTCACTTACACTCTCATCATCTGTGCAATCTTCAACCTCAACCCTGTCGTACATATCAGCATCCTCTACATACTTATACTCGTATTCAGGTTGGTAGTTGATGTCGAATGCATTTAATTCTTCCTCAAAATCAAATTTGAAATCAGGATCCACCATACGTGTCATTTCTTTAATCTTTTTCAATGTATACATATGAAAGTGTTCACCTTCTTCCCTATTAGTATCCAATCTCAAAACTAACTTTTCAACATGTTCAACATTTTGAGCATATCCATGCTCCCCCTTTCCATCAGCTCCCCCCGTCTCTTCATTCACAATATCGTTCAGAAAATCATCAACAGTTCTTTCATTGGAAGCTTCAGTTACTTTAATTCCCATACCACCTTGAGCATCATCATCGTCATTATCAGAACCATGACTGCTAGCAGAAAATACTTTCTCATCATCGTCATCTTCCTCGTCATCACCCTCTTCTTCATCACCTTCTTCATCGTCATCCTCCTCATCATCTTCCTCATCGTCATCAGCAGCAAGATCTTCTAGAGTTACAGGTTCTTCAAAAATTGTTGATACGGAAGATATAGGAACTGGATTTTCAATCACTAAGGATGGAACAATTGATCTCTCAACAGCTGCCACACTGCTTTCAGCACCCTTTCCTTTATCTTTCATATGTTCATCAATCTCAGCTTGGCGTTTTGCCCTAAGCTCTTCAACTTGTATCTCTTCGAATCTTTGTTCAATTGACGTTCCGAGCATATTCTCCACTACTTTATCAACATGTAGAACTCATGCTCTTTAAATGCCTTTGCAGCCTCAAGCTCTTTGTTTTTCATCTCGAAATACTTGTTCTGCTCATCTCTGCGAGCCTTTTCTTCTTCAAGTTCAACCACTCGCACCTTCAGGAAATCAATCTCAGTTTGATCAGTATCAATCTTCTTTAACAATGCCTTGTTGTCAGACTCTAATTTCTTCACGCGCATTTCAAGAATCTTTTCACGTTCAACAACTTTCTTGCTTTCTGCTGCAACTACTTTGTTTTCATTCAACACGTCATCCATATTCTTTTCTAACTTCTTTACCTGTTCATCGTTTGCAAAGCTAAAATCTCCAATATCTTCAAGATTATCCGGAGGAATATGAAGACCCTTGTGGGCAGAAGAACCTGGAGTTAGTTGAATTTGAGTGAGTGGTGGTGTTTGAAATATTTCTTGGGATGTGAGCAAGGTTTGTTGTTGTGGTGGTGAGAGATGTAGTGGTGAAAGATGTAATGGTGAAGGCTGTCTGGGAGGTGTTGGTTGTTTTGGTGGTGAAGGCTGTCTAGGAGGTGTTGGTTGTCGTGGAGGTGATTATATTAGTGATTGATGTGGGGTAGGCTCAGGTGGTGGTGTTGGTGTTTTACTGGGTTCTTTGGCTGGTTTCTTCTTTAACACAATCTTTGGCTTTGTAATCTTCGTAGTAACTTTCTTGATTTTCGGAGATACAATCCTTTTCTTTGCACCTGCTTTCTTTTTTCCACTTGAAGGTGATTATGATTCAGAAACGTGCTCTGGAGATAGAACATATGCAGAATCATCTTTCTCCTGTCTCTTCATTTTCCTTAACTGCTTTTCTTTCTCTGTAGCTTCTTGAATTCTTCTTAGACGTTCATTCTCATCTATTTCCTCATCTGAAGAACTCGAAGAGCTTGTTGTACTTTTATTGACATCATCACCTTCAACGTCATCAAGAACCTTCTCTTTCTCAGCTTCCACATTAACTGCTTGCTCAGACACTAAATCATCAACATTAAGCATCACTTGATCAATATCAGCATACGGATCTTCTTCCGCAGTAACCACCGGCTCTTCAACCTCCGGTTCATCAATCAATAACGTCTTAGCCACTTTCTTTTGTTTCTTCTTCGGTTGCGATGAAGACCCCTCACCCTCCTGTGATTTAGGTGTAACTTTCTTGCCTCTCCTCCTCGTTTCTTTGACAAACCAATCATTTGGGGTGGTTTTGAACTCCTCAAGAGTTTTTAGCTCATCAGCATAAGCTGCTTCCTTCATTTCTTCTTCATTTCTCCAGTTTTGATGATCGACTGGATCAGGATCAACATAATTCGCATCCTTGATAAATCCGAAGAATTTAGCAACTATCTTTGGTTCTGGATGATTTGGGTGATATCTTGCAAGCTGCTTGAGAGAATCGTTGCTCATGTGTGACTAAACTAACAAATCACCCTTCAAATCACGTTCAATCTCTAGATATGCATGATCAATCAGCATTTGCACAAATCTTGGATACATCCAAGACTTACTCTTTGTTAGGATATTCTCGACCATGTAATGAAAAACAATATGCGAGAAGTTGTATTTCTTGTTCAGAACCAATGCAGTAACCATGTTCATCTGATAATCACGCATTGCATCGTACCCTCCTTTGGTATGACTGAGTGACATTAATACACAATGTACAATAAACTTGTAGGGTTTCTGGCATTTTGACTTCAAATAATTTCCAACATTCAATGCGCCCACATATCCCATCCTGGGCATACATCCCTTTACCATCCGTTCTAGAAATCTTGTTGGCGAGTTTTCATCGTCCGGAAAATTCACAACCTCATGAATAAGTGCTTCAGTAACAACAATTTCTTTCTTTTCATTATGCACCTTCACAATTGAATGAATTGCTTTGTTTGCTTCATCATACTTCATACTTTGAATGCTTCCAGAATCGTTTAATATGTGACTTGTACAATGGACGTTGATCAGTCAAAGACTTTTGAATAGGGATTCTACCCATGAACTCCAAGATACTGCTGAACTTTGCCAACTCTGTATTTTTCTTCACATCCAAGTCACAGCAACTGTTGTGAAGTGGATCAAATACCACATTTGAACCCTGCAAACAATACAACATACAATGAGTTCACTCTTAGAAAATTTCAGCATCAAAACATTTACAAGTGAAAACACATGTAATGACAAGGCATTACAAGAGAAATCACCCTAATTGATTTGGAGCGAAATCACATAACACTCGGAAGCGAAATCAGGTTGACACATAGAAGCGGAATCAGGTTAACATATAGGAGCGGAATCACTAAGTTGAGTTAGGAGCGGAATCACATTAGGTGACTTAGAAGCGAAATCAGAAAAAGTCACTTAGGAGCGAAATCTCAACATCATCTTTGGGGCGGAATTGGCTTTCTTTTTCAATTACAAGCGGAATCAAAATTACACCATTCAAAACTCAACAGATCAAGAAATTGAAAAGGTTAACATGTTAATCTGTTAATTCCGACACTTGGGTTATGTTTTGATTTCAATTTTAACCCTAAACATGTCCTAGATCTAAGTCTGCAACACTCACTCATCGTCAATCATGCAATTTGTTCAGATCTGTAACAATTTACACACAAATACATGATCTACACTTCAAAACGACAACATACATATGATCTATTGTTCAGATTTAACAGTTTTTAACCCTAAAACTAAGTTTTTCACATAACAGATGCCGACAGTTCAAATAGCACATGATATAGCCAGATTAGAGCCTAAATCTACTTTGCCCATGATTACTAGATGAGATAATCACAAGATCTGATAAAAATTGGGCAGCAATTCGGTAGGAAAACAAAGAAACTAGGGTTTCGCTCTTGGTCGCTGAGAGAGAATAAGCTGGGGCGAAATCAGACAAGTGATTTCAGGAGCGGAATCAGGTGGCTTTTATAGCCTATCTGATTCCACTCGAAATGGTCATAAAGTCTCTCAAGCGAAATCAGCTTTGAAGCTACGAGCGGAATCAGAATATGAAGCATCCAGGAGGGAAATTAGCTTTTTAATGTAAAACTTGTATTTTAGAGCGAAATCAGAAACATGATTTTCAGATTTTTTTAATTTTTAACTTTTCTGATTATTCACCGACACATCCAGTTAACCAAGTCCAAGTTAATGACCTTGGTCAACTGTTTGGCCTACCAAGTTCAAATTAATGACCTTGGTTGACCAGATTATGAAGTACGCTGACGTTTTGATCTGAAAACAGTTCAAATTAATGAACTTTTGAAAATTTTGATCCTTCAAACACTTTTTCAAATTTCAAACCTGTACCAATCACAGTTTAGTATCTCCTGCTTACCCAACCCTCATCAAACAGACATGATCTGCACAAGGCTTTACGGTGGGTCCCCTTTAGGGATCTTCTTTACAACAGCACATGATTATCATTTTGCAATGTTTAATCATTGTTATGCTGAGGGGAGGCTTTACAAGTAAAGCATATGCGTAAAGCATTATCCGGGGACTAGGTCAGTATTTCCATACAGCAGAAGTCCCGGGATAATACCCTAGATATCACTAAGCATAAAGACCTAGTATCTCAGAATAAGGGACCTTTCAAACGGGATTTCGGGGGTTACCCATATATCCTGGAGGTGTTCCCCACGTAAACACAAGTAAATTTTAGGTTTATATCCCACACTGATCTACTGATTTTGCAAAAACCTATCGGCATATCTTTTGCGAGACTTCTTAATTGCATTTTAAACGTTACATTTCTTTAGCGTACTGTGTCTGTCTAGCTGATGTACTATCATTTCCCCTATTTTACACAAACTCTTTTTCAAGTTTTCTAATGTTTTTGGATTTTTGTATTTTATCATGTTTTTGTATTTTTCTGCGAATTTCTCCCCCTATAAAGAAAAACATATTTTTGTGTTTTTGTTTTTATCGAAAAGCAGAAAACAAACTATACAGAAAATTGACAACACGACATGGTTCACATCTGATCGCCGCCCTCCTCGGCTTCACATTCTACTACCCTCCCAGATCGCAGATTTTTCATCCCGTTCAATTTTAAAAGATAGTAAAATCTCTTTTTGTCAAAGGGTTTTGTATAAAAATCAGCTTTCTGATAATCGGTGTGTACGTGTTCAATCCGGATTAACTTCTTCTCGTGACAATCACGGATGAAGTGGTGACGGATTTCAATATGTTTCGTTTTTGAATGGTGAACCGGGTTTTTAGTGATGTTTATAGCTGTTTCGTTGTCCACATATATCGGTGTATCCAAGAATTGCAAACCGAAGTCGCGCATTTGCTGTTGGATCCAGAGGATCTATGAGCAACAGCTGGAGGCTGAAACGTATTCAGCCTCGCATGTAGAAAGCGCCACTGCGGTTTGTTTCTTGCACTGCCAGGTAACGAGTCGAGTTCCGAAGAACTGACACCCAGCAGTGGTGGACTTTGCATTCTGCTTGCAGCTTCCAAAGTCAGAGTCAGCGAAACCTGATAGGGAGAAGTCACCCAAGCGAGGATACCACAAGCCGATGCTTGGGCAGCCTTTCAAATACCGTAAGATACGTTTGACAATCGTCAGGTGTGACTGCTTCGGGCTCGATTGATATCTGGCATAGAGACATGTCGGGTACATGATGTCTGGACGAGAAGCAGTGAGATACATCAGAGATCCAATGATTGACCAGTACAATGTCTCGTCCACTTTCGTCTGGACAAATTCCGTGGTTCTGTGCAAGGGGGGTTGCTGCAGGACTGCATTCAGTCATGTCGAACTTGTCAAGCACGTCCTTCACGTATTTCGTTTGGTGAATGAAGATTCCGTCGGGCATCTGCTCCACCTGCAGCCCGAGGAAGAACTTCATCTCCCCCATCGAACTCATTTCAAACTTTTTCTTCATCACTTTCTCAAACTCTTTACAAAGATCGTCATTGGTGGAACCGAAAATGATATCGTCAACATAAATCTGCACGATCAACAAATGTCCTGCCACTTCCTTTGTGAATAAAGTACTATCAACTGTCCCTCTTGTGAACCCGTTGGCCAACAAATATTGGGAAAGCGTCTCGTACCAGGCTCTCGGGGCCTGGTGTAGTCCGTAAAGCGCTTTGTCCAGCAGATAGACCTTGTTTTTGTGCAGTGGATCTGTGAACCCCGGTGGTTGTCCCACATACACCTCTTCTTTGATTTTTCCATAAAGGAAGGCTGATTTGACGTCCAGCTGGTACACTTTAAAGTCTTTCCATGACGCGAACGCCAAGAAGATCCGAATTGCCTCTAGTCGTGCAACAGGCGCGTAAACTTCATCGTAGTCGATGCCTTCTTGCTGACTAAAGCCTTGTACCACCAGTCGTGCTTTGTTTCTCACCACGA
Source organism: Helianthus annuus (assembly GCF_002127325.2). Lineage (NCBI taxonomy): Eukaryota > Viridiplantae > Streptophyta > Magnoliopsida > Asterales > Asteraceae > Helianthus > Helianthus annuus. The sequence continues at coordinate 156,429,212 of NC_035449.2, read as the reverse complement.
TTCCTCTGTCATCCCTTTTGCACTTGAAAACCCACTTTGTTTTTATCAACTTCTGATTCTGTGGCAGATCAACTAGTCTCCAAACACCTAGCTTTTCAAACTGTAACGGCTCCTCCTGCATCGCATTTACCCAGCTATCCTCAGTCAACGCCTCTTTGTAAGTTCTGGGCTTGATCTGCGAAATAAAACACTTTAATGAGAATTCTTCTTGCAGATGAGCAACAGAAGAATAAAAACATGTAAGAGCTCGGTTTATTTGGTCTTGGGTTTTGACACCACTTTGCAGGTCACCAATTATTTGCTCTGACGGATGGTAAGACAAAGTCCGAGGCATCATGGTGTCAGGCACATTCACTTCCGATTGCAAGTTCGATATATCAAGATCAACGGTTTGATCCTCAGATTCCGTCGAAGTATCATTTGGTTCCGCATCAAAGGTTGGAGCGGGTTCCGCCTCCGAGTCGTCAGAATCGTCAAATGTTGGAGCTGGTTCCTCTGGTGGTTCGTGAGCTGTTCCACTTGGTCTGGCTTCATCATTGTGAATACCCTCGGTGGGTTGAGAAACCACTAGCGGTCTAGGCACTTGCTCTTGTGACATAGATTGCTGATACTGGTACAGAAGTGCTAGTTCCTCGTCACTTGGCGGAACCGGTAGATGAAACGACTCCCAGAGCTTGTCATAGTCGAACAGGAATCTTTGTCCGGGAAGTTGTGGTGATGGAGTGTGCTTCTGACAATCCACATGCTGAACTTGTATCACTTTCCCCAGGCACGGTACGAACAACCTCTTCAATGGGCTTGCGTAACCTACAAAGAAACCCTCATTTGATTTAGCACCAAATTTTCCATTCTCATCAATAAACGTACACAGAGACCCAAATGGCTCCAGAAATTCAAGATTCAGCTTATATCGGTGCAGCAGCTCAAAGCATGTCTTTTTGTACTTTTTGACGGTGAGAACGCGATTCAAAGTATAACAGGCTGCTGATACTGCTTCGCTCCAGAAGAAGATCGGTAGTTTGGAATCGGCTAACATTGTTCGAGCTGTCTCTATTAGGGTCCGATTCTTTCGTTCAGCCACGTCGTTCTGTTGTGGTGTGTATGGCGCACTGAATTCATGAAGAATTCCCTTCTCATTGCAAAACTCGTACATTTTGTTGTTTTTGAATTCCGTTCCGTTGTCACTACGAATTCTTCGGATCGGCAGCTTATACACCGTTTCCATCTTCTTGAACAACACCATCAACGACTCAAAAGTTTGACCCTTTCTTTCTAAGAACACGACCCACGAGAATCTTGTAAAGTCATCAGTCACCACCAAGCAGTACAAATCTCCACTGATGCTTTTTACATTGACAGGCCCGAAGAGATCCATGTGTAATCTCTCAAGAGGTAACCTGATCGAATTAAGTATCTTCGGTGGGTATGACTTCCGAGTCTGCTTCCCTTTTTTACAAGCTACACAATCATCAGACAAGTGAAAATTCTTTAAGTTTACACCTTCTACCAAATCATTGTGTACTAGAAAATTCATTTTACGAACATGAATGTGGCCCATCTTTCGATGCCACATAATTGTTTCTTTTTCCATTGCCTTTGATTTTGACACAAAACATTGTTTTTGATGAGTTGTTGGTGTTGCAACGCTCATATCAAGAATATACAGGTTGTTCTCCCGTGGAGCGCACAACAACACCATCTCATCAGGGATTTTAAACCCTGGTTTTAAAATCACACACTCGTTCTTTGTGAAATGTACACTGAAAGATTTATCACATATTTGTGAAATGCTAAGTAAATTGTTTTCCAACTCTACGATATAGTTCACTTTCTCGAATGAGATGACACCATTCGTCAACGTTCCCTGTCCAACAATTCTCCCACCTGCGAAGCCCACATAACTTCCATTTATTGATTTGACGTCGTAAAGAAGCGCTAGCGTCCCTGTCATATGTCTCGATGCACCACTGTCCATGATCCACTTCGAAAGGATAGACCTGGGCAGCCCCTGCAAACATCAAATCAATTTATTCAAACAATGACGCCCATGACTTTTTGACCTCAGAAACAGTGCCAAACATTACATCACACTTCTCATCATTCTTAGGAAAGTTAAATGTGACATTAGGAACATCATCTTTCACAACTGGTTTTACTCTGTTGTTAATCGGGGGAAACTCAGCAAGAAATTTATCAAGTTCATTTTCAAACTCGACAACATCATCTTTTAAAACCTCTGTTTCATTTTTTAAAGCATTTTCCATCTTTTTGACCTCGACAGATGGTTTCGACTTCGCAACCCATGATTGGTTTTCAAACATTTATGTTTTAGGATAAATTTTTGAAGTCTTGTGAGACTTGGAAGATTCACCAATCTTGAAGGTTGATTTTGGCTTATCCTCGGACTTCAAAGATTCTCCTCTTTTTAGAATGCGAATCGGAGAAACCATTGGTTTTTTACCTTTTGTATCAATTGGTGATTTTGGTCGAGGTTTTTGAACAATTTGTTTTTGAACAGTTAGTTTTTGAACAGTTTGTTTTTGAACAATTGGTTTTTGAACAGGTTTTTCAAACACTTTCTTGCATTGCTTTGCCATGTGCCCGATTTCATTACAACGATAACAGACTCTTCTGTCATATTCGACAAAAGTTGATTTGATTGTCTCCTCTTTCAACTTTTTCGCTGCATTGAAATCGTCCATGACCTTTTGACTAAAGATGTAGTCCTTTTCATCATCTGCACTCGGTCCAGCAACAAAGATATCATTCATTTTCTCTTTTGGTTTAACCACCTGCTTAGCCGTTTTCTTCTCAAAACCAATCCCTTTGTTTTTAAGATTGTTTTTCTTGTTATTACCCTTACCTTCCCACTCTTTCTTTCCCGAACTGGTAGAACGTGATGTAACAAATGATTTTTTAGGTTTTGAAAAGAATTCTTTGTTGTTAACCTCATCAATGTTCATTTCAACCAACTTAAAAACTTTCTCAACATTCTCAAACTTCACGTTATGAAGAGGATACTCGAAATCGGAGTAAAGCTTGTCTGTTCCAATCATAGTGTATACCACCATAATCGGATCATCATTCGCACTCTTGTCCGATTTCGGTATGAACCGATCCAAGCAATTACCCTCATCTTTAGACTCACTAATAGCTTTCTCAGATTGAGACTTCTCAGAGTTATCACTCTCTTCATCTAACACCTGATCGACAACGGTTTTAATGACATGTGATTCGTTGTCGGTGTCGGATGCAGAGAATGTAACATCAATGCTTTCAGGCAAATCATCCTCAATTGATCTCAACTTGAGATTCAAAGCACCTTCCACCCCATCTGGATACTTTTGCGTATAATGATTCCACATTGGGGGTGGAACGCTCTTAAAGACTGGTGCAGCATGTGGCTGCTGTGGGACAATTTGTTCAAGAACATAAGATGAAGCCACATAACTCATCAATTTTTTTTATCAATCCTCTCATTTTCAATTTTAGCTAATTCAAGCTCTTTCTTTAGTGAAGCGATCGTGTCAAGATGAAAGTTAACCTCAACTTGTTTATCAAAAAGTGTTGCTTTAGCCAATTTTGTTGCTTTGTCATTTTCAACACTCTCTTTTCGGATCATTTTAATTGACCTGGCAAGAGTATCATAAGCCTCTTTGACTTGTCCAAGGTCAAATTTAAGCATATCAGCATGATGTTTCAATTCCTGATACTTAGTGTCTTTCTCAAGACATTCCATGCACGGTTGTAAACACTTCTGGCATGGTGTTTCAGGGATTGAAACAACTTTCTCAACAACAACCTGTTCATCACACACAATTTTCACATCTTGTTTACCGACATTTTTCAATTCAGACTCAGACACTTTGACTTCCTGAACTCCAGATTTCTGATCTGACTCCTGTTTGACTAACACGATACTGACAGACTCTGACTTCTCGAGTTTTGTGTCTACCTCTTTTAGCTTTCCCATGAGAGCTTTGTCAGCGATATCTTTCAATGTCTCTCCAGTCAACTCTTTTGTCACATCTATCATTTCCTCGACAACTTCTTTCTTTTCTTCGTATCTTGGACACGATCCAGTCGTCGGTTCTTCAAAATAACCTGAAAAAGATTCAAACACTTTAGGAGGCATTATTGATTTCATAGAACTTGCCAATACCTCCTGTTCTGACTGGTAATAGTAAACTTCTGCAACAATTTCTTCAATGTCAACCACATTCTCAACAGGAACATCCTCAACAACCATTTCTGGCTCAGTCACCATCTCCGGTACTTCAACAATTTCTGCCATCATGGCCTGCCCATTGCTTCCAGGGATGTATTTATCCCAAGTGAAACCTTCAGCTACTCTTTCATCATCTTGATTCACGATAAGAGCCTTCTCCAGTTTGTTTTCGATTTGCGGCCTCTAAACAGCAGGTTGTTGGTTAGGTCGATGATAGATCGCCTGCCTGTAATAATCATTTGTGAAAGGGTTCTGATGGTTGTTCACTTCACGGTTCGGGCATTCTCTCTTGAAATGACCACGTTCCTTACACTTGAAACAGGTAACCTTTGATTTGTCGAACCCTAGCTTCTGATCAGGACCTGAGAGACTGTTTCTGCCTGTGATCTCCATAAAGTGTTGTGCCCTTCAAACCAAACTTGGCATGCACCATTTTATATCAATCAATTCAAGCTCCTCGGGGTCGATCTGGTCGTAATCCTCTTTTGTCATATCGGGATTACCGATCCTTCCCACCACTAAACCTTCATATGCCTCTATAACGGAAGCCAGTAAAGCAATGTGTTGTTTCGCGGCTGTTTCAGTAATTTCATTTCCATTCTTAATATTCACCGCGATGTTACACTGCACCCCAGAAACGTAAGCCTGATTGTTGGAACTTGTAGAGCTTTGAGGTAAAGGCTGCTCTTGAACTTTAAAGTTTGGATCATAGTTTACGAACGGTGAGGGCGTGTTTGATTGTGGAGTGTTTGTAGAAGCACTTGAATTTGTATCAGCACTAAAACCCGTCTGTATCTTCGGACTTTGATTTGTTGCAACAGGAGTGCTTCCTTTGTAGTAAAGAGATACGTCTTGTTGCACATTTGCTGAATTCATCTTCTTTATCTTCAACAACTCCAATTCATGAGCCTCTATCTTCTCGATGAATGAACTGAGATTCAAATTCACGAAATCTGAGTTATTCTTCAACATCATCAAGTATGTCCCCCATTCATCATAAGGTAATGTGTCGGACAACTTGTCGATCCACTCTTCGTTTGTCTTTGTAATCTCCAACTTTTCATCTCTACCACAAGATGGCAATAACGTTCAATCAACTACTTCGATGTTTCACCCTTTATCCCGGTAAAGATGTCGAACTCTTTCTTGATCAAGGCTTTCTTGCTTTTGATCATAGAGACGCTGCCTTGGAACTTCAACTTTAATGCTTGCCACATCGATTGCGAGTTGTCATCATGTTGTAACAGCACAAGAATATCTTCTTTTATGGCCTGTTGAAGAATACTGACCATCTTCTTCTCCGCCTTAAAATCATTCTGTTCGGTTTCAGTCAAACTTCCAATGCCTTTCTCTAAGCCCATTCCATCAACAGGTGGAACATATCTTTTCTCTATCTTCATCCAACACTCAAAATGGTTGGCTTGGACCCAATTCTTGAAACAACCCGACCATCCGGCATACTCGTCTAAGTTCATAAGCTTTGGTGGTTTTTGCATTGTTCCTAGCTCGTTCTCCATGTTGACATTTTGAACTATGCTTGCCGGACTTTGTGTTGCCGTCATGCCACTACTCGCGAAAAGGTTGTAAAAATCTTGATTTTCCATTTTAAGTGACAAATTCTGAAAATTTTTAACCTTTTGAAAAACAGATTACTTTTACTGAAATACTTTCTACACAGACTGAATTCCCAACACGATATCACGAACGAAACGGACTTAATGCTCAAACCATGTTTTTACACTTAGAATGAATTTTAGAGCGAAATCACAATTTTAAGTTTTGGAGCGAAATCAAAAGTTACTCTCTGGAGCGAAATCAGAAAGTGATTTTTGGAGCGAAATCAGAATGTTATCTCGAGCGAAATCAGAACTTGAAAACTTTGGAGCGAAATCAACAGGTAATTCTAAGCGGAATCACCTTTGGAGCGAAATCAGTGATTGAATCTCGAGCGGAATCAGAATACATGAGCGGAATCACTGATTCCGCATCTACTGCTCGAGCGGAATTAGAACTTTTGGAGCGAAATCAACCAAAAACACCCTCGAGCGGAATCAGGTTTCGAGACATTTTTTACCAATTTTAAGCCGTATTTTGATCTGAAACTCTCAAGGGTTTGTTAATTGTCAATTTTACACAATATGTCCAAATTTCAGTCCATTTTGTCCGTGGCAATGTCCAGAAACTCAAAAAGTGTAGTAAAAAAGCTTTGATTCTGGTATTCTAGCTCATAACTGGCTCTGATACCAATTGTAGGATCGTTATTGACGATCAAATGAGTCAATCTGAGCTAAACACCACTGTTTATGCAGCGGGAATACACAAACAGCGTGAATCAAAGTAGAATGGAGTAGAAACAGAATGCAGATTACTTTAAACACGTTTTCTCATTAATACTTCTCAAAAGAATTCGGCAGCAGTTCGGCTACACGATCGACATTCAGATACAAAATGAGAAAACACTTTGACTATATATAGGGGGCTAATTCCGCTCCAAATGACGTTGTGTCATTTCGGGCGGAATCAGAACTTTGTGATTTCGCTCCAAATGACACAATGTCATTAGGAGCGGAATTAGAACATTAAAGCATAAGGTTACAATTTCAACCCCTACACTATACAATCTTGACATATATGACCCCTAGACCCTATACAAGTGTGACACCCCGTTAAAACACGCTAGCTTGGCAGTGGCTGCTTCAACTTTCGGGACGAAAGTTCTTAAAACTTGGGGATAATGTGACACTCGAGGTTTTTCCGAACGAACACCTGGTAATATTTTGTGTATGTAATTATTATTAAATGAAAACGTGATCTTTATTTGCTTATTGTGTGTTGAATGTACGTATTATATATAAATGTATGCGAGTCGAGACCATGACTCGCAACCGGGCGGTTGCGAGTGGGCTGTTCATTTTGGTTATTGGGCCCATATGTGTATAACTTGGGCTATCTGTTGACTGGATTATGTGTTGCTGTGACTGCTTAATTGTTTAGGCCGGCCCAATAACCCAACGACTGTTTATTTATATGTGTGTTACGTGCCAAGTATGTGTTTTACGTGAATGCTTGTATACCGAACCTGACCTATACCAGTAACCATGTTAGGACGTGGTGACCAACGTGATTGACAAGTAACCTAAACCTACCGAGCAACCCAAGGTGAGTTCACAACTTAAAAGCATGCGTCCCGGTGGTTTGGGACACGAGACTAACAACTCTATCCCCTGGTAAAAGGGGATACCATTTACATACCTTCCCTAGTTATGGGAACAAAACTTACTTTTCCTTCCCTGGTATTGGGAAACCTTTTGGACAATCCTATCCCCTGGTAAAAGGGGGATACCATTTACATACTTTCCCTGGTTATTGGGAACAAAACTTACTTTTCCTTCCCGGGTATTGGGAAACCTTTTGGTTAATTACTGTTTATACGGATTGCAACTAACGGCACTAAACGAAACTCTATCACTCAAGTCCCTACTACAAATACCGATTAGTCGCCGGGTTAGGCGAGCGGGTTATTAGTTGATAGCGCTATTTAGGTGTTTACCAGCCTCACACCGTGCCCTGGTTTGGGACGGGCGTGAACTAATGAACTCAGAAATCCGTCAATGATGATAGAACATTGACAACGGGGCATCCTGCGGATACGCAACGGTTACTAGTGTTCGGTATTGGAAAAACAGTTTAGTCGCTAACTTTTGGGGTAGCTCCCCAGGGCATGTATAAACGGGTAAATTAACCGGTGAAACAAGTTTTTGGTAATTAAAACTGGACAACTAGTGAACTCACTCAGCATTATTGTTGACCCCTTACTGCATGCTTTGCAGGTAACCAATGATTCAGGAGCTGCTGCTTGGGGATGTGTAGTGTTCGTCAAACCCGTGTGTTGGGATAACTGTTTTGATCAATGAACTGTCTTTAAAACTGTTTTGGTTTATGCTTCCGCTGTTTTGTTAAACCAATTACCGAATCTAAACTCTAATGTTGTTAATTACTTCGGATATTAAATATTTCTACTATTAATTAAATGCTCAGTATAATTGGTGGCTGGATCCTGGTCAGTCATGCCCTCGAAGCGGGTGTTATCCGCAGGTGGATTTTGGGGGTGTGACAGATTGGTATCAGAGCCATTGGTTATAGTGAACTTGGTTTTAAAAAGGGGAAAATCTTTTTGGAGAAAACCAGACTATAACCCGTGACTCGTGACGACACTACACTCCAAGTACAAGGCTCAACACTTTTGACCTCATAGCTCGGACCAGTGTTTACTTGTTTGCTTACTTTATGTTTCCTGTTTCGCTATACGTACTAGTATGCCTAACTAGTGAACGCCCACATACGATATTGCATGTGATTGCACGTTAGCACACCAATATGAATTCATGTACACATTCTCGTATCATGTGATTAATAGGGTGGTAATTCCCTAAACCTCCATGACTTACACTACTTGATACTCTTTGAAATCTACTCGAGTGTGGGGAACCATTTGACATGAGTTAAGAGGAGCTGAGATGAACATGCAAATCACAATATTATTGTGGGTGCACACATAATAATATAGTGGGGTGGATGTGAGTCCCAGTGAGGCTTAACAAGTGAAAAAGGGGTTCCATTTCGTTATTTGTATGATGAGAAACACAACAGTCCATAGGAGCCGTAGCAGTGATTGTCTCCTACTCGAACACGATCTTTTCACTTCTCACTGCACCCCTTTCGAACCTCGATGCTATCGAGTATTACCTGAACACCCATATGAACGCCTAGCGAACTGTGTAGAACATTAGGTGCTTGTACGAACATCCCCGGGATGGATGTTGAAACAACAATGATTGGTCTATATCCTTCTCACCTCTCTTCGCTTGCTGGAACTTAACGTGTTGACGTCTTAAATCCCGAAGTGCGATCACTCCTGCAACACTATCTCAACATACCGTGTATTAATCAGTCAAGAGGATAGACGTAGTACCTTACTGGCTTCAGCATTTGAACGACCCTAGTCACCGACAACGAGCATCAGCGAATTGACTCCAATCGAACCCTTAACCCTAGTCAGCGGCTCATAGGAGCCAGCTCTTACGAATCAGTCGGGCCATAAGCGATGACAATTGACAATGGTGCGGAAACGCGTAACGGCCAGCTCAATAAGTACACCTTGGGACGCGGCACGGAAACGTGACGAGATGGACTTGTCAGTGAAGGATCGTAGCGCACCATTTCAAGCAACATTAGAAACAACAGTCGCGACAACATCAAGGTCAACAACATTGGAAATGATGCTCATGGAAGGGCATTTAGGGTTGACGCAGGCGACGCCAGGCATAGTAGCAACATGGTAGCTTGTATGGGTAGTTGTTTGCTTCATCTCTATTCTGCTTGACCCTGATACTTCTTAAAACCGAACCAGATGCGGAATCGACTGATGGCAAGTCAAGTAGAATCTCAAAAGTTCGTTAGGATGTAAACACGACCTTGTGGGACGAGTGTCCAATGTCGACCTTCCTTCTACCACACTCGGTGGTTACAACGCAGTAGTTAGTGTGAATTGGTTACCCAGGAATCACGCGAATATACCCAGTGAGGAGAAAACTTTGTGTGGAGGATCGGCATTTATTCTAAAGCATCAGAGTAGTTCAATAGTTAGCGCCATTCCAGCTGTGAAGGCCAGAAGTGTCTACAGAGGGATTACTCCGCTGTGTTAGCAACCGCTACGGATGTTAAGGCTAAGGAAAAGTGGAACGAGGATCCACCAGTTGTTCGTTGTTTCTCTCGGCGTGCTATCCGAGGAACATTCAGTTTTTCTTCCGAAAATTTGTTAGGCGGAATCTCAGTTTGATCTCACGTCTGAGGCAGCCCTGATTACTTGTACTTTTACCATTTTGCGCCAGGAAGGTCGCAAGATCTATCAAAGCAACTATAGGAACCGTTGGACAGGAGTTTTGTAGGGTCTAGTTCTTCGCTTTGGGGGAGCCCCACTTATCCTAGGGAAGATGAGCCTTTTCGTGTGTATACTGACTATTAAGAGCTCATCAAGGTGACAGCCCAAAACCGTTTGACTCGATCCTGTATTGACAACCTGTTGGCCAGTTACATGGGTCATGCTCCTATGTGAAGAATGAGTAGCGAACGAACTAACATCAGATGGAAGTCCAAAGGGAGGATGTTCCTAAAACGGCATAGTGAACGCAATAAGGCCATTTCCAGGAGACACCAGATGAATTATTCCATGACCTTTTGGGGTGAACAACCCACCGGCTGCTTATGGATCACACTGCAACTGTGTTTATCTAGTACGTTTTGAATCACTTCTAGGAGAAAGGGGCACCTTGAACAACCCTTGTATTCCATTGTAGAGCTTCTAGGGGAGGAGCGTCTACGTGCGAAGTCTACCTAAGTATGACTTCAGGATTCGGGAAGTACACATTTTCTTTTTATCAAACAACGAAGTGGGAATACACATGGATCTCGCTAAGATCCATTTGGTTAGGAACTGATCAACATCAAAGATCCCTTCGAGGATACAGGAGTTTCTTGGTCCCACTAGATACTATCGCAGCTTAATCACAAGATTTTCGAAGGTCGCACAGCTTAAGTCTCGTTGGCACAGCAGGGTGTTGTGTTCGTGAAAGACCAAAACAGGAGGACGTCTTTTCAGCTTTCGAATCCCAACTTTGTAATGCACTGAGCATCATCTTCACCCTAGGGTACGGGTGATCTAGCGGTATACCATGATGCTTCGAATCAGGGTCCCAGTACACACGGATGCAACACGAGAAGGTTATTGCTTACGCCTCTCGACAACTTAGGACGCACGAAAGGAACTACACAACGCTTGATTTGGAACGGGGAGCAGTGATCTTCGCACTTAAGTTATGACGGCATTACCTATACGGAACCAAGTGCGCCATCTACACCGACCACAGAAGTTTAGAACACATATTCAAGCAGAAGGAACCGAATATGCGACAGCGACGATGGGTCGGACTGCTGAATGATTACGAGTGCTCTATCAGGTATCACCCGGGCAAGGCCAATGTAGTGGCAGACGTCCTCAGTCGGAAGGACACTACGCCTAAGCGCGTAAGAGCTTTACAACTCACGATCCATTCTAGTCTACCTTCGCAAATACGAGCTGCTCAGATAGAAGCACTGAAACCAGAGAACGTTAGAGCTGAAGCCCTACGCGGGTCAAGGCAACGCTTAGAACAGAAGGAAGACGGTGCTTATTATGTAACAGGACGCATTTAGGTCCCACTCTATGGCGACTTACGAGAACTTGCGATGGATGAAGCGCACAAATCTCGCTACTCAGTACACCCTGGTTCGGAAAAGATGTACCACGATATTAAGACTACGTATTGGTGGCCTAGCATGAAGGCCCACATAGAAACTTACGTCAGCAAGTGTTTGACTTGTACGCGAGTTAAGACGGAATATCAGAAACCCTCAGGCCTACTCCAACAACCAGAGATATCACAATGGAAATGGGAGCAAATTTCCATGGATTTCGTTACTGGCCTACTTAGATCACAGCGCGGAAACGATACTATCTGGGTGATCGTGGAGCGACTCACGAAATCCGCACACTTCTTGGCAATCAAAGACAACAGATAAAATTCTCCACTCTGGCGAAGATATACCTCAAGGAAGTTGTTTTGAGGCACGGGGTGCCCACCTCTATCATCTCTGATCGAGATGCACGTTTTACTTCGGAACTGTGGCAAGCAATGCACAAGTCTTTTGGCTCACGTTTAGATATGAGCACAGCGTATCACCCACAGACGGACGGGCAGTCCGAACGCACTATGCAAACATTAAAAGACATGCTTCGCGCTTGTGTAAACGACTTTGGCAACAGCTGGGAAAGGCATCTGCCACTCGTGGAATTCTCGTATAATAACAGCTACCACACCAGCATTAAAGCTGCTCCGTTTGAGGCATTGTACGGACGTAAATGCCGGTCACCTCTTTGTTGGGCAGAGGTGGGGGATGGTCAAATCACTGGTCCAGAACATGTGGTAGACACTACTGAGCGGATTGCTCAAATACGACAACGCATGGCGGCCGCTCGTGACCGTCAGAAGGCCTACGCCGATAAGGGCAGGAAACCACTTGAGCTCCAGGTTGGGGAGCGGGTATCACTCAAAGTTTCACCCTGGAAGGGTGTGGTTCGTTTTGGTAAACGAGGCAAACTCAACCCACGGTACGTTGGACCTTTCGAAATCCTTGAGAAAATAGGCAAGGTGGCCTACAGACTGAACTTACCAGCAGAACTCGGTGCAGTTCGCAACGTTTTCCATGTGTCGAATCTGAAGAAGTGTCTGTCAGATGAGACGCACGTAGTTCCTCTGAAGGAACTCACGATCGACGAACAGTTGAAATTCGTCGAAGAACCTGTCGAAATCACGGACCGGGATGTTAAGGTCCTCAAGAGCACTAGAATACCTTTTGTTCGAGTTCGTTGGAACTCACGTCGCGGCCCAGAGTTTACCTGGGAGCGGGAGGACCAGATGAAGTCCAAGTATCCCCAGTTATTCCCAAACGAAAACCCCAGCACTGAAGCTACAACCGAATTTCGGGACGAAATTCCAAACTAACGGGGGGATGATGTGACACCCCGTTAAAACACGCTAGCTTGGCAGTGGCTGCTTCAACTTTCGGGACGAAAGTTCTTAAAACTTGGGGATAATGTGACACTCGAGGTTTTTCCGAACGAACACCTGGTAATATTTTGTGTATGTAATTATTATTAAATGAAAACGTGATCTTTATTTGCTTATTGTGTGTTGAATGTACGTATTATATATAAATGTATGCGAGTCGAGACCATGACTCGCAACCGGGCGGTTGCGAGTGGGCTGTTCATTTTGGTTATTGGGCCCATATGTGTATAACTTGGGCTATCTGTTGACTGGATTATGTGTTGCTGTGACTGCTTAATTGTTTAGGCCGGCCCAATAACCCAACGACTGTTTATTTATATGTGTGTTACGTGCCAAGTATGTGTTTTACGTGAATGCTTGTATACCGAACCTGACCTATACCAGTAACCATGTTAGGACGTGGTGACCAACGTGATTGACAAGTAACCTAAACCTACCGAGCAACCCAAGGTGAGTTCACAACTTAAAAGCATGCGTCCCGGTGGTTTGGGACACGAGACTAACAACTCTATCCCCTGGTAAAAGGGGATACCATTTACATACCTTCCCTAGTTATGGGAACAAAACTTACTTTTCCTTCCCTGGTATTGGGAAACCTTTTGGACAATCCTATCCCCTGGTAAAAGGGGGATACCATTTACATACTTTCCCTGGTTATTGGGAACAAAACTTACTTTTCCTTCCCGGGTATTGGGAAACCTTTTGGTTAATTACTGTTTATACGGATTGCAACTAACGGCACTAAACGAAACTCTATCACTCAAGTCCCTACTACAAATACCGATTAGTCGCCGGGTTAGGCGAGCGGGTTATTAGTTGATAGCGCTATTTAGGTGTTTACCAGCCTCACACCGTGCCCTGGTTTGGGACGGGCGTGAACTAATGAACTCAGAAATCCGTCAATGATGATAGAACATTGACAACGGGGCATCCTGCGGATACGCAACGGTTACTAGTGTTCGGTATTGGAAAAACAGTTTAGTCGCTAACTTTTGGGGTAGCTCCCCAGGGCATGTATAAACGGGTAAATTAACCGGTGAAACAAGTTTTTGGTAATTAAAACTGGACAACTAGTGAACTCACTCAGCATTATTGTTGACCCCTTACTGCATGCTTTGCAGGTAACCAATGATTCAGGAGCTGCTGCTTGGGGATGTGTAGTGTTCGTCAAACCCGTGTGTTGGGATAACTGTTTTGATCAATGAACTGTCTTTAAAACTGTTTTGGTTTATGCTTCCGCTGTTTTGTTAAACCAATTACCGAATCTAAACTCTAATGTTGTTAATTACTTCGGATATTAAATATTTCTACTATTAATTAAATGCTCAGTATAATTGGTGGCTGGATCCTGGTCAGTCATGCCCTCGAAGCGGGTGTTATCCGCAGGTGGATTTTGGGGGTGTGACAACAAGCTTGACTAAGACTAAGACGCAGGCTTTAGACATTCATGCACCAACACTACCAGACAAAGATAATTTAAACTATGGAAGTAATGTTCTCTTTTTCTTAATGTAAATGTATGTAACAGTTTATGTATTTGACATCAAGAAGACAACCATGGCGTCTAGAAGCTTTTCTGCCATTACACTAGGAGATTCAACCAAACCAATTGAAGTAAGGTTTATAAGAAAATGGACATCACATGGACACAACAACGAATGCTCCTATCTATTTGTCATAGAATCATTAGCGTTGAAGACGTCATGGCCTTAGGATGATTGATTTAGTTAAAGTTTAAAGTATCTCGCGTTTGCTACGTTTAAGGTTCATAGTTGAGTCTCTCTGTACTGTTCCTGAACTGATACTAACATAAATGCATGCCTTCTGATTGTTTTACCCATGCTTATAAGCTTATGCCTTCTTGAGTTGAGTCTCTTTGTACTGTTGCTTTGACTTTATTATTCTCTTTTATTTTGACTTTTTAACCTTATGCACCAGTGATTTTAGCTTTGGCTTAATAATTTGACTTTGTACATAGTAATGCTTAACTTTGCTTTATTGTGAGTAGGGGCGTAGCTTTCAAGGGGCCAAGGGGCCGGGGGGGGGGCGGACCCCCTGAACTTTTCGCTCAGTAGTGTTATGTATGTACGTTTCGTATAGAATTTTTTAGGTATATACGTTTTCGACCCCCGGTTTTATAAATTTTTTACTTATATAGAATTTTAAGGTCCCGTGACTTCCGACCTTTCCGACCTCCTGGTGAAAATTTTCAAGCTTCGCCACTGATTGTGAGTTTGAATTAAAGAACTATAGTTTTGATTAAGAAAGATTTAGAGAAGTGAGTATGTTGAATTAAGAATTTTAATTGAAGGCATGATATATATGCAGTTTGATGATGAGAAATCGTGAGTTATTTCGTCTTTTGCTATTAAATTATGTGAACATCCGTTAAACGAACATACATTGACATGAGCCCACTAATCTAAGTAAAAACTGTACAGTTTATTTAAAAAACTATTTGACCAACATTTTTCTTATTAACTTCATATTTTTGTCATTTATGGATTAAGGAACTTCTCCGAGACGAAGGCTTTTGTATTACAAATACGGATTTGGAACAATTTTGGCCTCATGAACTGATTGGGAAATATGACTTTGAAGTTAAGTCAAGTATCCCGGATAACACAACTAACAACGAGTCAAAGATTGTTGAGGATGTACAGAACAACGATAATGGCAAACGCAGTGTTTATGAAGTGTACGATGTTAATGCCTCATTGTCTTGCTCTTCTTCAAAGCGTAGGTTGAACATAGACAATCTTGGTGACAAAGATTTTTCTTGAAGTTTTAAGCGTTCGTATTTGGAGAATAGAGCCTTACTTTGATATGAGAATTAGTCTTTTGGTATATTTGAATTTTTGGGTTCTCCCTTCGGAATTGAGAATGTCCTCACAATTTTTTTTAAAAAAAAGCCATTATACTTAAAAAATATACATGATTAATAACTAATAAAATAAGAGCTATTCATTTTGATCGTGTTAAATACACCAGGTTGGACAAGAGCCCAAAAAAAATCAAATACCAGATTTATGAAACGGTTTGTTCTAAATTCTATATAGTTTTACAAATTATATATATATATATATATATATATATATATATATATATATATATGTAAACACTTTCATATGTAGCTTTATCCAATGTATAAGGCATTCATAGAACCCGGCCTCCAACGCTTTGTAAGAATTTATATAAGTAATGGGTTCAACATGATTAAAAACCATATTTTTACAAGAGTAGTCCCGACCTCCAACGCTTTGAAAGAATTTATATAAGTAATGGGTTCAACATGATTAAAAACCATATTTTTACAAGAGCAGTCTACTTTTTATAATACAAATATTTAGGAGGTTTTATTATAAATGTAACATTATTTGTCTTTTTCTTGATATTTTTGTACACGGTTTATAAAGAAAACTTGATACCTAATACCTAATGATGCAATCCACTTTGTTACTAATTTATGTCATGTCACTTTATTTGTATTACTTTTATTGATACACTTATGATTAATGTAATTTAAATTTTCCTATCCGGGTTACCACCCGGGTGATAACCTAGTTTAAGGAAATGATTGTTGCCATGCACCATGTTACAGCTTGGGAGGCAAGTTATTCTTAATCAATTAACAGTTTAGGCTTTTGATGCCAATATCGTATAGCCCAGTTGGTCAGGGGGTTTTCCACTAAGTGGTTTCCTCCTGGGGAGGTCTCAGGTTCGATTCCTACTAAGTGCAAATTATGTAAATATGGGATAACACCTCTGGGAGGGATTCGAATTTGGGGTGAGGGGTTTAAACAGCATATGTTGGCCCTCTGGAGTAAGCTGGAAAATCCAGTTGATCTACCGTTCAAAAAAAAACAAGTTTAGGCTTTTGACGAAAAAGGCCCATGTGGTATGATATTTGGGTTAATGTCATTTGAAAAAAAAAAACACTTAGTTTGCTCTTCCAAGAAAATGCCTATTACCGTTGGGATAAGCGTATTTTTCTCTATTATTTGACCTAAGTTTAATAAAAAATCGGAGTGGGGTTGATGCGTGTTGAGTGTATTATGTTTTTCTTAATATTTTAAGCCCATTTTACACATTAGTCAAGCTTTAAATTTATAAAACACGATATTCTACTAACACTAAACATACACATGTGCAAGTGCACCCATCGTGAGCGTAGTATAGCGTTGGTAAGATACCGAGGTCGTTCAAGGACACAAGAGCTTTTAGTACCGGTTTATCGTCAACGTATAATCAAACTAAAATTTTTGAGAAAAAGTTTTAAACATGAAAAATAAAAAACTAAAAATGCTGAAATAAAAATAAACATAAAACAGATAGACAAGATGAATCACTTGGATCCGACTCGCCTTTAATGTATCCATTGATGATTTCTGCACTTTTGCACTTTCCTTAGTTATAGTAGTAGGCCCCTCTTTTGAAGGTGATGTTACCCTCAACCTAGTGGTTTGAGTCAGCAAGAATACAATCCCAAAGGGTCGGAATATTGAAAGATAATTAATTAAGTTATTAATGCGAAAAGTGGTAGGCCCCTCTTTTGAAGGTGACGTTACCCTCAGTTAAGTGGTTTGAGTCAGCAGGGATACAATCCCAAGTAGCCGGTTTAATGTATTAATAGTAGCTACATATGAGGGGATCAAGTCATTCGCACCCCCGCCATCCAATACCAATGGTATTGAAGGAGGTCCTAGTAAGCTTGACCCAGGTCCTTGCAGGATCTATACACTGAACAAGGCAAGAACCTTACGAAACCATTCCCTTAACCCCCGACCAGGTAGCCAACATATCTCGACCGTAGAGATATGAATGGTGAAAATCTTTTACTTTATATAGGTAGTAAAGTAATGCCAAGACACCACGGACAAATGATAAAGAAGTTTCACCTTCAACATAAGAAACTAGTTATTAAAGTCATTAATACAAAACCAAATAAAAAGTGTGAAAAGATTAAAAATCAAAAGTAATACATTAAATGCTTGTCTTCACCAAGTGATGTAAGAGACTTAGCCAAACATGGCCTTTGATTGACAAGAACTCTTACTATCAATCTTGGATCCCGAGACTACTACACACATTCTAAGGTGGATGATGGATGATGGTGGTGGATGTGGGTGTTGTAGTGGTGGTAGAGTGGTGGAAAAGTGAGAGAGAGGTGGTTTCCAAGGGATGCCTTTGAAGTGAGCCAAGCACCCCTATTTATAGCCTGAACAGAAGCCCGGCCACGGCCCCGTGTCCACTGGACACGCCCCTGTGTCCATCTCCTTTCTCTTCTTTTAGCATTGGGCTCCACACGACCCCGTGTTCGCTGGGCACGGCCCCGTGTGCAGAAGCGTATCTGTATTATCAAGATTTGCAAGATTCTACAAATCTTAGCGTTGACCACGCTCCGTGCTGAGCTGGGCACGCCCCTGTGGTGGGCGTAGAAGCTTCCACAACTTTGTCCATTTCTACAGACATCTGACCACACCCCCGTGTCTAGTGGGCACGGGCCGTGGTTAGCCTTCTGTTTCTTGTTTTTGCTTGTGGAGATGCTGTCGAGGGGTCGGGCATGCTACGTTTATTCCTTTTCTTTGTATTTATGTTAGTTTTTGCTGCATATTTGTTCCTTTTGTTCGTTTAAGCTCATTTGGTCCTGAAAATACAAAAGGAAGACAAAAACACACTTTTTCCAACATTAGTACTAAAAAAGGGTCAAATATATGTTGCATATATTTTATGCCTCATTTGATGTAATTTATATGTTGCATTTTACACACATTAGGGGTCAAATATAATATATTTTATTTATAACGATTCAAACCGGTTTATAAATGGTTCGGTTCTGATTTTCAAAACGGGTCGGATTTTGGGAGCCCATTTTATCGGATGTTACAGTGTGAGGTTTATCAAACGTAATAGCGCTATCAATTAATACCCCGTTGCCTCCCAGGCAACTAGCTCGGTAGTAAGTAGGGACTTTCATGACAGAGTTTGAGTTTATTAACCAACATCGAATTTAAACTACAACATTTAAAAAGTATTCCTCCCAAGAATAATAGTTTGTCCCCCCCCCCCCCCCCCGAGATGCATACTTGTGAAGGACTAGTGAACTCACCTTAGTTTGCTCGGTATGTGTTACGTACTTCTACGCGTTAATTAAGTGTTAGGCCCGTTACACGCAACCTAAGGTAAAATATCTTGTAAGTGAGTATACAAGTAGGGTTTTGTAATACCCTAGTGTCCAAATCTAGTGTTTAGCATAATCAAGTTAACAGGTTAACATACAGTATAGTAACACACTGTAGGTTCTCTAGTTGGTGACAAGTGTTATAATTTTGAGAAACACAGACACCGCACAGTATTCATAACTCGGATAATTATAATTTGCTTAACCTCAGATTTGTTGTATTACTAGCAAATGCGGATCATAAACCTGAACAACCATTCTACACACACATAACTTCGGACAAGTATGACCCCTTGGAAATTCAGACCATAGATAAATATTATCTACATAACCTCAAGACACTTGTCCTTTATATATAAATAACATCCATGTATACCCGGCCCCCCTCTATATTTATGAAACCGGACTCACATAGAGCACCACATATGTTCGGACCATATGAATAAGTGGTCCCTAAGTAAACTCGGACCCCCTAGATCCCCTCATAAATTTGGAAACATGAAGACAAGTCCGGACTCCCCATCTTTTGTGAAACCCGGACCCCATTAACCCACACAAACCTGGCCCACTAACATTGTAACTCGGTCCAACATTTTCAATAACTCGCAAACAGTTCATTATGGAAACTCGAAATTTCCACATTCACGTTAAAAACCCAGAACTATTATTATTATACTTAGATAACATGTTAAGCAAATTTCAGAATTTATATATATAAGATATATATGGGGATGGTTCAAATGAAAACCACTTTTAACGCGAAAACTCGAAAACTAACTAAAAAAAGCCTAAAAAACACACAAATTTTTTTTTTTCAATTTTTTTAATAAAAATCGCTGGTTTTTATATATAAAAAAAACTTTAAAAAAAAAAAATTTGTGTAGTGCACATGTGTAATAATACACATGTGTAGTACACATACACATGTGTAGTATTACACATGTGCATTACACAAATTCTTTTTTTTTGAAAATTTTTTTTATATAAAAAAACCTGCGAAATTTGGTTTGAAAAAAAAAAAATTTTTTTGTATGTTTTTTTTGGCTTTTTTTAATTAGTTTTCGAGTTTTCGCGTTAACTAGTGGTTTTCATTTGAACCTTCCCCTATATATATATATATATATATATATATATATATATATATATATATATATATATATATATATATATATATATATATATAGAGAGAGAGAGAGAGAGAGAGAGAGAGGATGGATCATGAGAAAACTAGTTTAAATGAGAAAACAAAAAAACTAACTAAAAAAGCCTAAAAAAACCTAAAAACATACCAAAATTTTTTTTTTACAATTTTTTATAGAAAAATCGCTACTTTTTATGTATGGAAAAAAATTTTCAAAAAAAAAAATTTATTTTTTTTTGGTTGTACTGCACATGTGCACTAATACAGAAAGGCTAAACCACTTAACCCACCCCCCACCGACACCCCCAAAAACCTAAACCCCCCCACCCCCCGAAAACCTAAATTCACCCTCCTACCAAAAGCCTAACCCCCCCCCCCCCCCCAAAACCTAAACCCCCCACCCCCACCCTCCCGAAAACCTAAAACTAAACCCTAAACATAAACCCGAAAAAAACCTAAACCCCCCACCCCCACCCCACAAAAACCTAAACCCCCCTCCCCCCCCCCCCACACCCAAAAACCTAATCCTAATCCTAAACCTCCAAAAAAACTAACCCTAAAAGCTAAACTAGACTCAAAAAGCTAATTTTAAGCAATGCACATTGTAGTACATGTTATATTGCACATGTGCACTACTGTAATAATAGTATTGAAAACAAGACGACACCATAAATCTTTTTTTATGTCATAAAAAAAAATGCTCGAATATACTTGAATGAAAGATAAGAAAATTTGTGATCTTATGGTGCCATTTTTGTTTTAAAATGATAACGTATGGAGAAATGGGAAATGTTTGAAAAGTTATATATTTTTTGTTCCAATTTTACCCCTCCTTCATTAAAAGTCCCCCCTCCCCCCTTCCTTTTTAGTGGCTTTTAGTTAGTTTTCTAGTTTTCTCATATATATGTAGTTTTCTCATGATCCTCTCCATATATATATATATATATATATATATATATATATATATATATATATATATATATATATATGTCCGAAATTTAATGTGTAAGCCCACAAGAAAACTCGGAAAAACAAGTTTCTTTTTATAAATTCAGACAATAATAACAAAACTCGAACCATGTGATACTTTTTTAAAAGCTCGGAATACCCTTAACATAGTCGGACCATTAAACTATGCTTAATAAAGTCGGACTGCACTATTTACACATAAACTCAGATATCCTTGCAAACCCGGATTCATCCTTGTTTCGTTCACAAATTCGGAAACATTATATTATATAAACAAATCCGGACCTCTTTCATTATACAAATTAATTCGGAACTCACAAATCCGGACGACTTTGTGACTCCACAAAATCGGACCATGGTTATTCTCAGACTACCAACGCACATTAGCACAGAAATCACAGTTTTTCCAATGTAACAGTTACAATTTTTACAATCAAACCCTAATCAACAATGGTCATCAATGTATCAAATCAAAACAACGAATTGGCAGTTCTATCCTATGAATAGCATCCCTAGTATTTGACAAACAACACATATTCATTCGCAATACAGTGCACATTCAATCAGACGTGATCAATTACACATGTAACAATTGTTTGGAGCACTAGGATTTTGCATGAAATCAAAAGAACAAGAATAACAACATGTAACATAAACATTTACCTCAGATTAAATCTCGATGAATTGAAGATCAAAGATTGATAATTTGAGATTCGTGTTGTGTAGCAAAAATGATTAGAGGATGGTTAGAGAACTACTGTATAATTGAAATTGAGATTAGGGGAAGTTTTAGGGTAACAGTAGTTTATTAGAATTTCACTAATTACTCTAAACACCCTCAACTAATTAGCTTTCCCACAAAGCATATAATTCATGTATTTATCATGCAACACATAAGTTTCATATAAACCGTTTGTTTATAGTTATTATTTGAGTTAGTCACCAATGTTCAAGAATTCACTCGTGTGTGTTCCGGTAAATCCCCGAATTATCAAAGTAGACTCATTTAACCGACCCTAGTTAAATGCAGTGCTATGAATGTATGTCTAAGTTAATTGTAGTTAGGTTAAAGTATTAACCAGAAATTGCGGGTTGTCACATGATTCCCAACTTGAAAGAAATTTTGTCCCAAAATTTGATTAGCAGTCAGAGAAGAGTGGAAAGATAAGTTACGATGACTGTGGTTTTTCCTCGGGTACCACATCATCCCCAAGTTGAAAGGGAATTTCGTCCCGAAATTCGCTAGTCGTATCAGTGTTAGATTCAGCAGTTTTGAATAAGTGCGGATACTTGAGCATCATCTGATCCTCGTATTCCAACTTGAACTCCGGTCCACGCTTTGAGTTCCAACGAACTCTCACGATAGGTATACGACTGTGTTTACGGACCTTAACTTCCCGGTCCATGATTTCGACATTTTCTTCAATAAACTGCAACTTGTCATAAATGTTCAGTTCTTGGAAAGGAATCACAAGTGTTTCATTAGACAAACAGTTCTTTAAATTAGAGACTTGAAAGACAATGTGTACGTTACCAAGTTCATCAGGCAATTCAAGTCGATATGCCACCTCACCGATTCTTTCTAGAATCTTGAACGGCCTAACATAATGCGGGTTTAGCTTACCTCGTTTCCCAAAAAAAAAACAAAACAAAATGAACCACACCCTTCCATGGTGAGACTTTCAAAAGAACACGGTCGTCCACGGTGAATTCCAAGGGTTTCCTACGCTTGTCGACGTAGATTTTCTGGCGATCACGAGCTGCCGCCATACGATTTCTGATTTGAAAAATCTTCTCAAAAGTTTCGAGTATGAGTTCTGGACCCGTGATTTGGGTGTCACCAACCTCAGCCCAACAAAGAGGAGATTGGCATTTCTGTCCGTACAACGCCTCAAACTGAGCTGCCTGAATACTAGAGTGGTAACTACTGTTGTAAGAAAACTCTACCAAGGGCAGATGTCTTTCCCAATCGTTACCAAAATCGATCACACATGATCGTAGCATATCTTCAAGCGTCTGGATGGTTCGTTCACTTTGACCATCCGTTTGAGTATGATAAGCGGGGCTCATGTCTAGACGTGAGCCGAATGATTTGTGCATAGCTTGCCACAAATCGGACGCGAAACGCGGGTCGCGATCAGAGGTGATGGAGGTCGGCACCTCGTGCCAAGCAACTACTTCCTTCAAGTAGATGCTAGCAAGTCATGAAAACTTTTCAGTTTCCTTGATCGCAAAGAAGTGTACAGATTTCGTTAGACGGTCGACGATCACCCAAATGGTATCTTTTCTGTTTTGAATTTTGGGCAAGCCGGTGATGAAATCCATGGAAATCTGTTCCCATTTCCATATAGGCAGTTGTGGTTGCTGAAGCAAACCAGGCGGTTTTTGGTACTCTACCTTGACTTTCGCGCAAGTTAAGCATTTGCTCATATGTCACTATGTTAGCTTTCATGTTCAACCACGAGTATAAGATTTTTAGATCCTGATTCAGAACTTGGACGAATGGAGTATCGAGAATTGTGTGCTTCGTCCAACACAAGCTCTCACAGATTACCGTACAAAGGGACCCATATTCGCTCCATGAAATAGCGAATTCCGTCAGACTTAGTAACGAGTTGTTTCTCCCTGCCCCGCATGGATTCAGCTTGAAGGTTCTCATCCTTCAGTGATTCGATCTAGGAAGAACGAATCTGGTTCGGAAGGTTAGAATGGATAGTAAGTTGTAAAGCTCGAACACATTTAGGTTTGGTTTCCTTCCAACTGGGGGCGTCAGCTACCACATTAGCTTTACCTGGATGACACTTGATTGCACAATCGTAATCGTTCAAGAGTTCAACCCAACGACATT
This sequence comes from Helianthus annuus, assembly GCF_002127325.2. Taxonomy (NCBI): domain Eukaryota; kingdom Viridiplantae; phylum Streptophyta; class Magnoliopsida; order Asterales; family Asteraceae; genus Helianthus; species Helianthus annuus. Next base: position 156,405,179 of record NC_035449.2, on the reverse strand, counting down.
GTCACATGTTCAACTCTTTCAGGTCGAAAATATGTTGAAGACTCTTGTGATCGGTATAAATAGTGCATTTAGTACCGTACAATTAATGACTCCAGATTTTTAATGCACAGACTACGGCTCCCAATTCCAAATCGTGAGTCATTTAATTCTTCTCGAGGACTTTCAACTGTCGAGAAGCATGGGCTATCACTTTCTCGTGTTGCATCAAAACACAACCGAGACCCTAAATAGAAGCGTCATAGTACACCACGAAATCATTCGTACCATCGGGTAAAGGCAGTATCGGTGCACTACAGAGTTTATGTTTCAAAAAATGAAAGGCATTCTACTGGTTCGCTCCCCATGAATAAGTAACACCTTTCTGAGTTAGAGCGGTAAGAGGTTTAGCGATTTTTGAAAATCCCTCGATAAATCTAAGAGAGTACCCCGCGAGACCAAGAAATTGTCGCACCTCCGTAGGAGTCTTAGGTGCCGCCCAATTACTGATAGAATCGATTTTGGCTGGGTCAACATGTATTCCTGACTCGTTAACCACGTGACCAAGGAAGTGTACTTCTCGAATCCAGAAATCACACTTAGAGAATTTCGCGTAAAGCTGCTCCATCCTCAGGAGCTCCAATATGAGATGCAAGTGTTGTTCGTGTTCCTCCTTGCTCTTAGAATAGATTAAGATGTTATCGATAAACGCAATGACGAAGTCATCAAGATACGGTTTGCACACACGGTTCATAAGATCCATGAAGACCCCTGGTGCATTGGTTAACCCGAATGGCATGACCAAAAACTCGTAGTGGCCGTACCGCGTTTGGAAGGCTGTTTTGGGAACATCTTCCTCTCGGACTCTCATCTGATGATATCCTGATCTTAGATCGATTTTCGAGTAGAAGGTTGACCCTTGCAACTGGTCAAACAGATCGTCAATACGGGGAAGAGGATAACGATTCTTGACCGTCACCTTGTTGAGTTAGCGGTAATCGATACACATGCGGAAAGACCCATCTTTCTTTTTCACAAATAGGACAAGGGCTCCCCAAGGCAAATAACTAGGTCGGATAAAACCTCTATCCAATAGTTCTTGTAGTTGGTTGGAAAGTTCTTGCAACTCTCCTGGTGCAAGACGATAAGGAGCACGAGCAATCGGAGCTACTCCAGGTGTAGGTTGTGACAACTCGAACTTTAGACCTACTTTGTGTATCGATACGTGGTTATGAGAATGTTATTAATTTTATGTGAATGATGTGTTATATATGTTATATGAACCTTGTGAATAATAAATGTCATGTGCTATATGTGTTACGCGTATATATAATAATCACAACCCGAGCCGCACAACACCGCTCAATCGCACAAAGCCCACTTGGGCCACACCTTGTACGCGGACCCAATAGGGCACCCGAGTTGGGTTCGGCCCACTTGTTTTGTACGCAAACAAACACCCACCTAGGGGTTGTTCTCTCATTTGGTTACAATTCTCTTAACACACCCCAAAACCCTAGACTTTCTCTCTCTCTCTCTCGCAAACCCGACGGCACAAGGCAATCGGCGATCATCTTCTAGTTCGGGTCACCCTTTTCTACACTCAATCGGTTAGTGTATTGCTAATTGTTTCATGATTTCTGTTGCGTTTTTGTGTGTTACATGATATTGTAATTCTCATGATCGGTATGATGGTTGGGATGGTATGATAAACAATTATGGTTATATGATAACATGCTATGAATCGAATTGAATGATACTAGGTGTTAATCGGCTGTGATTTGATAAATGATGATATAATTGTTATGTAATCGGCTCTTATGTGTAAGTGTTAATGTTCATATGAATCGGATAGTTTAGAAGTTATAAGATATGTTCATGAAAATCGTTATGTTACTGTTCGTATGTTTAGTTAGGGTTCATATGAATTCGTAATAGATTTGCTTGTTTGATCGAATAACACATGGATGGAAACTGTTAGTGATTGATTGATTTCAAATATGGAAACCGTAGAATTAGTTACAAGATAAATGATATGTAACGGATTGGCATGATTCTTGGAATTAGTTAATTGACCACACAAGACCCTTAGTCGCACAAGGGGCCTTGATCGCACAAGACTTCTTGGCCGTCCAAGAAGTCCAATCGCACAACGATCCAATCGTACAAGCAATGCTTCTTGATTTCTGTCGGGCCTCAAGCCCAATGGATCACTCGCACAACCCAACTCAGCCGCACAAGGCTTACCGGGTCGCACAAGATAATTGGATCGCACAAGTTATATTTCTTGATAGCTTTTGGGCCGCACATGTATGCTGAATGTTCATTTACTGTTGGGCCTTGAAGCCCAAGTCACAAGCGCACAACCCGATCGGATCGCACAATCCAATCAGGATCGCACAAGTCCGTCCGACCGCACAAGATCACTACGTGTGGTTGGGCCGAGACCTTTATGTTTGATTTGTTGTATTTTGGGCCGGGTGATGTTGGGCTAGGCATTTATAACGCACAAGATGGTTGGGCTCGCACAAGCTCAATGGCCCAACCATCCGAGACGCACAAGTGGTGAATGTTATGCTTTGACTGTTTACGTGTTATACGTGTTTGCTATGGTTATTACGTGCACGTTAATTGCTAACTTATGTGATTCATACGTGCAATACTTGAAGTCAAAACCTGACTTGTGTGGTAACCCTGTTAGGACGTGGTTGACCCCCCTTAGTTCAAGAAACCCTCTTTGTGTATCTGCCGAGCAATCCAAGGTGAGTTCACACTCTTACCAAGGCATGGGATTCCCGGGGTGTTGGGAATGGGATTGATAAGGATAAGGTTGAATAGACTCATACGGACACCGATACTAGACTACCATACCATCGTCCTCGGTTGTGCAGGACACATACGTAAAACCTACGTATAACTAAGTTACTCACTATCCTCGGTTGTGAAGGATACTCACGTAAAACCTGCGTGAACGGTTACTCACTACTGCCTCGGTTGTGTCAGGCACTTACGAAAACCCCCATGTAAACCCCCACGTACCCTATCCTCGGTTGTGAAGGATACTTACGTAAATCCTGCGTAAACTTGTACGTATTACTGTTCTCGGTTGTGAAGAACACTTATGGTCACGCATAGTCTAGTGGATTAATAACATGGGAAGCCCCCACCAATGGAAACCTATAATGACCCAGTAGAGCCACTTGATACTCACGAACTTACTGTTACGCATTTACTTTCTGTGAACTCGCTCAACTAGTTGTTGACTCTCTGCTGCATGCCTTGCAGGACCTTAGGTACTAACGGAGCTTGCACAAGGAGGAGCAGGTCGTTGTGGGCAGATGGATCGTGATTACTTATTAAACACTTATGACATTTCAAGCATTAATACTTATGTTGGGTTTTACATAAATGCTTCCGCTACATTTACTTATGTTGGTTTTGATAAACACCTTTCGTATTGATGGATAACTTTTACTATTTAATTACATGTTCAATATGATTGGTGGCTTGATCCTGGTCAGTCACGCTCCCAAGCGGTGATACTCCGCAGGTGGATTTTGGGGGTGTGACAGATTGGTATCAGAGCCATTGGTTATAGAGAACTTGGTTTTAATATGGGAAAACATTTTTATTAAGACCAGACTATAACCAGAACAGTGCTCTCAACGATCCACAACGACGCTTCGCTCCACGTGCAAGACTCGACATCCTAGGTAATAAGGTTTATGTTTATTGCCTGTATGCTAGAACTATATAGAACTTTGCTCGCATTACGCTTAGATACACATGACTTTATTACATGAGAATACCTACGTGCTTACACTTTTCTGTCATCGCCCTACTTGCGAACCACTCTCACTTACGTTACTTTTACTATGAAGATCATGTCTGGACGAATCAACATGACTCAAGCCCAGCTAGAGGCTCTCGTACAAGCTCAAGTTGCTGCGGCACTTGCAGCTGCTCAAGCAGGTCAACACGCGCAGCAACCTGTCTGCACTTTCAAGAACTTCATGGACTGTCGTCCAAGTACTTTCAGCGGCACAGAGGGGGCAGTTGGACTCTTCCACTGGTTTGAAAAGCTCGAGTCTGTGTTCGAGATGTGTGAATGCCCTGAGGCTCGCAGGGTGAAATACGCCACTGGCACGCTAGAAGGAATAGCACTAACTTGGTGGAACGCCCAAGTTCAGATCTTAGGGTTGGCAGCTGCTAACGCCACACCCTGGAATGATTTCAAGGAACTGATCAAGAGGGAGTATTGTACTCGGGAAGACATCCATAAGCTGGAGGATGAGTTTTACCATCTGAAGATGACTGGATCAGAGATTGAAGCTTACACCAAAAGGTCAAACGAACTGGCCGTGCTGTGTCCAACTATGGTGGACCCTCCAATTAAGCGCATTGAGTTGTATCTCAAAGGGTTGGCGCCAGAGATCCAGAGCCACGTTACTTCGGCTAATCTTGATAACATCCAGGATATCCAACGCCTCGCTCACCGCATCACAGACCAGGCAGTGGATCAGAACAAGCTGCCTAAACGTATCAGCGTTACTGCTACCGCTACTACTTCAGCTACTCCTGCTACTCCCAGTGACAGTAAGAGAAATTGGGATGGGGATTCCAGCAAGGGATCAGCTTCAGTTCAGTTTCAGGCCCAGCAGCGAAAGACTGACAATTACCAAAGTCCTGGTCAGCACTCTTCAGGTAGCCACAGGCAGGGCGGATATCGAGGGAACCTCCCAAAGTGCAACAACTGCGGTAGACACCACAGTGGCCAGTGTAACAAGGGTCGCTGTCAAAGATGCCTCAAGATGGGTCATGAGGCTAAGGATTGTAGAAGCCCTCGTCCTGCGAACCAGAACCAGCAGCAGCCACAGGCACAGCAGAATCAGCAACAGGGCAACCAAGGATGTTTTCATTGCGGCACAGAAGGTCACTTCAAGAGGCATTGTCCTCAGCTAAACAGGAACCAGAACAACAACCACAACAATCAGGGCAATGGCAGCAACAACAACGGGGGAAACAACAACGGCAACGAGGCAAGGGGTCGTGCATTCGTACTAGGTCGAGGTGACGCAGTGAACGATCCCAACGTAGTTATGGGTAAGTTTCTCCTCGACAGTATTTATGTTACTGTTTTATTTGATTCGGGCGCGGATACAAGTTATATTTCTGCGAAAACTAGTAAATTGTTAAAACGTACATCAACACCCCTAAACAACAAACACGTCGTAGAACTAGCTAATGGTAAGAGTTTAGAAGCCACGCAGATAGTCAGGGGTTGTAGTATCGTCTTAGCCGGTCAAGTTTTCTCGATCGACCTTATTCCCATAGTCTTGGGAAGTTTTGATATCGTCATAGGGATGGATTGGTTATCCCAACATCAGGCGGAGATCTTATGCAGTGAGAAGATCATACGTATTCCACGTTCTGGCCAAGAACCCCTCGAAGTTCAAGGTGACAGGAGTGGTGCAGTGGTAGGCATCATCTCTTTCTTGAAGGCTCAGAAGTGTCTGCGGAAGGGTCACACCGCAATCTTGGCACTCGTTTCCGATGCATCAGTGAAGGAAAAGAAACTGGAGGATATTCCAGTTGTACGCGACTACCCTCAGGTGTTTCCTGAAGATTTACCTGGTTTACCGCCACATCGCCAAGTCGAATTTCAAATCGAGCTCGCTCCAGGAGCAGCACCCATAGCTCGCGCACCATATCGTCTAGCTCCATCAGAATTGGAGGAACTGTCAAAACAGCTACAAGAGCTCTTGGAAAAGGGCTTCATTCGTCCAAGCTCTTCGCCTTGGGGAGCTCCAGTATTGTTCGTGAGAAAGAAAGACGGTACGTTCAGGATGTGCATCGACTACCGTGAACTCAACAAGGTGACGGTGAAGAACCGTTATCCTCTTCCGCGCATCGACGACTTATTCGACCAGTTGCAAGGGTCGTGTTACTATTCCAAGATAGACTTGAGGTCTGGTTATCATCAGCTGAGAGTCCGAGAGGAGGACGTCTCCAAAACCGCATTCAGAACTCGTTACGGTCACTACGAGTTTCTTGTCATGCCGTTCGGGTTAACGAACGCGCCTGCCGTATTTATGGACCTTATGAACAGGGTGTGCAAACCCTATCTTGACAAGTTTGTCATTGTCTTCATCGACGACATTCTGATCTACTCCAAGAGTCAGGAGGAACACGAGCAGCATCTACGCCTTATTTTGGAACTTCTTCGAAAGGAACAGCTGTATGCTAAGTTCTCGAAATGCGACTTCTGGCTTCGTGAAGTCCACTTCTTAGGCCACGTAGTGAGCAAGGATGGGATCCATGTCGATCCATCCAAGGTGGACTCGATCAGAAACTGGCCTGCACCACGTACGCCAACGGAAATACGCCAATTCTTGGGTTTGGCGGGTTACTACAGACGATTTATCAAGGATTTCTCAAAGATTGCTCAGCCGCTTACGCTACTGACACAGAAGGGTGTCACCTACCGTTGGGGAGATCCCCAGGAAACTGCTTTTCAGCACCTAAAGGATAGACTTTGCAGTGCACCTATCCTCTCTTTGCCAGAGGGCACAGATGATTTCATGGTTTATTGTGATGCATCCATTCGGGGACTTGGATGTGTGTTAATGCAGCGCGACAAGGTTATTGCTTACGCTTCACGCCAACTTAAGATTCACGAACGGAACTACACGACGCACGATTTAGAGCTAGGAGCTGTTGTTTTCGCTTAAGATATGGCGACACTACCTGTACGGTACCAGGTGCACGATTTACACCGATCACAGGAGTCTCGAGCATATCCTTAAGCAGAAGGATTTGAACATGCGTCAACGACGATGGGTTGAACTACTGAACGATTACGAGTGCGCCATCAAGTACCATCCAGGCAAAGCCAATGTTGTGGCTGACGCCCTCAGTCGGAAAGACACTCTACCACGGCGCGTGCGAGCGCTACAGCTTACGATTCAGTCTAGCCTACCTACACAGATACGAGATGCTCAGGTAGAAGCATTGAAACCTGAAAATGTCAAAGCTGAAGCCTTACGCGGCTCACGACAACGAATGGAACAGAAGGCAGACGGTGCCTACTATGTAACGGGGCGTATTTGGGTCCCACTTTATGGCGGTCTACGCGAACTTGTGATGGACGAAGCACACAAGTCTCGTTACTCGGTACACCCAGGGTCGGATAAAATGTACCACGACATCAGAACCACTTATTGGTGGCCTAGCATGAAGGCCCACATCGCTACGTACGTTGGAAAATGCTTGACCTGCGCGAGAGTCAAGGTTGAATATCAGAAACCAGCTGGCCTACTTCAGCAGCCTAAGATACCTCAATGGAAATGGGAAGAAATTTCCATGGATTTCGTTACAGGCCTACCTAGATCCCAGGGGGGGAATGATACCATATGGGTGATCGTGGATCGACTCACCAAGTCCGCACACTTCCTAGCCATAAAGGAAACGGATAAGTTCTCCACTCTCGCAGACGTCTATCTTAAAGGAGTTGTTTCGAGACACGGGGTGCCCACCTCCATTATTTCGGATCGGGATGCACGATTCACGTCAGAGCTATGGCAAGCGATGCACAAATCTTTCGGCTCACGATTAGACATGAGCACAGCATATCATCCTCAGACGGATGGGCAGTCTGAGCGAACGATTCAAACTCTTGAAGACATGCTTCGGGCATGCGTTATAGACTTCGGCAACGGCTGGGAAAAGCACCTCCCTTTGGTGGAGTTCTCGTATAATAACAGTTATCACACCAGCATACAAGCCGCACCATTCGAGGCATTGTACGGACGTAAATGCCGGTCACCTCTCTGTTGGGCAGAGGTGGGGGATAGTCAGATTACGGGTCCAGAGATTGTAGTAGACGCCACAGAAAAGATTGCACAGATAAGACAACGCATGGCGGCAGCACGCGACCGTCAGAAAGCCTACGCGGACAAGCGTAGAAAGCCTTTGGAATTTCAGGTCGGGGACCGGGTTTTATTAAAAGTCTCACCCTGGAAGGGTGTGGTTCGTTTTGGCAAACGGGGCAAACTGAATCGGCGATACGTCGGACCATTCGAAATCATAGAAAAGATTGGCAAGGTAGCCTACAGATTGAACCTACCAGCTGAACTCGGGGCAGTTCACAATGTCTTTCACGTGTCGAATCTGAAGAAGTGCCTATCAGATGAGACCCTTATCATTCCTTTCAAAGAACTCACTATCGACGAGCGGTTGCAGTTCGTCAAGGAACCAGTTGAAATCACGGACCGGGATGTAAAGGTCCTCAAAAACAAGAGAATCCCTCTTGTTCGAGTACGTTGGAACTCCAAACGTGGCCCAGAGTACACCTGGGAACGCGAAGACAGGATGACAGAAAAGTACCCCCAGTTATTCGGAACCAATGCAACCACTACTGAGGCTGAAGCTACTACTTCGGAATTTCGGGACGAAATTCCAGATCAACGGGGGGAGGATGTGACACCCCAGGAAAACCAGTGAACGATTGAACTTATCTAGCTTCCTCAGTGAGTGCATACCAAATTTCGGGACGAAATTTCTTTTTAGTTGGGGATAATGTGACAACTCGAACTTTAGACCTACTTTGTGTATCGATACGTGGTTATGAGAACGTTATTAATTTTATGTGAATGATGTGTTATATATGTTATATGAACCTTGTGAATAATAAATGTCATGTGCTATATGTGTTACGCGTATATATGATAATCACAATCCGAGCCGCACAACACCGCTCAATCGCACAAAGCCCACTTGGGCCACACCTTGTACGCGGACCCAATAGGGCACCCGAGTTGGGTTCGGCCCACTTGTTTTGTACGCAAACAAACACCCACCTAGGGGTTGTTCTCTCATTTGGTTACAATTCTCTTAACACACCCCAAAACCCTAGACTTTCTCTCTCTCTCTCGCAAACCCGACGGCACAAGGCAATCGGCGATCATCTTCTAGTTCGGGTCACCCTTTTCTACACTCAATCGGTTAGTGTATTGCTAATTGTTTCATGATTTCTGTTGCGTTTTTGTGTGTTACATGATATTGTAATTCTCATGATCGGTATGATGGTTGGGATGGTATGATAAACAATTATGGTTATATGATAACATGCTATGAATCGAATTGAATGATACTAGGTGTTAATCGGCTGTGATTTGATAAATGATGATATAATTGTTATGTAATCGGCTCTTATGTGTAAGTGTTAATGTTCATATGAATCGGATAGTTTAGAAGTTATAAGATATGTTCATGAAAATCGTTATGTTACTGTTCGTATGTTTAGTTAGGGTTCATATGAATTCGTAATAGATTTGCTTGTTTGATCGAATAACACATGGATGGAAACTGTTAGTGATTGATTGATTTCAAATATGGAAACCGTAGAATTAGTTACAAGATAAATGATATGTAACGGATTGGCATGATTCTTGGAATTAGTTAATTGACCACACAAGACCCTTAGTCGCACAAGGGGCCTTGATCGCACAAGACTTCTTGGCCGTCCAAGAAGTCCAATCGCACAACGATCCAATCGTACAAGCAATGCTTCTTGATTTCTGTCGGGCCTCAAGCCCAATGGATCACTCGCACAACCCAACTCAGCCGCACAAGGCTTACCGGGTCGCACAAGATAATTGGATCGCACAAGTTATATTTCTTGATAGCTTTTGGGCCGCACATGTATGCTGAATGTTCATTTACTGTTGGGCCTTGAAGCCCAAGTCACAAGCGCACAACCCGATCGGATCGCACAATCCAATCAGGATCGCACAAGTCCGTCCGACCGCACAAGATCACTACGTGTGGTTGGGCCGAGACCTTTATGTTTGATTTGTTGTATTTTGGGCCGGGTGATGTTGGGCTAGGCATTTATAACGCACAAGATGGTTGGGCTCGCACAAGCTCAATGGCCCAACCATCCAACCATCCGAGACGCACAAGTGGTGAATGTTATGCTTTGACTGTTTACGTGTTATACGTGTTTGCTATGGTTATTACGTGCACGTTAATTGCTAACTTATGTGATTCATACGTGCAATACTTGAAGTCAAAACCTGACTTGTGTGGTAACCCTGTTAGGACGTGGTTGACCCCCCTTAGTTCAAGAAACCCTCTTTGTGTATCTGCCGAGCAATCCAAGGTGAGTTCACACTCTTACCAAGGCATGGGATTCCCGGGGTGTTGGGAATGGGATTGATAAGGATAAGGTTGAATAGACTCATACGGACACCGATACTAGACTACCATACCATCGTCCTCGGTTGTGCAGGACACATACGTAAAACCTACGTATAACTAAGTTACTCACTATCCTCGGTTGTGAAGGATACTCACGTAAAACCTGCGTGAACGGATACTCACTACTGCCTCGGTTGTGTCAGGCACTTACGTAAAACCTACGTAAACCCCCACGTACCCTATCCTCGGTTGTGAAGGATACTTACGTAAATCCTGCGTAAACTTGTACGTATTACTGTTCTCGGTTGTGAAGAACACTTATGGTCACGCATAGTCTAGTGGATTAATAACATGGGAAGCCCCCACCAATAGAAACCTATAATGGCCCAGTAGAGCCACTTGATACTCACGAACTTACTGTTACGCATTCACTTTCTGTGAACTCGCTCAACTAGTTGTTGACTCTCTGCTGCATGCCTTGCAGGACCTTAGGTACTAACGGAGCTTGCACAAGGAGGAGCAGGTCGTTGTGGGCAGATGGATCGTGATTACTTATTAAACACTTATGACATTTCAAACATTAATACTTATGTTGGGTTTTACATAAATGCTTCCGCTACATTTACTTATGTTGGTTTTGATAAACACCTTTCGTATTGATGGATAACTTTTACTATTTAATTACATGTTCAATATGATTGGTGGCTTGATCCTGGTCAGTCACGCTCCCAAGCGGTGATACTCCGCAGGTGGATTTTGGGGGTGTGACATAGGTTCGATCTGAAATTCCACATGTCGATGTGGAGGTAGTCCTAGAAGCTCCTTAGGAAAACTATCGGACAAGTCACGAACGACTAGAATGTCTTCGATCTTCTTCTCCTCAAGTTGATTGTCAGTGACAGGGGCTAGAATAGCCGGATAACCCTTCCGTACGCATTTCTGGGTTTTCATAGCCGAAATGATGCCAATTGTAGCACCACTCCAGTGACCTTGAACAGATAGAGAATCTCCACTAGGGCGAGGGATACGAACGATCTTCTCTTTATAGAGAATTTTAGCTCGGTGTTTGGACAACCAGTCCATACCGATGACTACATCAAAGCTACCAAGAGTAATGGGAAGGAGGTTAATGTCAAACACTTCAACTAGAAGATCGAGTTTGCACTCGACATGGACATGAGACGCTTCAATCGGTTGACCGTCAGCCAACTCTACGGTGTGTTTGGTTTCGAGAGGGGTTGGGATCGATCCTAACAGGCTCTTGAATTTCAAGGACACGTAACTCCAATCGGCACCATAATCGAATAAAACAGAAGCGAAAAGATTGTTCACAGAAAACGTACCGGTCACAACGTTGTTATCGTTCCTTGCTCACCCGCACCAATAGTGAATGCTCTCCCGTGAGCACCATTTCCACCGTTATTACCATTGTTATTGTTGTTGTGATTCACGACATTATTTTTATTGTTGTTGTTGTTTTCGTTGTTGTTGGCGTTCTGGTTTAGCTGTGGGAAATCCTTTTTGAAGTGATCTTCACTTCCACACTGAAAGCACCCCTGTCGATTACCCTGATGCTGCTATGGCTGGTGCCTCTATAGTTGTTGCTTCGGGAACAGAGCTCTGCAATCTTTCACCATATAGCCCACCTTGTCACACCTCTGACATGTTAGAGTGCACTGCCCATGATGATGGTAGTTACACTTGTTGCACTTTGGTTGTTTTCCAGCGTACGAGCCCTGGTTCTGATTAGAGCCATGGCTCAGATTAATAGAAGAAGACTGGTTGAAGTTGCGGTTGTTGTTATCGCCAGCCCTCTTCTATTGTTGGCTAGAGTTAGAGGCTTTATCTTAATCATTTCACTTACGCTTGTTGTCGGTAACAGGAGAGATCATAGAAACACGCTCTGGTGGTAGTGTACCACGTTCAACCTCTTGGTCAGTAATCTTATGAGCCAGACGAATAATCTATAATAAGTTGTCGAGATTATCCGAAGTAACCATACTCTTGATCCGAGGCGCCAATCCATTGAGATATAACTCGATTCGCTTATAAGGTGGGTTTGTGTCACACCCCAATATTTTGACCACAAACCGGTGGGCCCGGTGGGGAGTATCGTGACGTAGTTGTTATCATCATAGACACTTAAACACAGTTATAGCACAACGGAAGGCTTGGAAGGAAATTATTATTATTATAACCGAATGTTCAGGTTTAAAATACTAATATATAGACGGTCGATGAAAGGATCCACATGCGGATCTTAAACAAATACAAAACAATGTTTAACAGACTTTCAGGCATCTAAAGGACTTGCAAGATCCTCTATTTGACATCAGGCAGCTCCCAGCCTATTACGCATAGTACCTGTCACTTAGTCTTTTAAAAATACGCCAGTTTACACTGGTAAACACAATTAACTGACTCATTTGAAAATGTTTATGAAAATTGGTTTAGGTGCACAAGGCACGAAATTCTTATATAACTTGGGACAATTATATTTATAATCTTATATATAGATTTACATGTTTGTCATACATGTGGGGCCCAGTACAGAGACCGAGACATGATTAACCGACACACCACTTATAAACCCACAAGGGAGTTATTCCAAACATGTGGGTATTTGATATTTTAGTATTTGCATCTTCAGGTGTGTGCCTACACCTCGTGCACAAGTCGTGGCCATTAACAGTTTAATGAGCCGAGGATATCCAGGACACGGTCGCATTAACCCCCAATGTGTATGTTATCAAACAGTACAGATTAAAACGGGTTATGCGGATTTATTAATCACAATCCGATCAAATGATCCCATACCCAACCAAGCGGTAATAATTTACCGTATCCTAAGCCCGTATAAGGGAAAATAAGTTAAATGTATTTACCTGAGTTTCTAATGCAAGATTTATCTACTCAGCCGTATAATGTACTTTGCCTTTTGAAGGTAGCTTTTACTGGGGATTCCTAGTTTGGAGTGAAGGTAATAGTAACCTATTAGAATACTAATGGGTCTTATTTAAGTCGTAGACTTAGACCGGTTAGTTTAAAGAATGATTTACGGTACGAAACGCTAGATTAAGCGATGACCGGAACGAAATGTAATTTAGACCCAAAAAGTATGGAGACTTGTATAATATGGGTAAACTAAATACATTCTGGATTTTGAAGTTCAAATGATAAGATTAAACCCGTTTCGGTTAATTTGTGCAAACTAGTCACATAAACCGAACCGAACGCGTATAGGCATTAACGGGTAACCGGATGAGTCATATATATGTTCCATATGTTATTATGCTTAAAATATGTCATGACATCAGTAGGATATCAACACATATGCCCATAAATATTTTAAAACCGAATTAAGCCCCATAAGGGCATTTTGGTCATTTTATGATTTATAAAAGGGGTTTGCATGCAAACTGGAGTTTTGGTCATAAACATTCTGTAAAAATGTTTAATTTAAGATGTTATATCAGTAGGATGTTAAATATATGTGTAGTTTATGCTTTATGGGCAAACTATGCACCGTAGGGGCATTTTGGTCATTTCACACGTAGTTTTAGGGACTTATTTGGGATTCTGAGTTCATGACTTATACCTACTGTGAAAATACTTAAAATGGTTTATAAAATTAGTAGGTAACAAGTCTTGGGCGCTAAGTATAGTTTAAAACCATACTATGCACCTAAATAGTGTAAGAGTCGATAAATGACGATAATTTGTATGTTGAAGGAATTATGAGATTATGACCAGCTTTTAATAGTCAAAATACTTTATTTATCATAACACATCAGTAGCAAAAGGTTTTGCATGTATATTATGTTAAAAATCCATTTTAAGTATGAAAAGGCCATTATCGTCATTTAATAACCTCATACAAGATCATATGGATAAACTCAACAATAAATCAGACTTGACATCCCAATTAATGCTAAATATGATATCATAACAGTAGGTAATCAGTTTTTTATGTTAAATTATATTTAAAACTCATTCTATGTGAAAAAGGGTATTTTAGTCCTTTTTAAAAGCTTAATTTTTGATTAATTAAGCATACTCAGTTTATGACCAGTTTATAAATGTTAAAATATGCTAAACATGTTAACATATCAGAATGTAATTCATTTGCATGCTTGATTAGGTTTAAAACCTCATTTTTGAACAAAAGGGCATAATAGTCAACTTTAAGCATAATAACGGAAACAAGTAAATGAACTCATATTACTATGTGACCCTGTACTATAACCCTCGAGGGTTATACTACAACATAATATGGTCACAAAGGAACCTTAAATCAGTAATATACTAATCTTATTCGGTTCATAATCGAAATTTAAAGCAGAAGTCAAACTTTGCGACTTTTGGTTACGAACCGACCCTAAAGCTGGAATTGACGAGCCGAACATGTTTACACATGTTCTAATAATTATTACCAAGTTGTTCAGTTTTAAAACATACTTTAAAACATTTTTAAACTTAGTTTATAAATATTTCAAAACCTGACCCGTTGACTTTTTAAAATAATAACATGTTGTCACACCCCGACCGCGTAATACAACAAACCGCGGCGGAAACGTCGGGGAGTGTCGTAACAGAATCATTGTTTCACAACACTTTGTAATTGAAGTTTTGTTTTATTTTATTAATTGTCTCATTGTTTTGATGCAAACCAAATAATTACAACAATTGTCTTTCAAGTTTTAAGTCACTAAAACCCGCGTCCATCCTATGTGCAGCAAGCAATCAACAATCATCACATAGTAGAACCTGAAACATATGTGAAAACAGTCAGCATAAAAATGCCAGCGAGTACATAGGTTTTGTATGTCAAATTCATGGCCTTGAATTCATATTGCAATACCTCGACCAACTACTAGAGTTGTCAAGTATGTACCTCGAAATCCAAAGTGTTTAATATTGCAATATGTTTTATCAACTTTACAAGTTGATATATGTAAAACCAAAACCATTGTAGCCATGAATCTTGACCGAAAACATCTATCTTTGTCAAACCAAGTAGTAAATCGTTTTTGAAAGTAAACATTGTATGGTTTATATCTTTAAGTAAACCTCGTTATGTGACATCGTTTGAAAACATTCGTCCATAATCGTTAAAATCGTTCAATCGTTTAAATCGTCCATGTTTTAATAGTGAAATACAACTTTTGGTCTTCTTTAAAGAATACATTAAAACCTGTGTGACTCGATATACCACCCATGGGGTATCTTTAATAGGCCCTGAAAGACCTCTTTAACAAGACTAACAAACCAACACATGATTTGCTAATCAGATAACAGTTTCTGTCGTTACCCACATTACCCACCAAAAGGATAGTCCGATAACGGGTAATGTCAGATCCTATGGTACAAGTAGTATGGAATCATTATGTTCATAATCGAGGCCTAAATCGGGAGATCGGATAAAATGAGGTCTTGTAAAACAAATGAGTGTTGGAACTCATATGATATGGTTTAACAAAGCCTACATTCTGATTTGAAACCTATCCTAAGTGCTTATGACCCGTTATGACCCGTTAAGGTAGTTTACGCTACTTTAACGTGTCATTTGCGCGAATGCGTATTCGGATGGCCTAACTATTGCTATGACAAGTATTATATGCCTAAACATGTTTAATTTTGTTGCATAATCAGCTTATGTATCAAAATTTTGGTTACATATGCTTAAATAGAAATTATGCGCAAAAATGGCATTTTGGTCATTTTCCTAAGGCATATAAACTACCTTTCATACAACTAATTAAACGAAGTGACCAAATGGTATTACCTCGGAAGGTTATCCCCTATACAACTATGGTCACATAATGTGTATGGTCGGATCCTAATGATCGACCAAACGGGTCGGGTTCGATAGTCTAAGCGGTTGTCGAGACCGCTTGACTTACGACCCTAAACAAGCACTAAACTAAAAGTGACGAGTTAGACATGTTAAAACATGTTTAACTAAGTTAGAAAACTGATTTGATATCAAAACAAAGTGTTTTGATACCCGAAAAATAGTTTCGTCGGAAAATGCACATAATCGTGCATTTTGACCGAAACTTTGACTCGTCATTTCGACTAATCAACGTGGTAATCAGTAGGTATAGTCGCAAGGGACAATAACCATTGTGATTACGCTCACGTTGCAAAGTTCAAACGAACTTTGACTTGACCAAATCATGGTCAAAGCAGAAAGTCAAACACTGTTTGACTTTCTTACTTAAAATAAATAACATAGCATGAAAGAACACTTACAAGTGTCCTAAGCTTGGAAAAATGACTGAGAATGCTCAAGTATGAGGCCTCCAACTAAGTGTGATAGCCTCAATCAGAGCAAGAGTGAAAGAAAGAAGAAATGAGCAATTTGTTGAATGAATGAAGTTGGCTATTTATACTAATCCTTGAATCATAGGATGATGACAAGTGTTTATGTGTTGCCCAAGGATTAATCTCATCCCTACAAGTGGTTGGACCAGGTTACAAGCCTTGGGGAACACATAAATAGCCCACAAGATTGCAAAAACCAAGTTGGAAATCAGTTTGCAACAGCTGGGAAGCTGTTTAGAAAATTCTGGAAAATGGCCTTTGTCGTGTGTCGCGCCAGAGCACTATGGCTCCCTCGCGTGGCGTAAGGGGAGCTGTTTTGCCAAAAGTTTCATTTTTGACAGTTTCAGTCCTTGCAACATGTTTTGATGTTTTTGACGCGTATAACCCCCGTTAACTCAATTTCAAGGCTCTACAAGGATGTTAAAGCATAGGGGACTTGAAATATGCTTGGAAACATCAGGGATGCCGGTTCGTTTGGTCGTACTGTCGCGTTTTCGGTTAATTACGACGAAAGTCGAACGGACGCAAAAACGATCCAAATTAAGCGACGAATGGTATTTTTGCATTCCTATCACTAAAATACAATATTTTAGTGATTACAAAAATTGTTGGATGTCCGGATATGGCCAGAACGCAAAGTACGCAGGTAAATGCAAACTTACGTAGTTTTTGATGCTTTTAGTCCCTGTGATCAAATAAGCGTATTTTCGAATACCAAACCCCTCAAAACTTATTTCTAAGCTATGTAAATGGTATTTAGGGTATGTTTAGCTTATGATCTTGTTTTGGAGTGTTCGTTGCTATGCGAATTGGCAGACTTTTGTAGTTTGACGCAAATAGTCCCTGTGATCGAATTAACTTGTTTTTGCCATACCAAACCCTTCAAAACTTATTTCTAAGTTATGTAAAGGTTATTTATGGTATGTTAAGCTTATTTCACTATTCCAAAGTGTATGTCGCGTTAAACTGATTAGGTTTACGTAATAGTTTGCGTATAACTTCCAGAAAAGCTTCTCGAGAGTTCGAAATCATGCGAAATTTGATATGTTTACTTGTCATATGTAATTGTACAAATCCCGAGAATGAAAAACAAGATTTCATTGGATTCGTATTTGTATGATGGTCGTAACGGCACAACTGTCACAGTCTCCGCTACTTTAGGAAATTTCGTCCTGAAATTTAATTTAGAGGAAACTTGTGAAAACAGATGTGGATGTTTCACTTTCAAATAAATCCTCCGTTCCCTAAGTAAAACTCTGGGCCATGTCTGGATTTCCAGTGAACTTTGTTAATCGTACTTGTTTGTTGTTCATAGGGAAGAGTTCAGATCCGAAGATTTAAACTCCATTCCAATAGGTTTGTGTATGAGTGTACCGAATCTCTAGAGTGACATGTAATTGTCAAAATGATGTCCTTGTTGAAGTAAAATATGGAGAGCGTGTGATTTCGACAAGGAGTTGGAGTTTCAAACAATGGATAGAGAGAATGTTTCCTATGAAGACTATTATAGTAAACTTGTGTGTGCTCGAAATTGGAGTTGGAGAGTATAACATAAAAGAACATTGGTCAAGGTCCAGAACTTCTAGTACCATAAATAATGCTACGCTCGCAATGTAATAAGGAACACTTATATATAGGAAGTACCATCGGCGTATCAACCATGCCCTGATTAAATTATTCCCGTTTCATTATTCTTATCACTATAGGTTCTTACACATGACAAAACTCGCTGTGGTTTCTGTGCACTGAATTCCATAATTATGTATTCATTTTATAATGTGTAGGGGAAAAGTCAAACGAATAATCCTGTGATGACTTGACTAGACTACCATAGAGTCTCTTTAACTAGATCAACGAATGATAAATAGACCACCAAAGAGTCTCTTCAACTAGATCACCATAGGATCTCTTTAACTAGATCGACGAATGATCTCTTTAACTAGATCAACACATGATCTCTTTAACTAGATCGACGACCAACCTCTTTAACTAGACCACCAGAGGGTCTCTTCAACACATGATCGCTTTAACTAGATCGACGAACGACCTCTTTAACTAGACCACCAGAGGGTCTCTTTAACTAAATCAACACATGATCTCTTTAACTAGATTGACGAATCAATCTCTTTAACTAGACCACCAAAGGGTCTCTTTAACTATATCAACACATGATATCTTTAGCTAGATCAACACATGATCTCTTTAACTAGACCACCAAAGGGTCTCTTTAACTATATCAACACATGATATCTTTAACTAGATTAACACATGATCTCTTTAACTAGACCACCAAAGGGTCTCTTTAACTATATCAACGAATGATATTTTTAACTAGATCAACGCATGATCTCTTTAACTAGACCACCAAAGGTTCTCTTTACCTATATCAACACATGATATCTTTAACTAGATCAATGCATGATCTCTTTAACTAGACCACCAAAGGGTCTCTTTAACTATATCAATGAATGATATCTTTAACTAGATCAACGCATGATCTCTTTAACTAGACACCAAAGGGTCTCTTTAACTATATCAACACATGATATCTTTAACTAGATCAACGCATGATCTCTTTAACTAGACCACCAAAGGGTCTCTTTAACTATATCAACGAATGATATCTTTAAATAGATCAACACATGATCTCTTTAACTAGACCACCAAAGGGTCTCTTTAACGTTGGAATAGTACTTTACAATCCAAGGGTCTTAACTATTGCATAGAAGCCCATTAAGGATTTAAGATAGTACTTTTGGATATCCTTCTAAGAATCCATCATATAAAGAAGATATGGAAAATTCTACAAGGATTCGGATAGCGAGCATTTGGATCACACATAAACACATAAAAACATAATCACATAATTGTTAACTTGGTCATCAACTTGTTATCAACTTGTACACATGCATTTAAAGTACACCAGGAATCCAATCCATGGACTTCAATTAGTACTTTAAACATCCTCAAGAATCTAATTATGAAGATAGGAAGATCTTATAAGGATTCAGTTTTGTCAAATCATTGAATCATAACATACGTATTAAAGCACACATAGAATCCAATTAAGCACTTTGATTTTGCGCTTTAAACATCCAGAAGGATCTAACTATGAAGATAGGAAGATCCTATAAGGATTTTGGAATTCGTGTAGCGAGAAATTGTTTCGAAACCTTGTACTAGGCATGCTAAGTCAACATACGAAGTATAGTGTTTATGAAATCAAGGTGCTAAATATGCTAAGCCAACATATGAAACAAATAGGATCCTTGAAATCAATGTGCTAGGCATGCTAAGTCAACATACGAAGCAGAATGTCCTTGAAAATGATGTACTATGTATGTTCAATCAACATACGAGCAAAGTGTTCTTGAAATTCGTGTACCACGTATGTTAAGTCAACATACGTGTAGAATGTCTTTGAAAACTATGCATGGGATCTTTGAAAATATGTTTAATGTTTTTTTTAAAACCTTTCGTAATGTTTTCAAAATCATGTACTAGGTGTACTAGGTAAATATGTCTATAAAATGTTTTAAAACCATGTGAAAGGCCTTTAAAATCATGTTTGAGGTTTTGAAAACATGGATGATGTTTTGAAATCATATACTATGTAAATTGTTATGAAAACCAGAATGTAATGATATGTACATAGACATATTGCGTAAGACCAATTTAAGGATTTACGGAAGTACCCTTAAGTATCCACGCAAGGATTTAAAGTGGTACTCTGAGTATTCGTCCAGAGTTTGTAACTTGTACCTTGTACTCTGTTTCTTTAGAAGAAACGAGTACTTAGGATTTTCGTGGAGATCGCGAGCGATCACAAAAATGGAAGAACTACGAGAGTAGTTTGTCTTACAAGGAACACGGTTCCTTGGTGTCAATATCATAGGGGTATGCAATTCATACATGTAACCACATTTGTTTTTCGTACATCGAAATGTAAATAATGATTTATTATAAACCAAACTGATTGTTTCAAAGTTCTTGGATACATGAGAAAATAAAACTTAAAGTTTAATTGTTTCAAAGCAGCTTTGTTTCCCAGTTAGCCAAATGCTCATCCACGGGCTGGATTTGCATTAACAATCATTATGCAATTGTTCCTGAAATGGGCCATCTCGCCACAGTTGTAGCAAGAACCAGGTGGAAAACGAGCTTGAGCAGGGTTGGCTTGAGGTTGGTTTGGACCACCTTGGTTCGGGTTAGTCCGACAAGCATTTGCCAGGTGGCCAAGTCGCCCACATGATGTGCACTAACGACACTGTAGGTGAGCTTGGTGGTGTGCATTACACCTGTTGCATAGCGGTGCAGTACTAGCATAAGTTTTCTTAGCAAGAGGCTGTGCTAGTTGATAGGGGGCAACCTGATTGTTCTGAGCAACTACAGCGAAGTTCTGTGAAGCCTTACGCTTCTTTGACTTCTTAGAGGATTCAGTCTGCTTATCCTTTGGTTTTGTCTCATCTGATGGTTTCTTGTCGCCTTTTTGGAAAAGTTTACCTTTCCTGATCTGAGATTCAGTCAGGGTAGCAGATAGTTCAATGGCCTATCTAACTGTGGTAGGGTTACTACCAGTAACAATGTCCTGAACTGGGCCAGGAAGGCCATCAATGCATTTTTCAATCGCCTTATCCAAAGGCGTAACCATGGTAGGACATAACAGACTTACTTCCTCATATCGGTCCGTGTAGGCTCGATGCTCACCGCTATCTTGTTAAAGATCGTCGAATTCCCTTTCCAATGCCCTGAGTTCATGACAAGGACAGAATTCCTTCATCATTAGAGCTCGAAGCTCTTCCCAGGTTTGAGCCATAGCCACATTGGCACCCCTATCCCTCATTACACCGTTCCACCATGTGAGCGCTCTTTTCTGGAATACACTTGACGCAAATTCAACTTTTCGCTCATTTGGGCATTGTACATGGCGAAACGTGCTTTCAAGACTCTCAAACTACTGTAGGAGCCTAGTAGCTTCTTCAGACCCAGTAAATGTAAGTGGCTTAGCTGAGTTGAACTGTTTATAGTTGCACGGAGCGAGTGCGTTGTTATTATTGTTGTTGTTTGCTTGATTTAACTGGGTTACCAGGTTTGGGAGCACAACAGCGATTTGCTGAGCGATTAAGGCTGCCATGGCGGCCTCCTGAGTTTGGTCACGTCGTGGAGGCATTCTAAAAGAGCAAGGAAACATGAGAGGAAACGAGTGAGATGATATTGGATAGTCAAAATAGAATGTTTAAAAAAATATCGACAAAGCATAAGGATTGTGATCATTTGTTCATTACCTAGAACAAACAAACGACACGGTGACTAATCAAAGTAAACGGGTCATAATAATGTATTGCAAAGACATGCTTTAGCCTATAGGTGGACACTCACCCCAAGAGTTCCCAGGTAAGAGTGACTGTTCCGATACTGTGGATTTGTACGAACTCTCTAGCCTTAGACATAAAACTCATGGTACAGGCACCCACCCTTCCAGATTGCATGTGTTCACATTATAAAGACCCAAACTTTGACGACATTTTGAAAACACTAAAGGCTATAAAGCCTAAAACAAATCATCTAAGAATAGATGATTTCTTGTGAAGTTTTGAAAATTTTTGACTCGAGAGAATGAATTGTGTTTTGTTTTTGTTAGTCACCTAAGGATAGGTGATTGTTATTGTATTAAGAATCTAAACGCAAATTCACTTGCGTTAGGGTCCTAGGAAGGTTATAGAGTAGGTCAAGAGCATTACTAATAACCTAATTCCCTATAACCATGAGCTCTGATACCAACTCTTCTGTCACACCCCGACCGCGTAATATAACAAACCGCAGCGGAAACGTCGGGGAGTGTCGTAACAAAATCATTATTTCACAACACATGGTAATTGAAGTTTTGTTTTATTTCATTAATTGTCTCATTGTTTTGATACAAACCAAATAATTACAACAATTGTCTTTCAAGTTTTAAGTCACTAAAGCCCGCGTCCATCCTATGTGTAGCAAGCAATCAACAATCATCACATAGTAGAACCTGAAACATACGTGAAAACAGTCAGCATAAAAATGCTGGCGAGTACAAAGGTTTTGTATGTCAAATTCATGGCCTTGAATTTATATTGCAATACCTCGACCAACTAGTAGAGTTGTCGAGTATGTACCTCGAAATCAAAAGTGTTTAATATTGCAATATGTTTTATTAACTTTACAAGTTGATATATGTAAAACCAAAACCATTGTAGCCAAGAATCTTGACCAAAAACATTTGTCTTTGTAAAACCAAGTAGTAAATCGTTTTTGAAAGTAAACATTGTATGGTTTATATCTTTAAGTAAACCTCGTTGTGTGACATCATTTGAAAACATTCGTCCACAATCGTTCAAATCGTTCAATCGTTTAAATCGTCCGTGTTTTAATAGTGAATTACAACTTTTAGTCGTTCTTTAAAGAATACATTCAAACATGTGTGACTCGATATACCACCCATGGGGTATCTTTAATAGGCCCTGAAAGACCTCTTTAACAAGACTAACAAACCAAGACATGATTTGTTAATCAGATAACAGTTTCTATCGTTACCCACATTACCCACCAAAGGGATAGTCTGAATACGAGATTTGTCAGATCCTATGGTACCATAACATACTACTGGTCAGCTTGATCATAGTTAATGAATGTCATTCGAATATCTTTTGACTAACGCCCCAATAAGTTCGTTCACATTATTGAAATCATTGTGTTTTATATAAACCATAATCATTGTTTTGAAAACATGAAAATCATTTAGCACATATGAGTCACCCCAAAACAATTGAAAGCATAAAAGAGGGGAGCTATGTACTCACTTGAGATTGAAAGTATCCTTGATTAAGTGACCTAACAAAGCTCGGGAAATCAAGGAATCAAGTGGCAACTAGTATGGAATCATTATGTTAATAATCGAGGCCTAAATCGGGAGATCGGATAGAATGAGGTCTTGTAAACCAAATGAGTGATGGAACTCATATGATATGGTTTAACAAAGCCTACATTCTGATTTGAAACCTATCCTAAGTGCTTATGACCTGTTATGACCCGTTAAGGTAGTTTACGCTACTTTAACGTGTCATTTGCGCGAATGCGCGTTAAGAATGCCTAACTAGTCCTATGACAAGTATTATATGCCTAAACATGTTTAATTTTGTTGAATAATCAGTTTAAGTGTCAAAAGTTTGGTTACATATGCTTAAATTGAAATTATGCGCAAAAAGAGCATTTTGGTCATTTTCCCAAGGCATATAAACTACCTATCATACAACTAATTAAACGAAGTTACCATAAGGTATAAACTCGGAAGGTTATTCCCTATACAACTATGGTCACCTAATGTGTTTGGTCGGATCCTAATGATAGACCAAATAGGTTGGGTTCGAAAGTCTAAGAGGTTGTCGAGACCGCTTGACTTACAACCCTAAACAAGGACTAAACTAAAAGTGACAAGTTAAACATGTTAAAACATGTTTAACTAAGTTAGAAAACTGATTTGATATCAAAACAAAGTGTTTTGATACCCGAAAAATAGTTTCGTCGCAAAATGGACATAATCGTGCATTTTGACCAAAACTTTGACTCGTCTCTTCGACTAATCAATGTGGTAATCAGTAGGTATAGTCGCAGGGGATTATAACCATCGTGATTACGCTCACGTTGCAAAGTTCAAACGAACTTTGACTTGACCAAATCATGGTTAAAGCAGAAAGTCAAACACTGTTTGACTTTCTTGCTTAAAATAAATAACAAAGCATGAAAGAACACTTACAAGTGTCCTAAGCTTGGAAAAATGACTAAGAATGCTCAAGTATGAGGCCTCTAACTAAGTGTGGTAGCCTCAATTAGAAGAGTGAAAGAAAGAAGAAATGAGCAATTTGTTGAATGAATGAAGTGGCTATTTATACTAATCCTTGAATCATAGGATGATGACAAGTGTTTATGTGTTGCCCAAGGATTAATCGCATCCCTACAAGTGTTTGGACCAGGTTACAAGCCTTGGCGAACACTTAAATAGCCCACAAGATTGCAAAAACCAAGTTGGAAATCAGTTTGCAAAAGCTGGGAAGCTGTTTAGAAAATTCTAAAAAATGGCCTCTGTCGCGTGTCGCACCAGAGCGCTATGGGTCCCTCGCGTGGCGTGAGGGGAGCTGTTTTGCTAAAAGTTTGATTTTTGATAGTTTCAGTCCCTGTAGCATGTTTTGATGGTTTTTGACGCGTATAACCCCCGTTAACCCAATTTCAAGGCTCTACAAGGATGTTAAAGCATAGGGAACTTTAAATATGCTTGGAAACATCACGGATGTCGGTTCGTTTGGTCGTACGGTCGCGTTTTTCGGTTAATTACGACGAAACTCGAACGTACGCGAAAACGATCCAAATTAAGCGACGAATGGTACTTTTGCATTCCTATCACTAAAATACAATATTTTAGTGATTACAAAAATTTTTGGATGTCCGGATATGGTCAGAACACAAGGTATGCACGTATATGCAAACTTACGCAGTTTTTGACGCTTTTAGTTCCTGTGATCAAATAAGCGTATTTTCGCATACCGAACCCCTCAAAACTTATTTCTAATCTATGTAAAGGGTATTTAGGGTATGTTTATCTAATGATCTTGTTCCAGAGTGTTCCTTGCTATGCGAATTGGAAGAATTTTAGAGTTTGACGCAAATAGTCCCTGTGATCGAATAAATTTGTTTTTGCCATACCAAACCCTTCAAAACTTATTTCTAAGTTATGTAAAGGTTATTTAAGGTATGTTAAGCTTATGTCACTATTCCAGAGTGTATGTCGCGTTAAACTGATTACGTTTACATAACAGATTGCGTATAACTTCTAGATAAGCTTCTCGAGAGTTCGGAATCATGCGGAATTTGATATGTGTACTTGTCATATGTAATTGTACAAATCCCGAGAATGAAACACAAGATTTCATTGGATTCGTGTTTGTATGATGGTCATAAAGGCACAACTGTCACACATGTTGACTCGTCCAATGACCAAGCAAACATGATTCTTAGGAGGTGCCCTTTTGAGGGATTAACACCTACCTAACTAAGATCACGTAGCCATGTTTGTTGCGAACAATGGCTGGACCATTAAGGTCTAAACTGAAAGTCAAGCATTTATCGAAAATGCTTGACTTTCGGCTTTTAAAAGCTAACTAAATGAGAAGTAACTAAAAGGAACACTTACAAAGTGATCCTTAGATGAATATAACTTGGTTTGGAGTTTCCCAATAGCTAGGATGCTCCAGAAGTGAGAGATTGGAGATTTTAAAGAATGGTGCAAGTTGGAACAATGAACAAGAGCCCCTTTATATATTTTTTGAGGACTTGTGAGATCATTCCAGGTGTTTAGAGCCTTCTTAGGATGATGCCAAGTGCCCTCACACATAATACAAACCAGATACAAGCCCTAGAATCAGTTTGATGGTTTACATTTGCTTGGAGTGGCTGCCAAGCCAATTTTCAACCTGCAGACACCCCATATGGACCGTAAGGGGGTTGTGTCTGTGGTCCGTAAACACCAGCTCAGCCCAAAAGGTTTCCAAAGTTTACATATTAGGCCCCTCGACTTGTATAACTTCTTGTATTGTCTTGTAACTTATAAAAGGCCATGTTTAGCCAATGCTAGGCATACTTGGGAGTATGAATAAATATCATAAGGCTACCGGCTCGTCAAAAGATCACCCGGAGGTACTAGTTTCTACATTTGACGCTTTTATCCCTTCTTTCCCCAAACTTGCGCATTTTATCGTATAACGGCATCAAATGTGACACCTGTGTCACCACGACCATCAAACAAATACCAAATCAATGAAATATTGTATTTCATACTTGGGATTTTGTGTAAATATGTGTATCGTTTGCACATATTAATTCTTGTTCGATTTCGGGCTTTAAATCGCTTTCTGGAAGGTTATACATGATCTGATTCGTAAATATAACCAGTTTAATGCAACAAACACTCCGGAATAGTGACATAGGCTTAACATACCTTAAATATCCTTTACATAGCTTAGAAATAGGCTTTGAAGGGTTCGGTATGCTAAAATAAACTTTATTGATCAATAAAGACTAAAAGCGTCAAAAGTGCATAAGTTTGCATTTTTGCGCATATCTTACGTCCTGAATATATCCGGACATCCAAAAATTTATGTAATCATTAAAATATTTTATTTTAGTGATTGTCATGATAAAATTCCATTCGTCGCTTAATTTGGATCGTTTTTGCGTTCGTTACGACTTCCGTCGTAATTAACCGAATAACGCAACCGTACGGCCAAACGAACCGACATCCGTGACGTCTGTGAGCACATTTTAACTTCCCTATACTTTAGTATTATTTTAGAGCCTTGAAATGAGGTTAAAGGGGTTTAAAAGTGCCAAAAAATCAAGTTTTACAAGTGTAGGGACCATTTTTGAAATTTCTGGCAGATTCAATGAACCTAGTCCATTTTGAAGTGTTAATGGTTTTCACCCATGGTTTTGCAAAACCATGGGATGGTATTCAATGAACATAGTCCACATTAGGGGCTCTCATGGTTTTTGAAAACCATGTGCCCACATGTAAGGTCTAGATCAAATCACGTTTTTCGACGAACGATCTTAACGGTTCAAGGAAATCTATAAATACCCCTCACCCATTTCATTATTCCTCACATTTGAATCTGATTCTACACTCTCTAAGTGGAAGTATATGCTTCCTACCTGAGAGTGAATCGGGTTCGAATTCTGTAAGTATTCTTTCGCGTTTTTCGTTCGTTTTAGCGTTAAAGTCAAACTGCATTTGACTTTCTGCATTAACCAGTTTATGGTCAATACGAAGTTCGTTTGAACTTCATAACGTGAGCGTAATCACGATGGTCATAGTCCCCAGTGACTATACCTACTGATTACCACGTTATCTAGGCTCAGTGACGAGTCGCAGTTTCGGCCAAAATGCGTTTTCTCGCGTATTTTGTAACCAAACTACTCTAGGGTATTAAAACCGTTTGTTTTAATACCAAACTTGTTTTCTAACTCTACTAAACATGTTCTAGCATGTTTAGCTCGTCGCTTTTAGATTTGTGCTTGTTTAGGGTCGTAAAGGTAAGCGATCTAATCAATCGCTTATACTTACGAACCCGGCCCAATTGGTTGATCTTTAGGATCCGACCAAACACTTTAGGTGACCATAGTTGTATAGGGAATAACCTTCTGAGGTTATACCTTATGGTCACATCGTTTAAGTAGTTGTATGATAAGTAGTTCTTATGCCTTAGGTAAATTACCAAAATACCCTTTTTGCGCCAAAATTCATTTTAAGCCTATGTAACGTAATTTTTGACATCTAAGCTGATTTAGCAACAATATTAGACATGTTAAGGCATATAATACTTGTCATAGGACTATTTAGACTTTCCGAACGCGGTTTACGCAAACGACGCATTAAACCAGCGTAAGCTACCTAAACGGGTCGTAATGGGTCGTAAGCACTTAGGTTAGGTTTCGTTTTAGTATGTAGGCTTTGTTAAACCATATTACATAAGTTCCCATACTTATTTGGTTTACAAACCCTCGTACTACCCGATCCTCCGATAGGTCCGTTCATTAATGTAGATACCTATATAGGTGCCGTTTGATTCCGTGATCTTCTAGCTTTGCTTGGTGGTTATCCTAGGACTTCTAAGCAATCTCAAGTGAGTACATAGACCCCTCTTTTACTGTTTTTCAAACATTTTGGGGTGAAACACATGTGCCTACTTGTTACTTTCATGCTTTTATATCATATACTTGCTATGTTCATTAGTACACTATTAGTACATGATTTCATTGTGTTTTTACTATGTATGTTTACTTAGCATACTTAGTACATCGTTTTACATGACATTTCATGCTATGTATGTTTATCATACTTAGTACATTTTGCATCACATGCTATGTATGCCCATTGTGTGTTTATCATACTTAGTACATTTTGCATCACATACTTAGTACATCGTTTTACAAGACATCTTATACTTGGTATCATGCTATGTATGTCCATCCGTCGCATACTTAGTACATTGTTTGTGCATTCTTACCTATGGTTTGGTTATTACATATTTCACTTGCCATACATGACATTTTGTTTACACATTACTTGATTGACATTTGACAACGGTTTAGACATGGGCAATTTACATTGGTGGTTTATGTGGGTAAGTGATTTGAGTAACGAGGCGTGTGTAATGTGATACAAGCATGGTGGATACGCCGCTGGTACTTCCTATATATAAGTGCTTGTATTATATTACATGGCTTAGCGTTATTTAAATCATTCATTTGGAATTATACATCTTTACACAAATAACATATTTTTTACAAGACATTGTTTTACAAAACAGTTTGTTTTATACAAACTCATTTTTTTACTTGGTTATTCATTTAACCTTACATCATTCTTTTTAACTATACATATCTATCATCGATTTTCAAACATTTTATAAAAGCAAACACTTAAACTGGATTCATGACAAGTTTTTGTTAAACATTTTCTCAAACCTAGGTCATGAATCCTATTTTTCATAAAACCTATGTACTCGCCGGCATTTTTATGCTGATGTATTTTCACATGTGTTTCAGGTGCTATAGTTGATGATGTTTGATGATGATATTGATGCATGCTCACATAGGATTGGACGAGGCCTTAGTGACATTAAAAGATGAAAGACTAGTTAATTTTTGTTATGTTTCTTTATTGTTTAGACATTGTAACTCATTTAATTCAATAAAACGAAATTTGTTTAATCCATGGTTGTGAAACAATGATTCTGTTACAACACTCCTCGACGTTTCCGCCACGTTTTGTTGTTTTACGTGGTCGGGGTGTGACAGAAAAGTTGGTATCAGAGCCAATGGTTATAGGGAATTAGGTTATTAGTAATGCTTTGACCTAGACTATAACCTTCCTAGGACCCTAACGCGAGTTTACTTGCGTTTAGTCATAAAACAATACCGTCACTTATCCTTAGGTGACATCCACAACAAGAACATAAATTTGATCTGCCTTGAAAACTAATCATCTGTTCTAAGATGATTTATTATAAGGTTTCGAACCTTCAAAGTTTTCAAAATCTCGTCAGAGTTTGGGTCTAAATAATGTGAACACGTGCAAACTGGAAGAGTGGGTGCCTGTACCCTGGGTCTTCTGTCTAAGGCTAGAGTGTTCGTACAAATCCGTAGTATCGGACCAGTCACTCTTACCTGGGAACTCTTGGGGTGAGTGTCCACTTATAGGCGAGCATGTCTTCGCGATACATTATATTGACCCGCTTACTTTGATTAGTCACCGTCTCATTTGTTTGCCTTTGGTAACAAACAAATGGTCACAATCTTCATGCGTTGTCATTCTCTTTTGGTCATCTTTCGCTTGTTTCCTCCTATGCCTTCCATTGTCTTCAAGATGCCCCTTCATCGCAACAACACTCAAATGTCCGAACCAGGTGCTGCAACTACCCAGCAAATAGGCGTCGTACTCTAGAGGACTGTTGATTTAGCTATCACGATGACTCGTCTCAGGGATGAAGCCGTATAAGGGAACTGCTCCTTGGTGCAATCAATGTAGTAGTCATCATCCGGATCGAATACCCTGTTTCAAATGTACCCATGGTGGACGATGGGGACATTTGGTTAACATGTGCCGCTTTGCAATCCAAAGCAAAGCTGTTACCAAATCCTGCTGCTGCTCAACCTTCAATTTCTGCTTCATATGTCGCCTTGACATATCTAGCGCCTCAACCTCATGAACTTTCTACCTTGTGTATCGACTTAAGCACGCCTAGTGCAAGGTGTCGAAACACCTCTCGTTACACAAATTCCAAAATCCATATAGGATCTTTCTATCCTCATAATTAGATCCTTATGGATGGGAACCGTTCATTGGAGCCCTTAATTGAATTCTCTATATGATTCAATACGTACATTACAATTCAATAAGGACAAAACCGAATTCCTATTAAGATTTTTCTATCTTCATAGATAGATTCTTGGAAGTGATTAATGTGCCAAATGAAATCCACGGATTGGATTCCTGGTGTGCTTTAAGTATCCGCGTCCAAAGATAACAAATTAATAACCAAGTTAATCAATTATGTGATTATGTGCTTATGTGTTCCCTTTTATGTTTTTGTGTGATCCAAATTTCTATTATCCAAATCCTCGTAGAATCTTCCATATCTTTGTATAAGGGATTCATAGTAGGATATCCAAAGGTACTATCTTAAATCCTTAATGGACTTCTACGTTGTAGTTAAGTACCTGGGGTTGTGAAGTACTATTCCATAAATTAGACCCCTTGAGTGGTCTAGTTAAACAGATTGATCCAAAAATCTGGTTAGGAATATCATGTGATGATATAGCTAAAAAGACTCCTTGGTGGTCAAATTAAAGTGATCATTTGTCGATCTAATTAAAAGGACCCTATGGTTGTCTAGCCACACTCATTACAGGTTTGATTTTCTTCCCCTACACATTATGAAATGTACTGTGCGGACTGTGCAAGGAATTACGTAATTATGGACGCGTACATAATTATGGAATTTAGTGCACAGAAACCACAGCGAGTTTTGTCATGCGTCTAGAGTGAACCCTGTTCATTTCCAATTCTGATGAAGCACCCGTTGAAGAAAAATGAACTAGCTACTCATTTTTCACTTCTGAAAGAATATCCGTTGATGGAAATGAATATCCGTTTGTTTAATCCTTCATTTCCGTTCTGATGAAGAATCCGTTGAGGAAAATGTATCATCCATTCATTTTCTCTTCTGAAGAATATCCGTTGATGGAAATGAATATCCGTTTGTTTAATCCTTCATTTCCGTTCTGATGAAGAATCCGTTGAGGAAAATGGATCATCCATTCATTTTCGCTTCTGAAGAATATCCGTAAATGAATATCCGTTTGTTTAATCCTTCATTTCCGTTCTGATGAAGAATCCATTGAGGAAAATGGATCATCCATTCATTTTCGCTTCTGAAGAATATCCGTTGATGGAAATGAATATCCGTTTGTTTAATCCTTCATTTCCGTTCTGATGAAGAATCCTTTGAGGAAAATGTCTCATTCCGTTCATTTTCGCTTCTGAAGAATATCCGTTGAAGGAAATGAATATCCGTTTGATCATCACTTCATTTCCGTTTCTGAAGAAGCAACCGTTGGAAATGACTCCGTTTGTTCATTTTCGTTTCTGAAGAATATCCGTTGAAGGAAATGAATATCCGTTTGATTATCCTTTCATTTCTATTTCTGAGGAAGCATCTGTTGAAAATGACTCCGTCCATTCATTTTCGTTTCTGAAGAATATCCGTTGAAGGAAATGAATATCCGCTTAATTATCCTTTCATTTCTGTTTCTGAGGAAGCATCTGTTGAAAATGACTCCGTCCATTCATTTTCGTTTCTGAAGAATGTCCATTAAGGAAATGATAGGATTATCCCTTGCATATCTCTGGTGGTTATTTGACACAAAGTCACGGACAGACTCCTACGAATAAATTTCGGGACGAAATTTCCTAAAGTATGGGAGACTGTGACACCTGTGTCACCACGACCATCAAACAAATACCAAATCAATGAAATATTGTATTTCATACTTGGGATTTTGTGTAAATATGTGTATCGTTTGCACATATTAATTCTTGTTCGATTTCGGGCTTTAAATCGCTTTCTGGAAGGTTATACACGATCTGATTCGTAAATATAACCAGTTTAATGCAACAAACACTCCGGAATAGTAGCATAGGCTTAACATACCTTAAATATCCTTTACATAGCTTAGAAATAGGCTTTGAAGGGTTCGGTATGCTAAAATAAACTTTATTGATCAATAAAGACTAAAAGCGTCAAAAGTGCATAAGTTTGCATTTTTGCGCATATCTTACGTCCTGAATATATCCGGACATCCAAAAATTTATGTAATCATTAAAATATTTTATTTTAGTGATTGGCATGATAAAATTCCATTCGTCGCTTAATTTGGATCGTTTTTGCGTTCGTTACGACTTCCGTCGTAATTAACCGAATAACGCAACCGTACGGCCAAACGAACCGACATCCGTGACGTCTGTGAGCACATTTTAAGTTCCCTATACTTTAGCATCATTTTAGAGCCTTGAAATGAGGTTAAAGGGGTTTAAAAGTGCCAAAAAAATCAAGTTTTACAAGTGTAGGGACCATTTTTGAAATTTCTAGCAGATTCAATGAACCTAGTCCATTTTGAAGTGTTAATGGTTTTCACCCATGGTTTTGCAAAACCATGGGATGGTATTCAATGAACATAGTCCACATTAGGGGCTCCCATGGTTTTTGAAAACCATGTGCCCACATGTATGGTCTAGATCAAATCACGTTTTTCGACGAACGATCTTAACGGTTCAAGGAAATCTATAAATACCCCTCACCCATTTCATTCTTCCTCACATTTGAATCTGATTCTACACTCTCTAAGTGGAACTATATGCTTCCTACCTGAGAGTGAATCGGGTTCGAATCTTGCGGGGACCTTCTGTAAGTATTCTTTCGCGTTTTTCGTTCGTTTTAGCGTTAAAGTCAAACTGCGTTTGACTTTCTGCATTAACCAGTTTATGGTCAATACGAAGTTCGTTTGAACTTCATAACGTGAGCGTAATCACGATGGTCATAGTCACCAGTGACTATACCTACTGATTACCACGTTATCTAGGCTCAGTGACGAGTCGCAGTGCGTTTTCTCGCGTATTTTGTAACCAAACTACTCTAGGGTATTAAAACCGTTTGTTTTAATACCAAACTTGTTTTCTAACTCTACTAAACATGTTCTAGCATGTTTAGCTCGTCGCTTTTAGATTTGTGCTTGTTTAGGGTCGTAAAGGTAAGCGATCTAATCAATCGCTTATACTTACGAACCCGACCCAATTGGTTGATCTTTAGGATCCGACCAAACACTTTAGGTGACCATAGTTGTATAGGGAATAACCTTCCGAGGTTATACCTTATGGTCACATCGTTTAAGTAGTTGTATGATAAGTAGTTCTTATGCCTTAGGTAAATTACCAAAATACCCTTTTTTGCGCCAAAATTCATTTTAAGCCTATGTAACGTAATTTTTGACATCTAAACTGATTTAGCAACAATATTAGACATGTTAAGGCATATAATACTTGTCATAGGACTATTTAGACTTTCCGAACGCGGTTTACGCAAACGACGCGTTAAACTAGCGTAAGCTACCTAAACGGGTCGTAATGGGTCGTAAGCACTTAGGTTAGGTTTCGTTTTAGTATGTAGGCTTTGTTAAACCATATTACATAAGTTCCCATACTTATTTGGTTTACAAACCCTCGTACTACCCGATCCTCCGATAGGTCCGTTCATTAATGTAGATACCTATATAGGTGCCGTTTGATTCCGTGATCTTCTAGCTTTGCTTGGTGGTTATCCTAGGACTTCTAAGCAATCTCAAGTGAGTACATAGACCCCTCTTTTACTGTTTTTCAAACATTTTGGGGTGAAACACATGTGCCTACTTGTTACTTTCATGCTTTTATATCATATACTTGCTATGTTCATTAGTACACTATTAGTACATGATTTCATTGTGTTTTTACTATGTATGTTTACTTAGCATACTTAGTACATCGTTTTACATGACATTTCATGCTATGTATGTTTATCATACTTAGTACATTTTGCATCACATGCTATGTATGCCCATTGTGTGTTTATCATACTTAGTACATTTTGCATCACATACTTAGTACATCGTTTTACAAGACATCTTATACTTGGTATCATGCTATGTATGTCCATCCGTCGCATACTTAGTACATTGTTTGTGCATTCTTACCTATGGTTTGGTTATTACATATTTCACTTGCCATACATGACATTTTGTTTACACATTACTTGATTGACATTTGACAACGGTTTAGACATGGGCAATTTACATTGGTGGTTTATGTGGGTAAGTGATTTGAGTAACGAGGCGTGTGTAATGTGATACAAGCATGGTGGATACGCCGCTGGTACTTCCTATATATAAGTGCTTGTATTATATTACATGGCTTAGCGTTATTTAAATCATTCATTTGGAATTATACATCTTTACACAAATAACATATTTTTTACAAGACATTGTTTTACAAAACAGTTTGTTTTTAACAAACTCATTTTTTTACTTGGTTATTCATTTAACCTTACATATTCTTTTTAACTATACATATCTATCATCGATTTTCAAACATTTTATAAAAGCAAACACTTAAACTGGATTCATGACAAGTTTTTGTTAAACATTTTCTCAAACCTAGGTCATGAATCCTATTTTTCATAAAACCTATGTACTCGCCGGCATTTTTATGCTGATGTATTTTCACATGTGTTTCAGGTTCTATAGTTGATGATGTTTGATGATGATATTGATGCATGCTCACATAGGATTGGACGAGGCCTTAGTGACATTAAAAGATGAAAGACTAGTTAATTTTTGTTATGTTTCTTTATTGTTTAGACATTGTAACTCATTTAATTCAATAAAACGAAATTTGTTTAATCCATGGTTGTGAAACAATGATTCTGTTACACCACTCCCCGACGTTTCCGCCACGTTTTGTTGTTTTACGTGGTCGGGGTGTGACATCAAAGCCTTCTATGGTCAATATCAAACATTCCCAAGAGTATGATTTAACATTTCGAAGCCCCGGGTTCGCTAAAAGGTCATTCAGAGGTAAGAATTAACACACTGACACTTTTAACCCTTTTGTACCCTAACTTTCAATTGTTTTCACAAACGGCTTCTTGCGTCCAATAATTCACTCGTTTGAGAGTACGGACATTATATAAGGTCAAATAGAGGCATAAGTTTATCATGTTGACACTTTTAGTCCCTCCGCATACATCTTTTCACTGTTTGACAACTTTAGTCCCTCAAAGTCAACTTTTTACACATTTAAGGTTTAGGACACATGTCTTTACATCATTGGACACGATTTTACGAGGTGTTACATCCTCACCCCCATAAATGAAATCTCAACCTCGAGATTTACTGAAACAAGTGAGGGTACTTTTGTCGCATAGTGGACTCAACCTCCCACGTATATTCAGGGCCTCTACGGGCATCCCACTTTACTTTTACAATTGGTACATGCTTCCTTCGGAGCTTTTTAACCTGTCGATCCTCGATCGATATTGGTCTTTCAACAAACCTCAGGCTTTCATCTATCTGCACGTCTTTATGGGACATTGCTAGTGATTCATCGGCTAGACATTTCTTTAAATTGCAGATGTGGAACATATTGTGAATTCCACTAAGCTCCTCAGACAAATTTAGCTTATAGGCCACAGTACCGACACATTCGATGATCTCGAATGGTCCAATGTATCTTGGGCATAGTTTGCCCTTTCTACCAAAACGCATTACCCCTTTCCAGGGTGATACTTTCAGTAAGACTTTGTATCCTACCTCGAATTTTAGAGGTTTACGCCTTTTATCTGCGTAGCTCTTCGGCATGTCTCTGGCAGCCTTCAAACGATCACGGATCTGCACAATCTTATCCGTCATTTCCAGGACTATCTCAGGTCCTGATAGTTGGGCCTCCCCAACTTCTGCCCAACAGACGGGCGTTCTGCATTTTCTCCCATATAAAGCCTAGAAAGGCGCAGCCTGAATACTCGTATGGTAGCTATTATTGTAGGAGAATTCGATCAAGGGGAGGTGGTCATCCCAACTACCACCTAAATCAATGACACATGCACGAAGCATGTCTTCTAGTGTTTGAATCATACGCTCACTTTGTCTATCCGTTTGAGGATGGTAAGCAGTACTGAAATTCAGACGAGTACCTAAAGATTGTTGGAAACTTTTCCAAAAATGAGAAGTATATCTAGTATCTCTATCGGATACAATAGATACTGGTACTCCATGAAGGGACACAATCTCGTCCACATATATCTGTGCTAGTTTATCGGAGCTATGAGTCTCCTTTATGGATAAGAAATGAACTGATTTAGTCAATCTGTCAACTATGACCCATATTGTATCATTTCTATGTGTTGTTTTGGGTAACTTGGTGATAAAATCCATAGTTACCATTTCCCATTTCCATGTGGGAAGTTCTAATTGTTGCATTAGTCCTGACGACTTTTGATTTTCGGCTTTAACCTGTGAGCATGTCAGACACTTAGCAACGTGTGTGGCTATGGATTTCTTCAAACCCATCCACAAAAAAATTGCCTTTAAATCCTGGTACATTTTGTCACCTCAAGGGTGAACTGAATATTTAGAATTATGAGCTTCTTGGAGGATTATGTCTCTAAGACCTCAATGAATAGGAACCCAGATTCGACCATTTAATCTGAGGATTCCATCACTTCAGGTGACAACTGTTCAACAGTTCCACCTAATCCTTCCTTCGGTAGGTTAGCCTCTAATACGACTTCTTTCTGTGCGGCTAACAGGTTTTCATTTAAACTGTTCTTTAGCTCAATTCTTTTGGCATTAATCCGTATAGCTTTGACTCTTTCTTTTTGGTTTAATACATCAGCGACTACATTCGCTTTGCCAGGATGGTAGCGAATTTCGAAATCATAATCATTTAGTGTTTCCATCCACCGGCGTTGTCGCATGTTGAGATCCTTTTGGTTGAATAAGTGTTGGAGACTCTTATGATCAGTGTATATCACACACTTAGTTCCATACAGATAGTGTCTCCATAGCTTTAGTGCAAATACAACGGCACCCAATTCCAGGTCATGAGTGGTGTAATTATTTTCATGCACTTTCAGTTGTCGTGATGCGTAGGCAATCACTTTGTCTCTTTGCATAAGCACACAACCCACGCCAGTGTGCGAAGCATCACAATAGACAACGAATTCATCTATGCCTTCAGGCAAGGTTAGCACTGGAGTGTTACTCAATTTTTGCTTGAGGATATCAAAATATTCCTGTTGTTTGGGACCCAATTAAATTTCACATTCTTACGGGTCAAAGTATTCAGAGGGGTGGCTATTCTTGAGAAATTCTCGATAAATCTTCTGTAATATCCTGCGAACCATAAGAAGCTACGTATTTCAGTAGGTGTCTTTGGCGCTTCCCTATTCATGATTGCTTCTATTTTAGCGGGATCCGCTTGTATACCATGCTTGCTCACAACATGTCCAAGGAATTGGACTTCGCGAAGCCAGAATTCGCACTTGGAGAATTTAGCGTAAAGCTTCTCCTATTGTAGAAGTCCTAAGATACACCTAAGATGTTTCTCGTGATCAGCCTGATTATGAGAATAAATAAGTATGTCATCTATGAAGACGATGACAAACTTATCTAGGTACGGCTTGCAGACTCGATACATGAGGTCCATGAATGCTGCGGGTGCGTTAGTGAGCCCGAAAGGCATCACTAAGAATTCATAGTGGCCGTACCTCGTTCTAAAGGAGGTTTTGGGCACATCTTTAGTTCTAACTTTAAGTTGATGATACCCTAACCTTAGATCAATCTTTGAAAATAAGTTCGCCCCTTGAAGTTGATCAAACAGATCGTTGATCCTGGGTAATGGATAGCGGTTTTTGATTGTTACTTTGTTTAGCTCGCGGTAATCAATGCATAGACACATTGAACCATCCTTCTTCTTAACAAATAGAATGGGTGCTCCCCAAGGTGACGAGCGTTGAATAAAACCTTTTTCTAGAAGTTCATCTAATTGGGTTCTTAGCTCTTTCATCTCGGTTGGTGCTAGGCGGTAAGGAGCCCATGAAACCGGTGCCGCCCCTGGTGTAACACCCCAATCGCGTAATACAACAACACGCGGCGGAAATATCGGGGAGTCACGTTACAAATTGCTCACAACTACTGGTACTAAATTGTTTCGATATCATTAACATCGTTTTACAAACAAAGAATACATGTAATAGTTCTTTTGTTTTAGAAGTCTAAGGCCCGAATGCAGTCCTATGCGTTGCATGCTTGAACAGTCGAAAACCTGAAACATATGTGAAAAACAGTCAGCATAAAAATGCCGGCGAACACATAGGTTTTATTAGCCAAATAAATGGCAAAACATTTAGTATTGCAATACTTTAACAGCTAGGAGAAATGTCAATTGAAAATAAATCTTGAAGCAAAAAAAAATGGCAAAAATTTAGCATTGCAATACATAATCTTAATTGTGAAAACTCGTGACAAAATAGGTTTGTTTATGGCAATATGATTATTACTAAGTCATTTTTATGCCTTACGTTGTAATCTTGTTTAAATCATCTTAAAAACTCGTTAACATGTTATTAGAAATCCAATCGAGGATTAATAATAATTGTTTTGAAATAAATCAAAACTTCTGTAAGTATTATATAAATCAAATCAATGAGTCATGATAATACTTCAGATATCTTTCTAAGAATCCAACAAATAGATGTGACACCCCAGGAAAACCAGTGAACAGTACAGCTTACCTAGCTTCCTCAGTGAGTGCGTACCAAATTTCGGGACGAAATTTCTTTTAAGTTGGGGATAATGTGACAACTCGAAATTCCAAGATTCTAATTCGTATTTATTGCACGTTCTTGTTTTGTTTAGTTGTTAATTGTGCAAATAATTGGCTAGGGAATTGTATACGCTTTGGTGCAATAAACCGTAGTGTGTGATTGTACATGGTTATGTGTTAACTGTGAGAAACTTGTCAAATGTGTAATCTTGGTGGTGAAACTGTGTAATTAATTGGAATAGTGCACTATTGTAAAATATAATACTTGAGGATGTAGAGGACAATTAGTGGAATTCTAGTAATACATAACCCTAAACTCATTCACTAATCATTCTTTAATCATTTACACAAAACCAAAAGCACGTACTTCATTCTCTAATCCTCTAGCAAGCATCATCACCAAATCATTGGCACAAGATAATCATCACACTTGATTCCTTTTTCTCTAGAATCATTCAAGGTAATCGTTAATGATTTTACGTTGATAAATTGATTGTATCAATTCTTGACTAATTGTTGATTGATTGATACGTACAAAACCCTAGTTCTTCATGTGATAGGTTGTGATTTTGATTTGATTCTGAGTTATTGATGATAATGATTAGTCGTAGGATTGATAGATGGTTCCTGTAATGATATAGTTGATTTTTGTTGATCATGAGTGGATTGATTATGTTTCTGCCGTCACTGTGTTTGATATTAGGGTTAGAAACCAAGAGAAATGTAACTGATCTGATTCATTTGATTCTGTATTGGAACTCACGATTTCTGTCAGAGTTTCGTAACATTGATGCTAATTGTCTGAGTTTATTGATGAATCTATGCCTGAGTTTGTTAAGCACTTAGTCCGAGTTTGTGGAATAACCACCTGGACCGAGTTTATTGATTAATGAAGGTCCGAGTATGTTAGTTAATGAATGGACCGAGTTTAATGGAATTACAATGGTCTGAGTTTAATGTGCTCACTTTGGTCCGAGTATAATGAGTCACATGGTCCGAATTTAATGATATGTGCCAAGGGTCCGAGTTTATTAATTAATACATGTGTCCGAGTTTGAATAATTGAGCATGTCCGAGTTTAATGAGAGTTTCATGTCCGAGTTTAATAGTTGATCATGTCCGAGTTTAAATAGTTGATCATGTCCGAGTTTAAATAGTTGATCAGGTCCGAGTTTACTTGTGGTCCGAGTCTAACTCTCATGTATGATCCGAGTTTAATGACTTGCATTTGGACCGAGCTTAATGACTTGCATTTGGACCGAGATTAATGACTTTGATTTGGTCCGAGGTTAATATGATCTAGCATGTCCGACTTTAATAAGTTTATAAGTAGTCCGACTTTTAAACAGGGGAAGCCCCCCCCCCACACTTGTCTGATGTGTAATTGTCTGATATTGTGTGATTGTTCTGATGATCGAATACTGAATGATATATATATATACATATAGATATACGATTTCATGATATGCATGCAATAAACGATTGTAATAAACTGCTAATAATCAATAACGAATTTGATGATGATGAACACACGATTAGAATAATGTTGTCTGAACTTTATAAGTGACGTGTAACCTGAGTTTAGAACAAACAGTTAAAGCTTACTGCATGTACTATATGTGACTATATGATATTGAATGGTACTACATGATCTTATATGTGCGAATAATTCTTATCATCTCATCCTGTACACAACCCTCACACAGATCACAACTGTTTAGACATAAGTAACATGTAAACCCTACTTGAATGTAACACTTACATCAAATCATGTGCAATGCATCCTAGGTCGTGTGTAACGGACTTAGACGGTTAGCAAACCCTAAAAGCAATAACATACCGAGCAAACCAAGGTGAGTTCACACTCCTACTAAGGCATGGGATTCCCGGGTTGTGGGAATGGGTTAAAGGTTTCAATTGACTTAGAACGTACAAATGATTTCCTAGACTATCACCTACCATGATCCTCGGATGTCAGGATGGTTCCGTAGGTTAGGATAACACCTACGTGGTCATATGCCAATCACTGCCTCGGATGTCAGGCACGCACGTAAAACCTACGTGTACGCATTACTTCTATCCTCGGTACAAAGGATACGTACGTGAAACCCACGTACACCCCCGCGTCTCCTATCCTCGGTTATGAAGGATACGTACGTAAAACCTACGTACACCCCATACGCGCTACTGTTCTCGGAAGAAGAACAGGGATGATACGAGTAGTTGATACGAATAGTCTAGTGGTCACATAACATGGGAAGCCCCCACCTGTATAACTTACTATTGGCCCAGTAGAGCCACCCGTTACTTACTGTTACGCACTTACTTACTGTGAACTCGCTCAACTAGTTTGTTGATCATTCTGTTACATGCCTTGCAGATCGTTAGGTACTTGGAGCTTGCACTGGAGAAGCGGGTCGTTGTGGACAAGGATCGTGGTTTCTACGTTGAACTATTATGACATTTAAAACTATTAACTATTGTTGGATTATTTACTATGCTTCCGCTACACTTTGAAACTATGGTTATGTTTTGAACACCTATCGTATTGGATGGATGGTTTACATTTATTTTACTTAATATTAATTACATGTTCAATATGATTGGTGGCTTGATCCTGGTCAGCCACGCTCCCAAGCGGTGATACTCCGCAGGTGGATTTTGGGGGTGTGACAATAGAGATATGGAAAATTCTACAAAGATTTGGATAATTGAACATTGAAACAATTATACACAAAATCCTAAAGTGATCCAGATAACGCTACAAGAATAATAAAATAAGAACACATATATATAGGAAGTACCAGCGGCGTATCCACCATGTTCTTATTTTATTATACCCGTTTCGTTATCTAAATCACAACTACCACATAACACATAAATCGTCAACTTGCACCAACTCGTAAACACGCATTTAAAGCACACAATGAATCCAATCAAGGACTCCAATATCAGTACTTTAAACATCCTACAAGTATCAACCTATGAAGATAGATAGATGCTATAAGGATTCGGTTCCTGTCACATTGTCTACTCACATACGCATAACAAAGCTCAAAAGACCAAGAGTTCAAGTGTTGAAGCGGTTCCTAGTGTAACGGATACTATGTTAGCGAATCGACACCTAAAATCGGAAGATCGGGTAGAATGAGGTCTTGTAAGCCTAATGAGTATTGGAACTCATGTGATATGGTTTAACAAAGCCTACATTCTAAATCGGAACCTACCCTAAGTGCTTATGACCCATTACGACCCATTAAGGTAGCTTACGCCACTTTAACGCGTTGTTCGCGTGAAAGCGCGTTCGAGATGCCTAACTAGTCGTATGACAAGTATTATATGCCTTAACATATCTAATTATGTTATATAATCAGTTTAGATGTCAAAACATGTGTTACATATGCTTAAAATGAAATTATGCGAAAAAAGGGCATTTTGGTCATTTTCCTAAGGCATATAAACTACCTATCATACAACTAA
This sequence comes from Helianthus annuus, assembly GCF_002127325.2. NCBI lineage: Eukaryota > Viridiplantae > Streptophyta > Magnoliopsida > Asterales > Asteraceae > Helianthus > Helianthus annuus. Next base: position 156,362,701 of record NC_035449.2, on the reverse strand, counting down.
CCAAACAAAGTGACCATAAGGTAAAACCTCGGAAGGTTATTCCCTATACAACTATGGTCACATAACATGTTTGGTCGGATCCTAATGATCGACCAAACGGGTCGGGTTCGAAACTCTAAGCGGTTGTTTAGACAGCTTACCTTACGACCCTATATAAGCACTAAACTAAAAGTGACGAGTTAAACATGTTAAAACATGTTTAACGAAGTTTGAAAACAAGTTTGATATCAAAACAAAGGGTTTTGATACCCAAGAATAGTTTGGTTGCAAAATACGTATAAACGCGTATTTTGACCGAAACTATGACTCGTCACCACACCTAATAACGTGGTAATCAGTAGGTATAGTCACTAGGGACTATACCCATCGTGATTACGCTCACGTTGCGAAGTTCAAACGAACTTCGTTAGGATCATAACCTGGTCAAAGCAGAAAGTCAAACACAGTTTGACTTTTTGGCTTAAAAACGCATAAAAGTACGAACGAATACTTACAAAAGGTCCAAGCTAGGAGATTTGATCCAAAAATTCTCAGGTATGAAGATTTGAGCTTCAACTTAGAGAGCATTCAGATCAAGTGTGAATGAAAATGAAAGTGGGGGTGGGTTTATATAGGATTTCCAAAGCCGTTAAGATCGTTCCTCGATAAACGAGCATTAATCTGGACCGTCCATGTGTGCCCCTTGTTTTAGAATACCATGGGTGCCTTAATACAAGCCCATAGACTTTTCAAAACCATTTGCAAATGCTAAAAACCAGCTGCTAATTGAAATCAGCTTGTTTTGCTGATCTGATGGGCTTACACGCCCCGCGTAAGCAGAGACCTCTGCTTACTCGCCCTGCCTAAGACAACTATGGCAGATTGTCAACTTTGGTCCCTGAATGTGCAAAACATGGTTTTCGATGCATTTTTGACACGTTTAAGCCCCGTTAACCGCATTTCAAGGCTCTAAAATGAAGTTAAAGTATAGGGAACTTAAAATATGCTCAAAAATATCTCGGATGTCGGTTCATTTGGCGGTACGGTTGCGTTGTTCGGTTAATTACGACGAAACATGAACGGACGCGAAAAACGATCCAAACTACGCGACGAATGAAATTTAATCATGCCAATCACTAAAATAAAATATTTTAATGATTACATAAATTTTTGGATGTCCGGATATATACAGAACGTAAGATATGCGCGAAAATGCAAACTTATGCAATTTTTGACGCTTTTAGTCCCTATTGATCAAACAAGTTTATTTTTGCGCACCAAACACCTCAAAGCCTGTTTCTAAGGTATGAAAAGGATATTTAGGGTATGATTAACTTATGATCAAGTTCCGGAATGTTCGATACTATGTGACTCAGCAGACTTTCGCAGTTTGACGCAAATAGTCCCTGAGTGTGAATAAACTTGTTTTTGACACACCAAAGCTTTCAAAACTTATTTCTAAGTTATATAAAAGTTATTTAATGTATGTTAAGTCACTGTTCCGGAGTGTTTTCCGCATTAAACTGATTACGTTTACGTATCAGTTCGCGTATAACTTTCCAGAAAGCGATTTAAGGCTTGAAAATGAACTAGAATCAACACGTGAAATTGTAAAACACAAATAAACAAATTTTGAGACAAAAACACATTGTTTCTTTGATAAAAGATAGTGTCCTACATCGTGTGTGTTTACGGAGCACAAGTGTCACAATCTCCCCTACTTCAGGAAATTTCATCCCGAAATTTATTCGAAGGAGACCGTAGAGTGGAATTGAAACAACTGATGGATAAGCAGATTGCTAGATCCCAAAGATTCGGAGCATCATTTGGAAATTTTAGGGAATTCAAAATGTGATTTGGGATATCCAAAGTATCTTAAGGTATTCAACCCTTTGAAACTTGTGAAAGTCGAGTAGTGTTCAAAAATCATTTAAGTATGGCACTATGTTGTACTAGGCTCCTAGTGTAATTCCTAGCAAATAAAGGGGTGTACATTCAAGCCCTTCACGTACACACTTTCTAATGTCCCGCGAGGTACCTCCTATGTACCATGAGCATCCCATGCATAGGAGACGGGTCAACATACCTATGGCATCAAGATCGTCACCTTTAACACCATATTATACTCCCGGTCGGCTGGATTTGAGTTAATGAATGTACTTGTTCTTGTCCATCGGAAATATCCACACAAATAACAATTAAACACATAATCACATAATGGTCCAAGATAACATAAAATCACCAAATGATTTCAGCAACGTTCTGAAGAATAACACAATAAGAACACTTATATATAGGAAATGCCATCGGCGTATCCACCATGTTCTTATCGCATCATACTCCTTCCGTTACCTTAATCATTCTAGATTTTATGCCACCATACTTAACAAGGCTTACTATGATTCTCATGCGTCGAATCTCATAATTAAGTGTGCACCCATAATTACTCGTTTCGTCGCACGGTCCACATAGCTCCTCTTGTTAAGCGAGGGTAAACAAATAATAAGGTCGAACTATCATCTAAATCTAATAAACATTGTCACCACATAACATCTGTCAAATCGAATTGTATTTCATACTAGCAATGATAGCACTACTTATTTTGCATACAACAAATTTAGTAGTAGGTATTTTATTCTAGTATGAATATTTATATATATGTTTCATACTTAACCAAACAGGTAGAATGCAACATATACTAATCATACATTAGCATCATAATGTAAGCATATCAAGAAAATGTTTTCAAATCATGCGCTAGGTATGTTAAGTTAACAAACTAAGTACGTTAAATCAACATACGAAGCAAATTGTATTTATAATCATGTATTATACATATTAGATAAACAAATCATGTATATAATGCTATGATCATAAAAGAGTATTAACTTGTTCATAGTATTCATATTGATCGTGTTACCAAGTTTGTACGAATGCACCAGAGTGCAATCATATTATGCTACATTACAAGATTTAGTTCCTAAAGAACGGAATCCTCAAAATTAGCATGTAATTTGAAATCACACATAGTGTAATCACATTAGAGTTTGAAAATGAAAATTGAATAACAAAGATAAAGATAAACCTCTTGAAATTTATATTGTCATTACAAACATAGTTGAAATATGTACATTGTTTTTGACAATAAACAGAAAATATAGAGGTTCAAGTGATCATAAGCGCCTGATCATTAGGTTGAGACTCGTTGACGTTGAATACTCGTCCATCAGCATTGGCAAGCTTGGGGCAGTTTCGCTTGAAATGATTTAAGTCACCACAATTGAAACATGCTCTCGGGCGAGTCTGAGTAGGGGCTGCTCGGTTCTGGATACGACAGGTCACAGCTAGATGTCCAAATAAACCACAAATTGTACACTGGTGACAAGGGGAATTTGTTGCATGATGATAGTCGCAATGGTTTCACCGAGGTTGCTTTCCATGATAAAATCCTTTAGAGGGTACCGAATTTAGTGGAACAGGTGCAGGAATTGCAAAACTCTTTGAAGTCTTGCGCTTCCTATAATTTTTAGAAAATTCAGCCTTTGTTCTTTTCGAATTCTCATTAGTAGTTTTGGCGTTTCGTTTCTTGTACTCAGAAAATTTAGTGTTAACTTTGATTTAGTCAAATCTTGTTTATAAATCTCGTTTTTGTATTTAGGTTATACAGTGTTGTGGATTTTGTTTTGAAATAAGAGTTGTTTGAGAAATAAACTTGTGTAGTATTTTTGGATGAGAAAATATAAGCCAAGTTAACGGTTTGTATTATAAATTATTTACTTGTTAAAAATTTATTGTTTTTAAAACAAAAATGTTTTGATTTAAAATTTTTAAAATAAAGAAACTTTGTGTTTGAAATTTGGAAAATTCTCATCCAAATGGTAAAAATTTGAAATTTTGAAAGACAAGGGTAGTGTTTTGAAAATGAAATAGGATCTCGTAGTGTCATGAAATGAAATGAGTAACTGGTCCGATAATGCGGATTTGTACCAACACTCTAGCCTTAGACAGAAAACTCGGGGTACAGGCATCCACCCTTCCAGATTGCATGTGTTCACATTATAAAAACCCAAGATTTCGATGAAAAACGTTTGAGAAAAACATTTGAGAAATCTTTTGATACAAATCGTTTGAGATAAAACATGTTTGCGAAATATTTTGATAAAAACATTTAAGAAAACATTTTGAAAAATATTTCAATGAAAACGTTTTGAGAAAACATTTTGAGGGATACCCTAAGGCATGAAGCCTAAGGTTCAGGATAAATCATCTAAGGTTAGATGATTTGTAAATCATAGAGCAGTTGTGGCACGAATAAGGATGAGGATTAGGAAAGAGTTCCTAAGTCTACTCACTTTTGGGTCCTAGGAAGGTTATAAACTAGGTTTAAGGCATGCTAATAACCTAATTCCCTATAACCTAATTCCCTATAACCAGTGCTCTGATACCAATCTGTAACACCCCAATCGCGTAATACAACAACACGCGGCGGAAATATCGGGGAGTCACGTTACAAATTGCTCCCAACTACTGGTACTAAATTGTTTCAATATCATTAACATCGTTTTACTAACAAAGAATACATGTAATTGTTCTTTTGTTTTAGAAGTCTAAGGTCCGAATGCAGTCCTATGCGTTGCATGCTTGAACAATCGAAAACCTGAAACATTTGTGAAAAACAGTCAGCATAAAATGCCGGCGAATACATAGGTTTTATTAGCCAAATAAATGGCAAAACATTTGGTATTGCAATACTTTAACAGCTACGAGAACTGTCAATTGAAAATAAATCTTGAAGCCAAAAAAATGGCAAAAATTTAGCATTTGCAATACATAATCTTAATTGTGAAAACTCGTGACAAAATAGGTTTGTATATGGCAATATGATTATTACTAAGTCATTTTTATGCCTTACATTGTAATCTTGTTTAAATCATCATTAAAACTCATTATTATGTTATTAGAAATCCAATCGAAGATTAATAATAACTGTTTTGAAATAAATCAAAACTTCTGTAAGTATTATATAAATCAAATCAATGAGTCATGATAATACTTCAGATATCTTTCTAAGAATCCAACGTATTGAGATATGGAAAATTCTACAAAGATTTGGATAATTGAACATTGAAACAATCATACACAAAATCCTAAAGTGATCCAGATAACGCTACAAAAATAATAAAATAAGAACACTTGTATATAGGAAGTACAAACGAATAAAAGTACGAACGAATACTTACAAAAGGTCCAAGCTAGGAGATTTGATCAAAAAATTCTCAGGTATGAAGCTTTGAGCTTCAACGTAGAGAGAATTCAGATCAAGTGTGAATGAAAATGAAAGTGGGGGTGGGTTTATATAGGATTTCCAAAGTCGGTAAAATCGTTCCTCGATAAACAAGCATTGATCTGGACCGTCCATATGTGCCCCTTGTTTTAGAATACCATGGGTGCCTTAATACAAGCCCATAGACTCTTCAAAACCATTTGCAAATGCTAAAAACCAGCAGCTGATTTAAATCAGATTGTTTTGCTGATCTGATGGGCTTACGCGCCCCGCGTAAGCAAAGACCTTTGCTTACGCATCCCGCCTAAGACAACTATGGCAGATTGTCAACTTTGGTCCCTGAATGTGCAAAACATGGTTTTCGATGCATTTTTGACACGTTTAAGCCCCGTTAACCCCATTTCAAGGATCTAAATGAAGTTAAAGTAAAGGGAACTTAAAATATGCTCAAAAATATCTCGGATGTCGGTTCATTTGGCCGTACGGTTGCGTTGTTCGGTTAATTACGACGAAACACGAACGGACGCGAAAAACGATCCAAACTATGCGACGAATGGAATTTTATCATGCCAAATCACTAAAATAAAATATTTTAATGATTACATAAAGTTTTGGACGTCCGGATATATTCAAAATGTAAGATATGCGCGAAAATGCAAACTTATGCACTTTTTGACGCTTTTAGTCCCTATTGATCAAACAAGTTTATGTTTGCGCACCAAACACCTCAAAGCCTATTTCTAAGCTATACAAAGGATATTTAGGGCATGTTTAACTTATGATCAAGTTCTGGAATGTTCGATACTATGTCAATCAGCAGACTTTCGTAGTTTGACGCAAATAGTCCCTAAGTGTGAATAAACTTGTTTTTGACACACCAAAGCTTACAAAACTTATTTCTAAGTTATATAAAAGTTATTTAAGGTATGTTAAACCTATGTCACTGTTCTGGAGTGTCTTCCGCATTAAACTGATTACGTTTACGCATCAGTTCGCGTATAACTTTACAGAAAGCGATTTAAGGCTTGAAAATGAACTAGAATCAAAACGTGAAATTGTAAAAAACAATTAAACAAATTTTGAGACCAAAACCCATTGTTTCTTTGATAAAAGATAGTGTCCTACATCATGTGTGTTTACGGAGCGCAAGTGTCACACCAGGCATGATGTCGATCCTGAACTCCACTTGCCTCTCAGGAGGTAATCCAGGTAGTTCATCAGGGAAGACATTTGGGTAATTAGAGATGACTAGAATGTCTTCTATCTTAGGTTTTGGCTCGTCCACTGTCACTTGTGCCATGTAGATGACACAACCGCTCATAAAGCACTTAGATGACAAAGTGTAGACACTTGATCAGGCAATCCATAGTGCGTATCTCCTTGAATGGTGATTGATTCACCAGAAGGGGTTTTGATGTCGACTAGTTTCTTATCACATGCGATTCGGGCTTGGTTATGTGATAAACAATCCATGCCCAAAACTACATCAAACCCCGCCAATGTTATTGGCAGAAGAGATAACGGAAAAGAATGATTCTTAATGGATATAAAACATCCATCAAGAATAGTCGAAGCAGTTTCTAAGGTACCATCAGCAAGTTCTACCTCATATTTAATGTCTAGAGTTTTAATTGGCAGATTTAACAGTTTACTAAATTTATGGTCTACAAAGGATTTACCTGCACCTGAATCAAATAAAACTCTAGCATAAATATTGTTTATGAGGAAGGTACCTGTTATAACATTTGTGACAACTGTCACTTTTCCGTACATTCTGTACACTAACTAAACAGTAATCTGTGCTTAAATAATTGTGCATGATCTAGTTTACAAGACAAATGAAATTTCTGATTTCTGTTATATACATACAATGGCATTTCATGTTACAAGACTTTATTGGTTGCTACATGCAACACAAGATAGTTCTAATAATACGCAGAATAGAATTGACACCACTACCAGACAAACTAAAAATGCTGATGAAGTTCAGTACATAGGCAGATGGTATTTTAAGGCCCAGTATGAGCCAGAGACCAAATGATACACTAGTATAGTGTGTAGGGAAGTAAGGACCCCAAAATTGCATGCCTAAGTGATAGATAAAGTGCCGGAAAGTGCCTAAAACTCACGTAAAGTGCAGAATTCTGCATAATACAGCAAAATTCAGCTTTTTAACAAGCTAGTAATGTGCAAAAATATGGCAAAATGGTCCTGTATGCTTTCCTAAGTGTCAGGAATTAAAAGTGTCACAAAAGGGTACTTAAAAATCACTAAACAGAATAACTTGACACTTTAACGAACCGGTATTTAACCGAACAACCGGACATAACCCGGAACACCAAAATATTACTAAAAGCATTGTTTTATTATTTTTGAGCTAGTTATGGTTCCCGAACACCCTAACATACTACATACTACATAATGCAAGATACACATAAAACACTAGATGTTACACTTAACCTCCAACTAATTTTCTAATTTACCATCAAAGTTACACATGGGCCCCCTCCCCCTCCATATTCACGGCACCAAGATGTGGGCCACCCTAAAATCTTTCTCAATCTTACTAATTCTTATCTAATCTTAATTGATTTGGTGAAAAGATCAAGTATGTACTTATGAAGACATAGGAACCAATGTGTAAAACCCAAAACTAGATTATAAGTAACATTCATCTTCCACACTTAACCTCACCACTTCTCTCACTCTCTTCCCCTCTCTCACGGCCGTAAGTAGCCCCACACACCACCACCATTTTTGATCACCATCCATCCAATCCAAGACCATTTTGAGGTGTAAGGTGCAAGATTAGAAGGCTTGGTGCTTGAAGAACTTGAAGGACCTCCCTTGCTAGCTTTTATCCACTCGATTTTCATCTTGTTCTTCCCTAACTTGAAGCTAGTAGTAAGATCCTTTTTAACACTTGTTGCTTCATATTTTTGGTGGTTAAAAGTTGTAGTATGTTGATTAACACAAGAACACTAAAAGACTTGAACTTGAATCTTGAAACATAAGATGAAAATATGATGAAATCTTGTTGAAATGATGTTGTTTAGTGCATGAATGATATTTGTTTGTTGATTTCTTGAGATGATGATGCTAATCATCACATGAAGCTTGATAAACAAAATGATTTCTTGAAAAGTAATAAACAAAGTGAACTATTAAACTTGTAGATCCAAGATTAATGAATGATTTTCCAAGAAAACCAAGTTCAAAATATGATTTTTGAAAGATCATGGTCTTTACTAAACTTACACCATTTTTAGTGGGAAAGCAAGTGTATAATTACTAGAGAAACAAGAAGGTTTAATAAAGAAACATTTTTGTAAAATATGTTTACAAGTTGTAAACATCTAAAATCTTCAAAAATGAAGTTTACCAAGTAGTAAATATATTTTGGAGGGTAACTAGGGCTACTAAACACTTTACCAAGTTACTACGCATTTTTGTTAAAAAGATCAAGTTCATGTTATTATGTAAGTTGTATAGTCTTTGCACTTGGTAAGTGTAAGATGATTAGTGATTTGTTGTTGATTGTTTGGATGATTTTTGAAAAGAAAATGATATGCTAAATAGCATGGACACCTCCATTTTCAAAGGAAACTATGGCAAAATTTTCTAAAAATTCAAACACTTAGAAAAATATTTTCTAGACAAATATTTACAAGTGTATTGTGAACTATGCTTTTCAATATAAACTTTGCCATAAATTCTAATACAAAAATACAAGTATTGGAGGTGGGTTTTTATAAACAAAAATGGATAAATATGTATTTAGAATATATATTTACATTAAAGTCATTGTGTGTGATTATGTGAAATAGTTATATTATTTTAGGGTAAAATAATATAACTTAACCAAGAATTTACAATCCAAAATAATACCAAAGATCACAAGGAATGAAATATAAGTTACACACTTAATATTGAAACCGAATGATAAAACGTAACTTATAAAATATTCCGGAAAATACTCTTACAAATATATTTTTGGAAAGTATTATTTTGGATACAAGAAGTGAAAATATTGTTTTTGTACATATTACCAAGTTATGTCATATTTTCAACAAGAAGAAAAATATATTAGTTTTGGGAGATATAAATATATATTTTCTTGGAATACATTGTTTTTGACAAAACAAGTTTAAATATATTTTCTAAAGTAAGACTTGAAAATATATTATTTCGGAACTACAAATAAAAGAATACGAAAATACACATATATGGAATACTCCCATCCTTGGGAAGGAAATGCGAAAATAAATACTTGAGAAGTATTATAACTTCGGAAAATGTTAAAGACATAAAGGAAATGTAACTCAAACATGAATACTAAGGCAAGGCACGGCCCGCTCGTCTAATAGACCCTAGCACATTGTAGGTAGTTGTGTTTGCTGACGAGAATTGAGTTACGAGTACTGAAGATGCAAAACAGTGAGTTCATGCTCCCCCTTTTCTTTAACTGTTTTTGGTTTTATAACTCTCGGGGTGAAATACATGTTACAAATACTTGAACGGTATGAAATGCCTATGAAATACTAGATCATGTGAGCATAGACTAAATACAGAAATGCCATTAATACTTAATTAGGGACTAGGGTTAGATCTAACGGGTACGGCCGAACCCCACTCATGGTCACTGACGTGTGCGTGACTACACATATTTTTACAATGAAATTACACACGATTTGGTTTTAAATTTATAAAAGTGATTATTACTTTTACATCAAAACACACACGAAAGAGGCAAGTGTACCCCGTCATATATGTAGTAAAGTATCGGTAAGAACCAAGTATCGATCCACGGAAATGGGCGGAGAAATAATACTAGACCTTTGCCACTAAATTACCGGTAAAAACATAAGTTGTTTTGGTTTTACTTAAACTAAAGTAAGCATAAATAAATACTTATAAAACATAGTAAATTATATATAAATAGCCTTGCTTAATACACAACCAAAGCATGTCATCTAAGTCAGTTTTGGCACTAGAAGCATTTGGTCAATTTTCCATTTTAAGACAATTAGTATCCCTTTCGGGAATCCTAACATGACAATCATTCGGAAAGTTAAAACGATAAACACACTTTAACCACCTAAAATTGTTCTTTAACGTGCAATTGATAAATGTCTACAAAAAACTCCTAAAAATAAGTTAGTCATCCGTTAGGAGTTTTCTAACCTCACTTAATCAAGGAAAGCGACACCGATAAACACAATGCAACCACCGAGACAAGCATAAACTAGATTAAATCACAACCGAGTTCATTTTACAAATCTTGCGGATAAATTCACTAAGATAGCAATTTTGGCCGAAACTACTAACTAAGCTAACAAATCATGGCAAGAATTCATAACAACACCATCTAACCCGTTAGAGTCCTTCTGTGAGGGCAAGCTTTCTTGATTAACAATAATTACATTTTATTAAACCACTAACCATTTCTAGTATCATGGTGCCCACATTTTAACCAAGTTAAACTAGTTAACCAAATTAAAAGTTTACTAATACATGATTAATTAAGCTTCATTTTTCAACTATCTTAACTAACCAAGCACCAATCATCCAACACAATTACTTATAATCAAGAAATCAATATCAATAACAAGGTTGCAAACTAATCATCAAAGATAATCATAGAAAATACTTCAAAATGTCATTACAAACAAAGATTAACATACTAATGGCTATAATCAAGCAAGGGATTGTTGTGTTTTTGCCCTAAGGCTACAATAATACATAAATATTAATCTAAATGCTTGAAACATTAACAAAATTCTGGAAAGATTAGAAATCCAAACCATAAACAAGCACAAGATTAAGAATCTGGAAGATAACGAAGCTTATCGGCACAATGTGGCTTGAATCTGAGTGAAAATCAGAAGCCTCCGGAGCCTGAAAATCACCAGAATCGTTCCCAAAATGTCCAGAGTTACGAACAGAATGTTTCTGTTCTGTTTTTATATTTTTTCAATGTCGCACGGTCGTTCTTCCTGTGGCACGACCGTGCACTTTAAGCAATTATTGGGGATGGTCCACCATACTGCATGACGTCATCAGATCGTTGACCAGATTCGATATCGCACGACCGTTCTTCATATGGCACGGTCGTTCATTACCGGGTTCTTGTTGCACGCCTGGTCGCACTGGTCGTTCAATTCCGAGGCTGGCTGGATCATCGGATCCGCACGGGGTGCACGATCTGGAACGACCGTGCATTCCCGGGTTGGCCTTCAAAACCCTGCACGCGGAGTTGCACCCTCGTTCACTGCCGGGCCTTTCATGATTTATCGGAGATGCACGGTCGTGCATCAGGTCGCACGACCGTTCCACACGCCTAGGTCAGTTTTCTAACAGAAGGTTCGCAGCTTTGTCGTTTTGTCCGGAAAGTCCTCGTTTTCGCTATCATCTTGTCTGGTATGCTGTTTTAGGCCTGTAAACAAAAGTGTAGATAATTAAGTATCCGAATGACGGTTTTACGGCCGAAAACGCATAAAATAGGGGTAAAACGGGGGACTAAAATATGTGTAAATTAGCGAATATCAAATCTCCCCACACTTGAACCTTGCTTGTCCTCAAGCAAGCTGAACTAAAAAGCAATAAAAGACAGAAACAAACAAGAACGATAATTTACACACTATTTTATTGAAAACTACTATAAATGGTTAGCCGGTTTGTCGAAAGACAACATCAAAAGACTCAAACCCAACAAGCATATGCAATTATAAAGCGACAACCAAAAAGCCGTGACTTCACATTTAATTGACTCAACAAGATAATCTTCACACGACTCACAATGTTCACACACACTCGGTTTTATTTATGAAACATACATAAAATGTGTATGTGCAAACACTCAATGCCTCGTCAATGAAATATGCAACATCATAAGCTTGTCATAAGATCTCGTCTCCACCAACTAACATGCAAACAAGTGTAAATCAAGAGGTCTTTACGGGTTGTAACGTTAGGCTTGGGCGAAGGGTATGGAACTGGACATATAAAGTGGCGAAAATGGCTAAAACTCGGTAGTAGCGTTTAACTAGCAACAAAATATACAACTATACATACAAATGCCTTAAAAAGGCGACTATTGCGCAATCGAGCTGATCAACGAAATTTTAACATTTAAGCATTCAAAATTGCTTGATTTTTATCAACTTCACCCTATTTTAGGGTGTTTTTTTTTTTACACTAACTAATTATACAGTAAACTGAAACAAACGCTAGTTAAACGATTATTTTGTCCGAGTTTCAACACTAAAAAGGTTTAAAACATACAAAGGCTAAATTTGGCTAAGTGGGCGATAATGTGGATAAACAAAGGTAAACGGGAAGGCTCGACATGGTTAATCCTAAAGGGTAATATAAGGTGAACGGGGAGCACAACACAAAGAACAAGGTTTACAACAAAGGGGTAATCTAAGTGCCTCTATCACTTTTACACAAATCCACAAGTTCATGGTCTTAACAAGCATACTAGTGACAAGTTCTAAATTACACATAACATCCGGCTCACTCCTATATCCGAAATGAACAAATATATAACAATAGGCTCAAATATGCTCACGTAACGGATGGAATGGGTAAAAGTGTGAAAACTATCATGTAAGTCTTTCTTTGTTTGTCACGCTTTCCGGTTTCCTTTTTCAAAAATATTTTGCTTGTCGAGTTTTTATCAAGTCCGATGCTTTCTAAAACACAATCAACCGGTTTATTTACTAAAATATATACAAAATACAGGTATTTTTGAATGATTTTTCTGATTTTCTGATTTTTTTTTAACATATGAGGACAAACAAAGTTAACAAAGTTAACCCCCTCCCCACACTTGAACTTCGCATTGTCCCCAATGCGAGACCCGAAATATAGAGAAAAGGATAACAATACTCCCCTCAAGATGATGTTGATGCAACGAGGCTTCCGAAGCTGTATCTGTCACGTACTCCGGTCCAAAATCCAATAGCCCAAAACCTGCAAGTATGTCACATGTGCACCAAAATAGAACAGAAACAGAAAAATCACAAATCAACCATAATATACATAAATATAAATACTAGCAATCCCAACAAAGACATAACATAAAAACTAAAGTAAAGAGTCTGAAAAATAAAGCATACATAACCGGTGTTTGAAATAACAGCAAAAATAAACACCCAAAACAAAGTACTGAAATACTAAAAACAACCACCAACTATCACTCCACCGCTCCTAAGCGTCATCACCATCATCGTCTCTAGTAAAGGACGGACCCGCATCGCCATAACCAGGGGGTTCCACGGTGGGAACTGTGGAGGGTGCTGAAAGTAGTCGGGGTATGCATGATGCATCTCCCCGAAAAGATATGAAAATCCTGCACTCACCCCCTGATATAAACTCTCCAGGCTATGCCTAAGCTGATCCTGAGTGGCCCTGAGCTGATCTTGACTAGCCCAGATCTGGTCCTGTCTAGTCCTAATCTGGTCAATGTAAGTCCCATGCTGCTCCTGCGTAACACGTATCTGCTGGAACTGCTGGTAAAACTCTGGCCAATCCTGATGCTGGTGGTAATCATGGTGCTGCGGCTCATGTGGCGGTGTCTGTGGCTGATGTGGTGGTGTGTGCAGTCCGTGCTGCTGAACTGCGTGCTGCTCCTCCATTTCTACATCCTCTTCGTCTGCTGGAAGTAGGGGTAACGGGTCCTAGACCTCGTTGTTGAGCCCCCTCAACCTATCCCCCCTATCTAGTTCTACAATCAACCCCATGGCCTTTAGTGACCTAATGTCGACATGAACCCCCTCGGTTATCAGAGTGAGACCCTGAAGCACCTCCTCAGTCATATAGCGTTCATTGTACGCTATTTCGGTCACATACTGACCGCCATGTATCTGACTGTTCGGAGTCCGCCCCGAACACTTGACGAAGTATTCAGCCATTCGTGCGGCTAGGTTGATAGGTGCTTTCTCGACCAACGCATATAGAAAGATCAAATCTGGTGTTGGACAGTTACCAAGACTGTCCATGCGACCGCATATCGTATGGCTAAATACATGGTGCATCACTCGCACCAAAGGGTCTCTGAGTCGCGAGGCCTTCGACATCCTCGGGTTGTAGGGGTCCCCAACGGCATTTTCAGCCCAAAATGCATCCCGTTCTGCATCAGAAGGGAAGGTGAACTGATCTGTGAAGACATCGGTATTATCCATGTCGTCCCTAGTATAAATCCCGAGCCTTCTACCCAAACGACCAACCGACCACGTGTGCCATCGACCACATAACCTGAAAGCTACCCGCTCCTTGTGGCGGAATTTGGGTCTTCGATGAGCAACCGACTTTTCATAGGCATAAGATGCGAAGAACTCTATGGTCAGCTCCAGGTAAACGGGTCGGTTGCAACCGACCAGATTTGCAAGCGGGCGACTCATCATCTCGTCTAGTCTGTCATACTGATTGAGTTCCTGCATCACTTCCCAATCCAACCATCGGGGGACTCCGAACTGCCCCTGGCGTGCCAATAATGCGTCTCGTTTCGGGATGCACAAAGCCTCTCGATCATTGTTGGGGTCGAATTGAAGGAAAGGATGGTCCACCTGTATGAGAAATAACATTAGAGAGATGGAAACAGGAAAAATTTGAATCAAAAACAGCCGAGCAGCCAATTATGAAGAACCTGTGAATTCTGATCTGGGCATATGGCACGGTCGTGCGACGAGACGCACGGTCGTGCGTCGCTGATGACAAGCACCATCTGCCCAACTCTGTCGGAACTGCACGGCGTGCGACCAACGGCACGACCGTGCAACACCGACCAACAATCAAATCATCGTGAATCAACGGCGAGGCACGACCGTTCCATACAAGGAACGTCTGTGCGACTGCGTTTTCTGCAGATTCTGACCCAGGTTCTAAGTAGCCCGATTTTTTCACAAATCATCAAGTTTTTACACAAACTGGGGTCAGAAAATGCATCGGATGTTCACGATATGCAAGATTCAAACAAGGGTTAGGGTTTCGATTTGTTTGTGAAGAGAACCCTAAAAATTCCTTGAAGAATCGGAGGAAATCTAACCTAGAAAGCAAAGAAACAGATAATCTACAACTAGGAACGTACCGTGCGAAGTAGGGTGTGAGATCGTGCGAAGAACCGTGCGATTTGAAGTAAAAACGGTCTGGAACGGCCTAGTGCGACTAGGGTTTCGCGAATTGTGAATGGGGGCTGCAGATGAGGGTATTTATAGTACCAAATGACAAAAGTGCCCTCAGCCAGACGCACGGTCGTTCGACCTTTCGCACGATCGTGCGTCACCGACATCGCTCAATCCCAGTCAACTATTCTCGAAGATGCACCGAGGGTGCGATCCACCGTGCCGGCCCTCGGAAACGCACGGTCGTGCGGCCCGAGGAACGACCGTGCAACAGCTGCAGATCAGAATTTTCCACAGAAGCCATTTCCAGCAACTGTTTTGGCCGTTTTTCGCCATTTTTTCAACACGCCAACTGTTCTAACAATATTGCAACATAGAACCTTCGCTCGGCACGAATAGAAACTATACAAACTTACAGAAACTACCAAATACTCCTAAATTACGCTAAAACTACAAAAAACATAAAAGCGGACAATTTTACCCTTATAGCGCCAAAGACGCTCCTGCTACAATTTTGTCGGCGAGTCAGTAGTATAGACTCATGCTAAATTTTTTTCGACGAGTCGATAGCAAGACTCCAAGCTAAAACTAGAAAAATTCCTAAAAAGACGATACTACCCCTAAAGCGCAAAATACGCTCTTGCTACATTTTTGATCCGCGAGTCAGTAGCGTAGACTCTCTCCTCCCCACACTTATGTGTGCGGGGTTTGGGGCTCAATTACCTCCACCGCCGACTCTATCGGCCCGGTAACGTACAACTTCAACCGGTGACCATTTACCTTGAATGTAACGCCATCCGCGTTCTCTATTGCAACAGTCCCATACGGAAATACCTCTTTAACTGTGTATGGGCCTGTCCAACGTGAATGAAGCTTTCCGGGAAATAAGCGCAACCGCGAGTTGTAAAGAAGAACAAGATTGCCCGCTTGGAATTCTTTGTGGTCCTTCAAGCGTTTATCGTGCAATCTCTTCGTGCGCTCCTTGTACAACACGGAGCTTTCATAAGCGTGTTGTCGCAACTCTTCCATTTCATGAATCTGGAGAAACCGGGCTTCACCTCCGGCTTTTAGGTCCAGATTTGCGGTTTTTAGAGCCCACATCGCTTTATGCTCCAACTCAACCGGTAAATGGCATGCCTTTCCGTACACAAGCCTAAAGGGAGTAGTCCCAATAGGCGTCTTATAAGCCGTACGGAAAGCCCACAACGCTTCATCAAGCTTATCCGACCAATCCTTGTGGTTTGCACCTACTGACCGCTCAAGGATTCTTTTCAGCCCCCGGTTTGTGACTTCCACCTGCCCGCTTGTCTGTGGATGATAGGGCGTGGATAAACGGTGATGCACACCGTAACGGGACAAAGCTCTCTCGAGCTGGGTATTGCAAAAATGCGTCCCTCTGTCACTGATAAGCGCTTTCGGAGCGCCGAACCGGGCAAATAAGCTTTTCAAAAATCTCACGACCACCCTAGCATCATTGGTGGGTAAGGCCTGTGCCTCCGCCCACTTCGATACATAGTCAACTGCGACCAGGATGTACTTATTACCTCGTGAGGGGGGAAATGGTCCCATGAGGTCTATCCCCTAGATATCAAAGACTTCACAAACCTGAATCGAGTTCTGAGGCATTTCATCACGTGCCGATATATTTGTCGCCCTCTGGCAAGCATCGCACGCTCTAACCCAACTCTGCGCATCACGAAATATAGTCGGCCAATAAAACCCGGAATCCAACACCTTCTTGGCGGTAAAGTTGGCTCCATGGTGGCCTCCGGTAGGTCCCTCGTGACAGTGGCGCAGAATATCGGTCGCCTCCTTCCCTGAAACACATCTCCTAATCACCTGATCAGCACCAACCCGAAACAAGTAAGGGTCATCCCAAATGTAGTGCTTGACATCCGAAAAGAATTTCCTCTTTTGCTGGTGAGTCAACCCTTTAATCAGAATCCCGCAAGCAAGGTAGTTCGCAAGGTCCGCGAACCATGGCGACTCATCGCATATCTCAACACTCATCAAAGACTCGTGTGGGAAGTTGTCATTTATGGAATCCCAACGCGCGTCCACGATGTCTCCATGCTCTAACCGAGATAGATGGTCAGCCGCTACATTCAACGCACCCTTTTTATCTTGAATTTCAATATCGAACTCCTGCAGCAACAAGATCCACCTGATCAGACGCGGTTTAGCGTCCTGTTTGCTGAAGAGATATCTGATGGCAGCGTGATTAGTATACACAACGGTTTTCGAAAGCACCAAGTACGATCTAAATTTGTCAAATGCGAAAACGACCGGCAAGAGCTCTTTTTCTGTCGTGGTATAATGCTCCTGAGCGTCGTGAAGAGTTTTGCTCGCATAGTAGATCGGGTGAAAGTGCTTTTCTCTCTTTTGGCCAAGAACGGCCCCTATAGCGTAATCACTCGCGTCGCACATAATCTCAAACGGCAGACTCCAGTCGGGTGCAACTAAAATAGGGGCCTCAATCAACTTTTGCTTGAGAAGGTCAAAAGCTCTCAAGCAATCATCTCCAATTATGAACGGAGCGTCTTTCTCCAACAAACGGGTCATGGACCTAGCGATCTTTGAAAAATCCTTGATGAATCGCCTATAGAACCCCGCATGACCAAGAAAGCTCCGTATCGCTCGCACAGAGGTAGGAGGCGGAAGTCGTGAAATGATATCCACTTTGGCTGGATCGACCTCCATACCAGCATGCGAAATCTTGTGTCCCAGAACTATGCCCTCCTTCACCATGAAGTGGCACTTTTCCCAGTTCAGGACAAGATTCGTCTCCTTGCACCTCTTCAACATCCTTTTCAAATTTTCCAAACAATGATCGAAGGAATTCCCAAATACCGAAAAGTCATCCATGAAAACCTCCATAGAATCCTCGATCATGTCATGAAAAATTGCAACCATGCATCTCTGGAAGGTCGCTGGTGCATTACACAGTCCAAAAGGCATCCGCCGGTAGGCGAACGTGCCGAAGGGACAGGTAAAGGTAGTCTTCTCCTGATCCTCAGGAGCGATAGGAATTTGGAAATATCCAGAGAACCCGTCCAAGAAACAGTAATACAACTTCCCCGACAGACGTTCCAACATCTGGTCGATGAATGGAAGCGGGAAGTGATCCTTACGAGTAGCATCATTGAGTTTGCGGTAGTCAATGCAAACTCGCCATCCAGTGAAGGTACGGGTAGGAATTAGTTCATTCCTATCATTCGAGACTACAGTCATACCACCTTTCTTAGGTACAACCTGCACTGGACTCACCCACACAGAGTCCGAAATAGGATATATCATCCCGACATCCAACAACTTAATCACCTCCTTCTTCACCACGTCCTGCATATTTGGATTTAAACGCCTCTGATGCTGTGCACACGGTTTGTACTCGTCTTCCATCAGAATCTTATGAGTACAGAAAGAAGGATTGATGCCTTTGATATCCATGATTTTCCATGCAATGGCTCTCTTATGAAGTCTCAGAACCTCAAGAAGCTGATTTTTCTCAACCTTTTTCAATGATGCCGAAATTATGACCGGTAAGCGACGCTCCTCGTCCAGAAATGCATACTCGAGATATGGCGGGAGTTCTTTCAACTCCAAAGGCGTCGGATCATCAACCGAAGGCTTTGCTTCCTCCTCATTTACATGGTCAAATTCTAGAAACCTCTCCGGACTCTAGGAACCATCGTCACCAATCTGATAGACTGGCTGCTCGAAATCGTGGCCCTCCTGCGTAATGCCAATCAGGTCCCCACACGACAGACGTGTGTCCGAATCAATCTCGTCAACAGTGCTTTGAAAATGAGAGCACACACATGCGTCGACAATGTCGACATAGTAAAGCATGTCATCGTGACTTTGCGGATGCTGCTTTGATCTTTTAATATCAAATGTCACGTGCTCGTCATTTACTCGGAGCGTGATTTGGCCAGCTGCCACATTAACAATCGTCCTCGCTGTGTTGAGGAACGGGCGTCCAAGTATTAATGGCACTCTTGAATCTTCGTCCATGTCAAGGATAACAAAGTCCACGGGGAAAACAAATTTATCGATTTTTACATGCATGTTTTCCACAAATCCGCGCGGATACTTTATTGAGCGGTCTGCCAACCGAATGCTCATCCTAGTGGGTGACGGCTCACCCAGATCCAGCTTTGTAAAAACCTTATACGGCATAAGGTTGATACTCGCTCCCAAGTCAGCCAATGCATGGCTAACAGACATGTTTCCAATCAAACACAGGAGCGTAAAACTACCAGGATCTCCCATTTTCGTGGGCAGACGGTTTTGCAGAACGGCGGAACAAGTTTCATTCATCACCACACATGATATATCCTCGAGCTTCTGTTTATTCGAGAGGATATCCTTTAGGAATTTCGCATACTTTGGCATATGGGCCAGGGCTTCAACAAACGGTATATTAATGTGTAGTTGCTTAAACAACTCAAGGAACTTACCGTATTGCTCTTCGTTCTTCTGTTTCTTCAGCCTGCCTGGATAAGGTACTGGAGGAGTGTAATCTTTGACCGGCTCCTGGACTTGTGCTGTACTTGCTGGGCGTAGCCTGGCTTGCACCTCGTCCGGTGTGTCAGTCGGGACCGCTTCAGTGATCGGCGATGAGTCCGATATGACGGGTCCGGTAGTTTTTCCACTCCTGGTCATGATCGCATTCACATGCCCGCCCGGGTTTGGTTCTGTATTACCCGGAAGATCACCTGGGGGCCTTTTGGACATCATCTGCGCCAGCTGACCAACCTGATTCTCGATATTCTGAATCGAGGCTTTCCGACTCCTCATTTCTCCCTCGTTAGCTAGAAAATGATCTTCGCTTTGTTGGTATCGTTTTTCGGAGCTAGAGAGAAGCTGGGCCATCATATCCTCCAGCTTGGAACTAGACTGAGGGCCCTACTGCGGGGAGCTACTCCCAGTGCCCTGATTCTGGTACGAATATGGACGCTGCTGGTAAGGTTAGTTGTACTGCTGGTACTGCTGACCCTGCTGGGGCGCTGGAGCACGCTGAGTGAACCCCAATGGGTTCTGATTTCCTGTGTTCGCTCGCCACCCAAAATTTGGGTGATTTCTCCAACCGGGATTATAGGTGTTACTGTACGGGTTGTTCTGCGGCCTCACTTGATTACTCACGAAATCTACTTCTTCGTGGCCCTCATTTACGACTCCCTGAAAACATGCCCCAGGCTCGTGTGACACTCCGCACTGGTCACATCCCGAGCCAGCATGCGCAATCATCTGGGACCTGTCGAATCTCGATGCAAGAGCCGAGATTTGTGCAGTAATGGCCGTGTAGTCGTCTACAGCATGAACTCCTAAGCGAGATGATGATGATGATGCCCGACCTGAATCTCCATCCCGACGCGAGCTGGATTTCAACGCAGCTTTTTCTATAATATCATACGCTTCAGTCGGCGTCTTAGTTCCTAGATCGCCTCCCGCGTTCACATCTAATCGCTCCTGCGTATTATAACTGAGCCCCTGATAAAACGTCAAAACCAGCTGTCGCTTGGAGAAGCCATGATGTGGCACATCAATCAACAAATCCTTGAATCTCTCCCAAGCCGCATGCAACGACTCGCCCTCGTCCTGGCGAAAGGAAACAATCCGGTTCCGTAGCTTGTTCGTTTTCTCAGGTGGAAAATATTTCTGCATAAACTGCTCCGCCAACTGATTCCAGGTCCTGATGGACCCGGCAGGAAGTGACATAAGCCAAGCTCTAGCTTTGTCACGTAACGAAAACGGAAACAACCTCAACCGAATCGCATCCTCCGAAACACCTGTAATCCTAAATGTTGAACAAATAGCAATTACTCACGGAAACTCCCTGAAAACATGCTCGACACAACATCCGAAGCATGCGCAATCATCTTGTCGAATCTCGATGCATTTGTGCAGTAATGGCCGTGTAACAGCATGAACTGCGAGATGATGATGATTTTGCGCGAGCTGGAAACGCAGCTTTTTCTATAATATCATACGCTTCAGTCGGCGTCTTAGTAGATCGCCTCCCGCGTTCACGTCTAATCGCTCCTGCGTATTATAACTGAGCCCCTCGTCAAAACCAGCTGTCGCTTGGAGAAGCCATGATGTGGCACATCAATCAACAAATCCTTGAATCTCTCCCAAGCCGCATGCAACGACTCGCCCTCGAAATCCGGTTCCGTAGCTTGTTCGTTTTCTCAGGTGGAAAATATTTCTGCATAAACTGCAACTGATTCCAATGGAATGACATAAGCCAAGCTCTAGCTTTCACGTAACGTTCGCAAAACACCTGTAGTTAAGCAGAAAAGCAGCGATATGGGATCTCATGCTCACGTCCGTCAAACTGTATTGAATTCTGCACCATGTTAATAATACTAGATCTAATTTCAAAAGTAGGTGCATCTATAGTGGGCTGAAGGATACTCGGCTCCAGGCCTGCCCTTCCGGGCTGATTTGTTTCATTCAAAGGTCGGTCGTCGTCCGCCATGACGACTCTCTCCTCGTTCCCTGAGCTTTCGTATTCAGAGATTATCACCGGCTCGTCAATTGCGTTGTGCAATGACAAGCGACCTTTCGCGCAACCTCTTACTTCTTCTAAGATTATGCGCTGGTTCGTCAGTCGGCTCAGCAATAGCGGGCGCGGGAGTTGAGGACATCAACCTGCAAACGAAAAACTGACACAATGAATATTATTAATATAATAATGTTGTTTTTTTTTTTGCTGAAAAGAAACAGAATATTATTTTAAATGGGCTGAAAAATATATAAAAGTCCGAAAATGGGCCGAAATTTTTATAAAAATTAAAGCAATGAAAATAATCGAATCGGCTAGTTTAAAAACGATTTTTAAGAGCCGAAAATTCAACGAATAAATGAATAAATAAATCCGGATTAGAACAAATAAATAGAATAAAAATTTACAAGTGTACAAAAGAATCACGAAAATGAATAAATTGAATTAAAAGCAAGAAATATTAACAAATAAATCAACAAATAAATAATCACGAAATTATATACAAATATTAACAAGTATATACACCGATAACACAATGACTCGGGTCGTTCCTAAAACTCGCCATTCCCCTGCAACGGCGCCAAAAACTTAACGTGTGCGTGACTACACATATTTTTACAATGAAATTACACACGATTTGGTTTTAAATTTATAAAAGTGATTATTACTTTTACATCAAAACACACACAAAAGAGGCAAGTGTACCCCGTCATATATGTAGTAAAGTATCGGTAAGAACCAAGTATCGATCCACGGAAATGGGCGGAGAAATAATACTAGACCTTTGCCACTAAATTACCGGTAAAAACATAAGTTGTTTTGGTTTTAATTAAACTAAAGTAAGCATATATAAATACTTATAAAACATAGTAAATTATATATAAATAGCCTTGCTTAATACACAACCAAAGCATGCAATCTATGTCAGTTTTGGCACTAGAAGCATTTGGTCAATTTTCCATTTTAGGACAATTAGTATCCCTTTCGGGAATCCTAACATGACAATCATTCGGAAAGTTAAAACGATAAACACACTTTAACCACCTAAAATTGTTCTTTAACGTGCAATTGATAAATGTCTACAAAAATCTCCTAAAAATAAGTTAGTCATCCGTTAGGAGTTTTCTAACCTCACTTAATCAAGGAAAGCGATACCGATAAACACAATGCAACCACCGAGACAAGCATAAACTAGATTAAATCACAACCGAGTTCATTTTACAAATCTTGCGCATAAATTCACTAAGATAACAATTTTGGCCGAAACTACTAACTAAGCTAACAAATCATGGCAAGAATTCCTAACAACACCATCTAACCCGTTAGAGTCCTTCCGTGAGGGCAAGCTTTCTTGATTAACAATAATTACATTTTATTAAACCACTAACCATTTCTAGTATCATGGTGCCCACATTTTAACCAAGTTAAACTAGTTAACCAAATTAAAAGTTTACTAATACATGATTAATTAAGCTTCATTTTTCAACTATCTTAACTAACCAAGCACCAATCATCCAACACAATTACTTATAAAGAAATCAATATCAATAACAAGGTTGCAAACTAATCATCAAAGATAATCATAGAAAATACTTCAAAATGTCATTACAAACAAAGATTAACATACTAATGGCTATAATCAAGCAAGGGATTGTTGTGTTTTTGCCCTAAGGCTACAATAATACATAAATATTAATCTAAATACTTGAAACATTAACAAAATTCTGGAAAGATTAGAAATCCAAACCATAAACAAGCACAAGATTAAGAATCTGGAAGATAACGAAGCTTATCGGCATAATGTGGCTTGAATCCGAGTGAAAGCAGAAGCCTCCGGAGCCTGAAAATCGCCAGAATCGTTCCCAAAATGTCCAGAGTTACGAACAGAATGTTTCTGTTCTGTTTTTATATTTTTTCAATGTCGCACGGTCGTTCTTCCTGTGGCACGACCGTGCACTTTAAGCAATTATTGGGGATGGTCCACCATACTGCATGACGTCATCAGATCGTTGACCAGATTCGATATCGCACGACCGTTCTTCATATGGCACGGTCGTTCATTACCGGGTTCTTGTTGCACGCCTGGTCGCACTGGTCGTTCAGTTCTGAGGCTGGCTGGATCATCGGATCCGCACGGGGTGCAAGATCTGGAACGACCGTGCATTCCCGGGTTGGCCTTCAATGCCCTGCACGCGGAGTTGCACCCTCGTTCACTGCCGGGCCTTTCATGATTAATCAGAGATGCACGGTCGTGCATCAGGTCGCACGACCGTTCCACACGCCCAGGTCAGTTTTCTAACAGAAAGTTCGCAGCTTCGTCGTTTTGTCCGGAAAGTCCTCGTTTTCGCTATCATCTTGTCTGGTATGCTGTTTTAGGCCTGTAAACAAAAGTGTAGATAATTAAATATCCGAATGACGGTTTTACGGCCGAAAACGCATAAAATAGGGGTAAAACGGGGGACTAAAATATGTGTAAATTAGCGAATATCAGTCACAACTAGTACCAAGTAGTGCTTCGGAGTCTCAGTTGAGGTTAATCGACACAGTCGAGGGTAATCAACAAAGTCGAGGGTAATTGACATAGTCAAGGGAAATTGACACAGTCGAGGTTAATCGACACGGTCGAGGAAAATCGACAAGGGTATAAGCCTACTCATTACGAGTGCTCCCTATGTCCTCACATGCGTTAAAGTCCTTGTAAAATAATTATGTTCATACACGCTTTTCATACCTGTTTACAAAGGAGTCTCTCAAAGATTTACAAGATTACAGTACACAAACAAGACGCATGAACTCGCTCAACTTTTTGTTGATGTTTTCCAAAATTACATGTATTTCAGGTGACAGGATGGATCTTGGGCACGAGTGTCGTAACTAGAAGTAGACTTCAAGTTTAGATGTCATCCACTTTTGTTAGTTTGTAACCTAGTTGAAGGTTGTGTTTTAAAACTCAAATAACCAGTGTTTGTAATACTCAAATTTTATGAATGGATGAACATCGTTTTGATCATGTAGTTGTTTATTACGATTGAATGCAATGATATTAAACCAGTCACACATCATACGCTTCCGCAAAAGTCAGGGTGTGACAGTTTGGTATCAGAGCTTCGATTGTAGTGAACTAGGATTCCTTCTCGAGTCTAGACTAAAATCACTAGAGTTCTCTCACAAAAACATTTTACGAAAAGGTTTTTCATTGCATTCACGTAAGCGTCAAGATCCATGAGTCAAACATTTTTCAAAGAAGAGACAAGGCAAGGACATTAGTAGGGAATACCCTCAAGATAAGGTGCCAACTAAGGCATAGTCTACACGAGTTAGACTTGCCAAAAACAAAATGACCCCCCAAAGAATAAACGAGAGTTATACGTGATATAATGCATCGAATTGTCTATTTATGCCAAGTAGCATATTTGTTTATTGATATATATACATACAAATAAGTGTACGGAATGATTATTGACGTGAATAAGATACTTTCGACTCCGACTCCTATTATTATACGTATCTCGCACGATGAAGCTATCGACCTCGCGTTCTTTGCAAAGCTCATGGCTGGAGTAATTACCAAACAAGATTCTGAGCTTGCTTCCGTAGGAAATGGCTGCTCTTCCCTCTCGATCGTGAAGGTGCCTGACTACGGTAGTGACGACGAGGCAGAGGCGGCAAACTTGAACGAATTCTTAATCAGCAGGACGAGATCCCTGTGGCTTTTGTGAAGCAAGATTGATGACACTTGACCATAGAAGGAAGATGAAGTATTCATCTTGAAGGTGCCCCTCCAATTACTAGGAATTCTCTTTATTCCTATTTCATTTAATCATCGTGCCTATTCGCGCGTAACGATAACGAGTGTTAGCGCGTGGACCACCGCAATGGTCCTTTCCATGACAGAGGTATAAGGATAGTAGTGTCCCCTCCTTGATTGATCATCTGCTTGGACGAGAGAAAATTGGGGTAACTGTGCAAGACAATATATTATTACGGGGGCCCACGTAATAACAACTTGTAGTGCATGGAAATCCTGGTGGACTCTGCGGGTCAGGTTGATGATCACCATCCCTCCAAAAATAAAATCTAGGTGTTCACACCTTCATATGGTTGAACAATACATAAGACTGTTGCTTTAGCACTTTAAAAAGTAGGAAACCTGTCTTGCCTACTTCGTGTCTGACACCTCTACCCGTGTACGAGACGTTTGAGAACCGATATTTAAGCGAGTGAAGATAGATAACATTCAGAAAGATTCAGTGACGTTACACTCTACCACTTAATGAAACTTGTGACCAGGGCGATGTAGCCTCGAATACATTATTACAAACAATACGCCAAGTTACCAAGCCTATGTGAAGGCTCAGTAATTGTTTCCTCGCTAGTACATTGTTGATTTTATATGCATGTGATATTGGGTGATTACCTGTTTACTTATGGTACTATGTACCTCAGAGACAATTATGGAATGTTGTCTAATCCATCCCATGATTTTGACAGAAGAGAATGCCACCCAGACGTGACACAAACACAAGTACGTTACCAAGAACAGAAGCTGAGCTTCAAGAACGAATCTCACAGGCAATTGCACGACATGAAGCCCTCCGCTC
This sequence comes from Helianthus annuus, assembly GCF_002127325.2. NCBI lineage: Eukaryota > Viridiplantae > Streptophyta > Magnoliopsida > Asterales > Asteraceae > Helianthus > Helianthus annuus. The sequence continues at coordinate 156,336,199 of NC_035449.2, read as the reverse complement.
CGAACACAGCGGTGGCACTTCCGGAAATAACCCTACAACTGGCTGCACCTATAAACAATTCATGGACTGCAAGCCATTGAACTTTGATGGCACAGGAGGTGCCGTTGCATTTGTTCGTTAGGCAGAAAAGACTGACTCTGTTCTAAGAATGAGTAACTGTTCGCCCCAGCAGAGAGTTACCTTTATCTCAGGATTATTTTTAGATGGCGCACTCTCCTGGTGGAACCTTCAGGTTCAAACCCTTGGTGCAGATGCTGCTTATGCACTGAGCTGGGACGAGCTCAAGGAAATGATGGAAAAGAAATACTGTTCTAGGGCTAAAATCCAAAAGCTTGAGGTGGAGTTCTAGAATTTGAAAATGGTCGGGCCGAAGATTCCTGAATATGTCCAGCGATTTCACGACTTGTCTAGGGTCGTCCCCTACTTGGTCAAGCCGGAATTCAAGAGGATTGAACGATTCATTTGGGGACTTGCACCTCAGATTAGGAGCATGGTTACTACCTCAAAGCCCTCAACCATCGCAGAGGCCATCGATTTGAGTGTCACTCTTACTGAAGAAGCTCTACGCATGGGAAAATTTTTGGAACCTGAGGATAACAAGAAAGAGACTCATAGGGAGTCATCAGGCAACAAGAAGAGGAAGTCTTCAAACCTAAAGTCAAGCACCCAAGTCGGCTATGGAAGCTCTAAATCTAACAAAAGAAAGGAAGTGAACTCGCCTCGTGGCAGGAAGGCTGATGGAGCCACTAATAAGGCTGATGGTAAAGGTTACTTGGGGACTAAGCTGAGGTGCGGGGAATGCAATTTTCACCATGAAGGTCGATGTCTGAGGCCTAAGTGCGGAAATTGTGGAAAAGAAGGGCAGAACAAGGACGCCTGTTGGGCGAAGGATCCAAATGGAAGAGATAATAGAGTACCAGGTTGCTACAGATGTGGTGAAGCAGGGCACTTTACGAAAGATTGCCCTAGAAAGAACCATGCAAGGAAGGGTCTTCACGACCGAAACTCGTGAAGCACGCCAGGATCCAGATGCGGTTACGGGTACGTTCCCTATTAACCAACCTTATGCATCTATTTATGAGTAATACTGGCATCAACTTTAAGCTTGCATGCTTAGAACTTAAGAAACTGCTTGGCCTAGTTTCGAGTAAAATAGACGTCCCGTATTCTTTAGAAATGGCATATAGAAGGCTAGTTTAAGCAGATGAAGCAATTAAGAATTGTATTTTGGGGATTCAGAAGGCCGGAACCTTCTGTTACCACTGACTTAGGAAGTCATGATATGATATTCAGCGTGGATCGGAAATCCAAGTATACAGCTGAAGTCGTTCGATATGAGAAAATCAGTCGCATCCCTCTTGCGAATGATGAAACACAACCTTCCTGCAATAGGTGCAAGGATGCTAGACCCCACAAGGCAGCGGATCTGCGACATCCCTCATTGGTTGAAGAGGCATAGAAACGCCTCCGAGTAGACTGCAGAACCTGAGAACATCCCCGTGACAGAAGAAGTTCCAGTAGCTTTTCTGAAGACTTGCCAGGAATACCTCTACAGGGTCACGAGGAGTTTAGGATAAATCTTGTGCCATGAGCGGCACCAGTGCTAAATGACGCCTTACGACTAGCTTCGTCCGCGAAGCATGAGCCTCTGATATAACTGCAAGAGCTGCTAGATAGAGGAAATTAAGGACATGACATCCTTAGTTAAGGACACAAAGAGAAAGTTGACAGTTTCCATTTTTCAAAAATTCCAGAGAATTGGATATCAAGGATTGGTATCCTTTGCCAAGGAGTGATAACATGAATAGACCAATCGTAAGGTTCTAGTTACCACTCTAAGATCAACTTGAGGACAGGATGTCCTCAACTGTGAATACAAGAGGGAAATACCCCTAAAACGACCTATAGGACTCGCTTCGAGCATTACGAGTTCCTTGTCGTACCATTTGGCTTAACACATGCATCGACAATAATCGTGGACCTCATGAATCGAACGTGTAAGCCATACCTGGATAGATCATGATTATATCTATTGACTACATTCTTATATGGCCAACGACCAAGGAAGGTCGTGAGCAACAGCTGCAATTTACCTTGCAAAAAGAACAGTTATGTGCTATGATGACGAAAAGCGGATTTCGAATTCGCAAAGTGAGAATTTTAAGATACATGGTTGGTAAAAACGAGAATCATGCCAACCCTGCAATCAAGAGCTAAGGAGTTAGAGTTGCAATTATGTGACGCTCCTCGGCAACGTCTCGATTGCACGTCGATGCAACGAGACCACAACATTGCATACGCGGCACATTGAATAAGGAATCATAAGAAGAAACCTTGATCTAGATACAGTAATTGCGCGCCGCAAATTTGACTTCAGTACCTGAAAGAAAACGTTGCACGATCTTTACTGATCACAAGGGTTGCAACAAACCGTTGATCGTAAGAACTTGAATATTAACGTAGATGGACTAAGCTACTGAACGATGCAGACTATATGGACATGATACGTGCTGGTATGATGAACTTTGATGAAAAGCTAGAACACTCACTTGCCCTTAGTGGAGTTTTCCTATAACAGTATTTATCACACCGCTGTTTAAATCGTTTCGAGTGAAGCTTTAGTTGGAACATAATAAGTCGATCCCCGTCGTGTTGAACGGAGACCAGAAATAA